>NC_142160.1:3646363-3949393 GCF_024610735.1 Ursus americanus | reverse complement strand
GCGATCCCTGGCTGGGGCACTGGTGCAGGAAATGTTCCCATCTCCCCCCTGACTCCCGTGAATGGCCGTGGGCCTTGCCATGCGTGGCTTGGTTGGGCACTTTGGGCTGCTTGCAAATACCTGACAATAAGTGGAGCTGGTGGCATGCCTTCTGGAAATTAGACCAGTCACTGACTCAGCTGAACCCAGCCCGGGCAATGGCTCACCAGGATGCCTGTCCAGCAGATGGGGGTGTCTGCAGTCCCAGACATGGGTGGACAGGAAAGCAGTGATCAGAGACAATTCATTGCAGCCACCACGTGTGTAGGGCAAAGTGTCCCTTCCATAGCTCTGCTTACCCGTTCCCAGGGCAGGAGATGTCACCGGGGGTCCTACTGGTTCTCCCTCCCTTCTCCACACTGCCGTGGCTGCAGCCCACACCTTCAGGCCACACACCCTTGGGATGATGTGTGGGGCAGGCATGCTGGCCTCCTCGGAGAGCTGCGGTCTCCCCAAGGCACTCATGCTCGAGCACACCTGTGCCCTCACTCACCCACACCAATGCCAGGCACGGCGTCTTGCAGACGGTGCTCCTGGTTCTGTGTGTGCTGAGCCCATGTGATTAGAAGCTGGCCAAGGGGGATATGTTGTCCCTGTGGTGCACTGCTCCAAATCAGGTTGCCAGGGGCCATGTCATGACTACACATGACTGGACATGAAGAAGCCATCCCACTCTCTGACAATGGGAACCCCCCACTTCAGCCAGGGGGCTGTGGGTCCCCACCAGTGCACCTGGAGGCCACACAACTGTGACGCCCAGTGGTGACCCTGTTGTGTTGTTTACAAATTCAAAACACAAACAAAACACAAAAACTCATACCAGCTCTTGAGCTGTTTGCATAAAGATGGCTTCAGTCACATACCAGGAAGCTCTGCCTAAGAGCACTTTCTCTTAGCAGGGCTCCTTGATCACATGGGAGAGACCAGGTAACTAGACAAAGGACATGGTGGCCAAAGGGCAGAAGCCAGGCCGGGGAAAGAAGGCACTGTCAAGGTAGCTTGATCTGCCAGCGACAGATTCTGGGTCACCTGTGATAGTTAATTTTACACGTCAACCTGGCTGGGCCACGGTGCCCAGAGGTGACCAAACATTATCCTGGATGTTTTCTGTGAGGGTGTTTTCAGATGAGATTAACATTTAAATCGGAATTTGTTTAAAGCAGATTTCCCACCATAGTGTGGGTGGGCCTTGCCCAAGCAGTTGATGGCCTAATGAGAACAAAAACTGACCCCCCGCCCCCCGCCAGCAAGAGAGAATTCTGCCAGCAGCCTGCAGTATCGCTCCTTTCCGGGTCCCTAGCCTGCTGGCCAACCTGCAGGTTTCGGATTTGCCAGCCTCCATATTCGTGTCAGCCCATTTCTTAAGTTAAATCTCTTTCCCTCAGTATACACATGTCCTATTGGCTCTGCTCCTCTTGGGAACCCTGACTCATACATCCCTCCCCCTCCCCCGTGGGGCCTGCAGCCCACTCTGCTCCTGGCCGCCTGGGAGCAGAGCCGAGGGGCAGCCAACTAGACAGTCGAGGCTGGAAAGGAGGGAAAACTGTAAGGTAAGGAGCTCTCTGATCCCCACATGTGTTTGTTCGTCTTGCTGAGGAGACACTGGATTTTCAGAAGATTCCTCTGTGACCTAAAGAAGGTTAGCAGCAAAGGTGGAGAACACAGGTGAGGGAAAGCTTATGAGCAGGACAAGCTGTTGGGCTGGTCAAGGAAAGTAAGGAGGCAGGGAGGCCAGGTCAGATATTGGAGAGACCATCCCACATTGAGACAAGTGTGATTCTGCCTCTATTTCTTTTTCTCAACAGATATATGAAGGTATTTTTGCTTGTTTAGAAGCTCAGATCCTTAATCAAGACCACAGCTGCATTTCTAAAAGGTCTTTGGGCATCTCTTCATCTCCCTCCACATCTGCAAGTTGCAGACCTCATGAAGCCAGAAACTACCGTTTCCTAAAACTGAACAGCTGGGTTTAGACTGAGGCATCCAGAAATGAAGAGAAGTCCCTTTTTCTTTCCCCTTTCCACCCGAACAGAACCAAACGTCCCTATTTTGTCAGTATGCCACCGTGGAGCGCATCGGTGATTTGAATTAATGTTTGGTTGATAAGGCAGTACCCACATGAGACAGATTTATCCACCCGCCCGCAACTGTGATCCACGGCTGTTGCACCGACGGTGGGATTCACTTGTTAAGCAATCAGCAGGACTGTGACTTAATTAAAGTCTCCAGTGAGAAAACAGAGTCTAAAGTTTCTTAAAAGTCAGATTTGTACTTTCGTAGAGTCTCGTCTAAAACACCAACGTGTAGGGCGCCTGGTGGCTCGGTCGGTTGAGCGTCCGACTCTCAGCTCAGGTCTCAGTCTCAGGGTGGTGAGTTCAGACCCCACGTTGGATCCATGCTGGGCATGGAGGCTACTTAACACACGCACACAACAGTGTAAAGTCCATGCTGTTCTTGGCTCTCAATAAACATTTTTTTGAACTAATGGCAGCAGTCAGTGTCCTGTTGGGACAGCCCAAGGAGCAGAATGGCAACAGTCATCTCAGAATGTTCACGATCCTCTCCCCAGGGCTGCACTGACCAGAAAGATGGAATGTTTTTCCAGAAGATTCACTGGCTATGTCTAACAACAGCGACAAGTGTTTGCCACGCACTGTGCTACCCATGTTATGTAAATACCGGTTTGCATTCACCTTTCCTATGGAATCTTCCCTGCAATGCCCCAAAGCTAGCACCATGATGGTTCAAAGGAGGGCCTGAGCTCACAGGCAGTGGGCAAATGCCCAGCCCCCAGCTGGGATGGAGCACAGGGAGGACTGGACGTGATCGGTGCATGCCGGATGGAGCACCCCTCGGCCCCGTGTCCACCACCGATCTGAGTGGGAGCACAGGGGAGAAAGGAACCAAGTGTGTGTGCAGGGGCTCCCCGTGGCACTGGGTGAACACGTCGAAATGGACAGCCCTGCCTCAGTTTTTGCCCGGCAATGGCAGACCCAGAGGACCGTCTAGAGGCTGCAGAGTGTGGGCTGAGGAAGTAAGGCATTGCCTGACTGTTGTCAGCTCCCGGGTTAATTCCGTAGGAGAACGGCTCCCGCTAAGACCCCCCTTCTGGTCGATGCCTTCTAGAGCAAAGTTTGGGTGGTGGTTTTTGTTTTTTTTTTTTTAGCTTCTTTCTTGTCTGAAATTGTTCTTTGTTAACAAGGGGGCCCCTTTGTTGAGTTCTAATAGTTAAATTAACATCTTTCGTCACTCTCTGGCAAGGTTTCCAGAATGTTCTGTCAGCTATGGTTTGTTCCCAAGGCGAGAATGACACGTTGGGCTCGGGTGTGTGCAGATGGTATTGTCGATATTCTGTAGGAGAGTCAGCTGGGCAGCTCTGGCTCAAGCAGACCACATCAAAGCCGCCTTTGTGAGCTGCCGCGGCTGGTCCTGCAGGGGCTTGCTCATGCGGCAGCCGCCTCGCCGCCCGTGCAGGCACCACCAGCACTCGGAGACGGAAAACAAGCTGCGAGCATTTCCATGCCGGCCCTGGGGAACGGCATGCACGTGTTTGTCCTGACATACATTGTTGTGAAGAGGCCCCCCCCTCGTGGAGAGCGGGTTTGGGCAGATACTTGGGGGCTTTGTGATCGAGGAGACTGAGTGGCTTCCTGACACAGTTGCTCCACAGCTCCAGAAGCCGTGACCCTGTCACAGTGACACGGCGTTTCTGCACTGTCCCCTGCACCCACAGCCACCGTCGGCATCTGCTCTGGCCCCACGCTCTGCCAGGACACACCCAGATCCCTGTGCAGATCAGGTGTCCGGGGCTGTTTCCTGGGGCTCCTGACCATCAGGGCACCTTCTCACCAATTAAACCATCACTCGCTGCTAACACAGTAACAGCTAACCATTACTCAGCTCTCGTCAAGTGTCAGGCACTGGGTTCCGTCATCGACACATACTGATTCTTCGAAACCACTGTCTAAGGTTTAGATATTGCTGTCATCCCCATTTCATGGATGAGAAACAGAGGCAGCAGAGATTAGTGGCCCTGTATTCATGAAACCAAGCAACGGTAGAACTGAACGTTGGTACTTGTTCTGATAAACCCAAACCCGGACCTGCCTTGCTGGTGCCCGTCCTCTGGCCCGTGTCCCCACGGTGGCGATGGACTTGACTTGAACCCAGGAAGCTCTCGAGAGCACCTTGTGAACTTCCCAGGTGCTGGAGAGCCTGCTGACTCCTTGGTTTGACCTCCAGAGATTGCTGCTGGCGCCATCTTGGACAAGATGGGATATTGGAGACTGCACAGTGGGCACTCTGGACTCAGATAGCCACAGCTTGACCCTGGCTCTGCTGCCCGTGAGCGGTGTGACCGCAGGCAGTGTCTTTACTGGTAAAACAGGGACGATCAACACTTCACCCACAGGGTTAGAAGGAATAATTGAGAAAAAGCCCCAAAGCACCTAGGTGCACAGAAACGGGCCTGCACCTTTAGTAAGTGGCTCTGTCCTAAAAAGTGAATTCATTTTGGGCTTAAAATGTTATTTTAACTAATAACAATTTAACATTCAAGAAAGAGTTTTAAATGGACTATAGAGCTCCTTGCGATGCCACCATACTTGTGTTAACGTTTGCAGCACGTGAACAGCAGGGTATGGGAGGAAACCCACCTCAGCCTCAGTCTGCATTTTGCTTCAATGAACCCACCTGCTCTGATCTGGTTTGGGTGGGTGCCACCAAGGGACACGCTCGGTGCTCCCACCCTCTGAGACAACCATCAGGAGAGAGCTGGGGTCCAAGCAGCTCGCTGTGCCGCTCCTCCTCTGGGAGTGTCCTGCATTCTTACGTCCCCCTTCCATGGCTAATCTAGACGGTTGTCCAAGTCAGCACTAAGAGCCCCTAACTTTGCCAAAGGAGAAAATCAGGTAGGTCAGCAAGCTCGAGGGACACACCCCACTCTGCAGCAATTTTCCTAGTTGATGCCCAGCCTCCTTCCCTCATCTGTGCGACGAAGCATGGAGGAGCCAAGCATAGGAGCCACGACCACCTTTTCCTGCCTCTATCCAAACCCATGGGGGCTGCTATTCTCATGTTTCTGTGATTGTATTCCCCCAAATAGTAACCATATGGTATTTTACAATATCCCAGATGACATAGTCCATGCCTGATGAGACTGTGTCTTACAGCACCTGTCAAGGAGGAATGTAAATAGGCCAGGCCAGGGGAGGGGGACCTTGACGACAGCAGAGCTATGGGTGGGGAGGAGGACCAGAAACTAGGTCATCAACAGAGGGCTTTCAGAAGACCACAGTTAGCATCCAGGCCCCAATGCCATCAATGAAGGACATTTCTAAGATCGCAATTTGTGGCAGCCAGACTCCAGGAGGTAGGTCATTCAGTAGATGGTGGGACCCAGGGCCCAGGGATAGGGAAGATACAGCAATTTGGGCAGGCCACTTGCAACCTTGAGGACAGAGATGGGAGCTGGCAAGGACAGAGCAGAGCTCACAAATTGGTGGATTGTGGTACAAAGGTGGGTGCTTTATTATAGAGACAAGGTTTAAGTCCAGGCCCTAGAGTCAGCCCAAGTTCATAAGAGAATAATAACAATTTCAAGCTCCATGTATTCACTCATCAACCATTCATCCATCGACTCAGCTATCCACTTCTCCATCTATCCATTTATCCACCTACTCACCCATCCATCCATCCGTCCATCCGTCCATCCATCCATCCGTCCATCCGTCCACCCATCCATTCACTCATCCATCCATCACTTTCTTTTTAATCATTTGGCATAGCACTGCGAATGGAAGAAAAAAAGAAAATTTAATTTCTCCTTCTTAGAGCTCATAGCCCAGTAGAAGGACCATGCTGAGTCATCTGAGTCAAGGAAATGTCCCCTCCCACAGTGGCTCCCATCTCTTGGCTCCCCATGTGGGCTCTAAGGGTCTGCTGGAGTCTAAGCCCTGTCCATTATCCTTCAACAATTGCAGAGAGGAAGGCGAGGAGGGTAGGAGTCACGTAAGTCACTGTAACCCTGTTATCTTCTCCCTGGTAGAGTGTGGAATCCATCTGATGAGTGCCTTCACCCTTGCTGTCCATGAAAAAGACAAGCAGCCACAGTGGGGAGTGCATGGGAATGGGAATTGAGACACCCAGTGTATTGGTTTTCTGTCGTGACCAAAAAGAAAATTACTACAAATTTAGCGGCTGAACACAACAGACATTAGCTCACAGTTTCTGTGAGTCAGGACGAAATTTCCTGCCCCATCAAATTCACAGGGCAGATGATAGCATTTCCTATTTATCCCCCTCTAATATATGAGGTATTTACAGGCATTGTCTCCAACTGACCTGAGACACCAAGGTGGGAGCAGGGTTTTTCAGATGAGGGCAGCACGATGCAGAGAAATTCTACCCACTTGCCGATACGCGGTCTTGAAAAGTGAGCCGAGTGGGTAATCCATGGCCCCATGTTGGCCGGGAACGGGCAGCTCGGGCTGTCTGGGGTAACACGGAGCAGAACATGTTGCCGGGACAGTCAGGATTCGGGAGCAGCCAACCTTCTTCCCAACCAGGATGGTTAATGCCAATATTGTCCTTTACCAGCAGTTACAACCAGCCCCCCCCCTTCCTTTTGGTGTATGGATAATTACAAGTGTTGTAAAAAAAAAAAAAGTTATAAGAAGCTGTAAAGAAGTTATAAGAAAAGAAGGTGAGAAAACATGATACAAAAGTGCCATCGGTGGTAAAAACACTGTCCCAAAATCTGTTCTTTCTTAAAGAAAGCAAGGATTTAGAGACCACAGACAATGTTCTGGGACCGTGTCCTTCTTGTCCTCTCCATGTATGTGACCACACGAAACAGGGGTTCGCTTTACCTACAAAACTTCTGGCTCTTCTCTCTGCCAGGCTTTTGAAACTCCTGAAGAACCAAATCCTTTTTTTAAATTACAGGATAACAGACTTTTGAAGAAATGTTAATGCTTGTATGCGCTTTACATGCTTCAGTGTGACCTTGTCCCTCCTCAGCCAGAGCCCTCGTCGCCCACAGACGTTTAGACATTTCTCCATGGACGGAAAGAGAAAGAGGCACCGTGTAGCTTTTGACTTACAAAATAGACTTGTGAAATGCTCCAGGAGAAAATGGTCTTGCAAGCCAAGCTGTGTAGGGAAAGGGGGGGTGGTTTCCAAACTTGAGAGCACAGGTGAGGTGTAATCTGAGTGCCCTCCCAGCCTGCGGAGAGGGACCTAAGACTCTGCACAGGGAGGCCCCCACTAGTGGGTGGCGGAGGGCTCTCCTGTCTAGGGGATGGGCAAGGGCGGTGGGCTGGAGAGCGAAAGAGGGGTTTGTAAGGAGGGACAAGGTCAAGGTGAGGATTTTTTTAAAAAGATTTTATTTATTTATTTGTCAGAGAGAGAGAGGGCCCGTGCAGGGGGAGCAGGAGAGGGAGAAGGAGAAGCAGGCTCCCCGCTGAGCAGAGAGCCTGACGCAAGACTCGATGCCAGGACCCTGGGATCATGACCTGAGCCGAAGGCAGATGCTTCACTGACTGAGCCACCCACGCACCCCAAGGTGAGGATTTTATCAGCCCCCCGTGAGCAGATGCAGAGCCAACACGGAGTGATAAGGAGCAGAAGGCCGAGCAGGCTTGTGCCTGCTTTTATTTGGGACTTTGCAAGAGACTTTCTCCCAAAGGTACTCCCTCTGCCTCCAAGGGGCAGCCACGGCCCACCAGAGTGGCAGAAAGCAAAATTTAAGCTTGGTGCCTGGCCAGGTGCCCCTTCTGTGGAAGCCGGGGGACAGGGGCTGTGGCCGAGGTTCCTGGGTGGACGGGGTTTAGGGGTGACGGGCCCAGCAGAACCCAGTGGCAGTTGCTCACAGACCTGAGGGACCCGCACCCCCACAGGGCTGAGATGGGGACCTCCAGGAGGGACCCTGTGCCTTGTTGGTGCAGCATCAGCAGCAGAGCCAAGAGATCAGGGAGAAACCCCCGGGTGAGCAGGGAGTCCCTGCACCAGCCGCCCTCCAGCGCCATGGGGCCTGGAAGCGCAGGCCTCTCTCCGAGCCAGGTGCCCTGGGTGCACTGAGCGCGCTCCAGGAAGAGCCTGGCCAAGCCCAAAGGAGAGGGTCCAACAGAGCCAACAGTAATTGGTAGGCTTAATGGAGAACTTGAGTTCCCCGTTACCACTGACTGGTCGTGAGATCAATCAGAAAACACAGTCAGTTACATTTGTTTTCTGCACACGTGCACCACACCACGTTATTCATTATTTTTTTTTACGAGGCTACATCCGGATGGAAAAGTCTATTACAACTGATGAGCAGACCAGGCTGAGGACGAGAGTCCTGAGCCTGCTGAAGAGGCCAGCTCCCGAAGCGCCAGTCCAGAGAAGACAGTGCATCTGCACGACACCCTCGAGTGTCTCTGGTGGGGGGGCCAGTGCGGCGTGGGGACGGGTGGGGAGGAGGTGACAGTCCTCGGCAGCGATCCTGGGGCCCCACTGAGGAACAGACCACAGATAGGGTGTCAGAGCCCGCAGGACGGGGACCTGTCCGGCCCAGCACTTGGATCTCAACAATGTCACCAGTAACACATTGCAAATTCAGGGCTGAAGGATTCAAAACCAGAGTCAGGACTTGAACTCAGGTCTCCTGATTTCCCAGCCTCTCCTAAGCAGACTGCCCAGGCTCTGGGCAGGATTAGGACCCCTTACGCTTCATTGTCTGTCTCCCCCACCAGCTTGCTTGCTGAGCGCAGCCCATCCAGCTTCACTTATCTGGATGGATGAAAGCCAGAAAGAAACCTAGCGTCAGACTCACGATTCCGGAGAATTCTCCAGCTCATGGGAGTCCCATCCCTCTGGTCCCTTTTACATGAGAAACCTTGTTTATATGAAAGGAAGCCTCCCAGGACGCAAGTCTGAATCAGCCTTACACCAACAGTGGAGTTCTGGGCCACGGGGAGCCATACCTGGCTCCTCGGACCAGCAGCTCCTGCCAAGCCAGCATGGCCACGAACAACGAGCTCATAAATGATCCTTGTGAGCACCATTAATTACCCAGTGGGCGATTTTGGGCAATGTAGGGATCCGACATGTCCTCAGTGGGAAGCAAGTGTTTGAACTTGCCCCCAAGACCTGGAGCAGCCAGGCAGGGGGAGGACGGTGGTGGATTTTTCCAGCCACACTGCCAAGCGCGGTGTCGGGTGCATCCCTCACGTGGTTGCTGCAGTGCCGGCTCGAGCCCCGTTCCTGCCTGCAGAGGCACAGTGTCCTCCTGCTTGGGGCAGTTTGCCAGGGGCAGCTCTTTAATCCGCTCCTCCCGGTTTGGACTTTCCCAAACCCCCCTTGAAAGGCACAATGCTCAGTTCTGTGTGGCAGTCAGGAGTAGAACTCACTCTGTCTTCTCTTTAAGAGAGTAAACGCAGGGAGAGGAGTCTGCGTGTTTCACGTCATTATTCCCCGCTGCTCGCGGGAACTCTGGCAGCTCTGGTGAGAGGGTCTTTCCTGGGGCCATGCTGTCCCCAGGGAGCTAGAGGCTCATGTCCTTTATCATCGAGACACAGAAGTGCCCTAGGAAGGGGTCCAGAGCCCTCAAACTTTAAAAGGCTATTTTCCCCAAGAATTATTTTCTGGGACTACAATATTTTTAAACACTGCTGAAACATGATTATTTAACCCTGGGCTCAACAGGCTCATACATGGGTGTCGGGCACTAGAAATCGAGTAAGAAGCACCTCCAGGAACGAAGGACGGTGTGTCCCCTGGAAACTTGCATCCAGAGGAAACAGCGCTGATGTTTGAAGAGCCGAACCCAGAATGAGGCCGTTTCGAGCGTTTAGTGAGAAGCACTTGATTTTGCTGACGGTCTCTTCCTCCCCCCACTCTCTTCTCGCGGAGGGAGAGAATGAGGTGGAAGGGCAGGCGGGGTGTCTTCACTATGCCAGCTCGCTGCTTGTCCAGGCAAATGTTCCCGACATCACAGGGTGCTTCATGGAAACATTCGCAGAGGTCCGACACGGAGATCCAGCTTACCCGTGCTTGGAGGACAGTTTTGATGAAACATGAAGAGTAAGGGGGAGCAATGCCCATTATTCCGTCCGCTAGCCCACTGTACACAGCGCGGTCTTGAAAAGTAAGATTCGGAAGTGTTGGTTGCTATGTTGATGCGCTAGTGCTGGCCTAGCAAAGTGCTGCGGGCCGGGGGCTTCAACAACAGCTCTGGAAGCCGGATGGATTTCTGAGGTCAGGCTCCTGGCAGGGGGGTCCTCCTGAGGGAGGGAGGAGGGACAGTGTGTTCCAGGCCTCTCTCCTTGGCTGGTAGATGGCAGTCTTCTCCCTGTGTCTTCATGCCATCTCCCTCTGTAGGTGTCCAAATTTCCTTTTCTAAGGGATGCCGTAGTCATATTGGGGGAGGGTCTCATGACCTCATCTGAGCTCAGTTACCTTTGTTAAGCCCTTATCTCCACAGTGTCACAAACGGCAGGATTTCCTTCACTTTAGGGCCGAGTAGCATGCCACTGCATATGTACATCACATCTGCTTTATCCATTCATCCGTCGACAGGCACTCGGGTTGTTTCCCTATCTTGGCTCCTGCAAATAATGTCGCAGTGCTCATGGGAATGGACGTTCGTGGGCACTGTGCGAAGTGAAATACATCAGACAGAGAAGGACAAATATTGTATGGCATTCCTCACATGTGTAGAATCTAAGAAAGCCCAACTCATGGAAATAGAGGGTAGAATGATGGCTACAAGGGGTCGGGGGTGGGGGAAATGGGAAGACGGGTCCAAGGGCACAAAGTCCGACTTAGCAGGTGAATACGTTCTGGGGATCGAACGCACAGCATTGTGGTTAGAGTTGACAATATGGCATTATAAGGTTCCAAGTTGCTAAGACAGTAGACCTTACGTGTTCTCAGCACAAAAAAGAAACGGTAATGATGTGATATGATGGAGCTGTTAGCGCTTTGGGGGGAATCATATTGCAATTGTAAATGTATCAAATTTGCACGTTGTCGATCTTAAATACTCGCGATATGATGTGTCAATTCTATCTCAATGAAGCTGGAAAAAAAAAAAAAGAAGAAGAACCTCTCTCCAAAGATAGTCACATTCTGCGGTCAGGACTCCTACATACAAATCTGGGGGACACATCTCAGCCCATGACAGTTTTCTTACTGGATGTGGCCAGTCCTCAGGACACATGCCCAGCCATCCACACCTGACAAAATCTGCCAGAGGAACAAGGGAGTCTGGAATTCTATCTTCCATGGGGAGACGGGGACTTAATGGGAAGGATCCAGGTGGAGTTTCTGGCTGTAAGGATACCATAGGCTAAGCAATCTCCTTCGTGTTTATTTCACACATTTCTGCTTAGTAACATTTTTCCGTTCTTTGAAAAAGACCATCACGCACTTCCTTTCAGAGTTAGACACATGTCACCCAACTCAGTGTCCCTTTCAACACCTTCCTCCTTCTTGGAGGTGACCAAGATGCCTCCAGCCTATGGGATTCTTCCTTTCCTTAAGCCTCTGCATTCAGCAGGAACCACACAATTAGGTTTTCCTCTGCTCTTGCGTAATTGCTGTCTTAGTCTGTTCAGGCAGCTCTAATAAAAAAAGCACAGACTGGTAGCTTATAAACAACAGAAATGTGTTTCTTTCAGTGCTGGGGGCTGGGAAGCCCCAGCTCAAGGTTCTAGCATATTCAGTGTGTGGTGAGGTTCAGCTCCCAGGCTCAGAGACAGCCCTCTGCTCCCTGTGTCCTTCCATAGAGGAAGGGGGGAGGGAGCTGTCTGGGGGTCTTTCACGAGGGCACTCATCCCTCACGACTGCCTCGCACAGGCCCCACCTCCTAAGACCTTCACCTTGGAGGTTAGGTTTCAATGTGTGAATTTTGGATGGACATAAATATTCAGTCTAGAACAGGTGTCAGTTTTCTTTCATGTACAAAGTAGGTGTGACTCCTACGTAAACAGTCTAATTTTCACGTGCAGCAGGGAAAGGAGTCCTATCACTTCAAGACTTGGCCTTCGCCCTTCGTGACAACATAAGCAGCTTATATTTATGTCCCCGAATCCAAGGAAACTATTTGTGGTAAACAAATTGCTGGTGTTCAGGAAATATTTGTGACTGTTCTCATTTTTTCAGAATTCACTGGGCACACTCTGTTTTTGCCACTGGAGGGGCAAACGTATCAGCAGACCAGATTAATCTATCCACCTCCCACCTCCCTTTTCTGGCATCTGCTGATGTCGTCCCTGGGCGTGGGTGGGAGATGCCTGCCAGAGACCCCATGTTCCAGAAGGCCCTCAAGGTCACACACACAGTTATCAAACAATACCTGGGCTCCTGTGTCTGCAAACAGTACTTCTGAGTTCTAGTTGTTTTCTGTAAGGTGTTACCAAATCATAATAAATCATACTTACTAAATGATCATTTTATCTCACCTGGCTAGGTGAGGGGTATGGCTCCGAATGCTAATGCCAATGCCCCCTGCCTCCGACACCGTGCCTGTGGGATCGCTCCCCTTCCTTCTACAATACCTTTCCACGATGGGGCCCCCAGCCATCAAACAGGATAACAAATCTAGAATTAAGTGGTGGTTCTACCCCACAAACTTTGACCTCCGCAGCCAAATCCTCTGGGCTTTCCCCCAGGATGTATTTCAGTCCTTTCTACATCTTTCCATCTTGCTGCTGCTCATCAAAGCCATCACCATCTCTGGTCTCCAAGCACTGCACCAGCCTTACCTTCCTGGAGCTCATTCTGTAGCCAGTAGCCGTGGGCAGTGTCTGCAGTGTAGACAGTGTCTGCAGTGTAGATGTTAATGCCCCGCCCTCCCCAGCACTGCCCTCACACCTAGCATGCAACCCAGATTCCTTCCCGTGGCCAGCAAGTGTATCCTCAAGGGGACCCCAGCACCGCCTCCCCGCCCCGGTCCCCAATGCTCCCGTCTCACACTGGGCCACAGCCTCCACTCCCTGAGGCCAGGACAGAGGCCCCCACCCCCTGCCACCTGCCATGCCGGGCTCTCCTTAGCCCCAGGACCCTCTGCGGTGCTCACCCTCTTGCCTAGAATTCACCCCGTCCCCTCTCTACCCCTTCACACTCTGCATGGCCAGCTTGTTCTCGGCCATCAGGTCTCTGATGGAAGGCCATTTTCCCAGAGATGCCCCGACTCCCCCTAGCAACCCCCCTAGTTACTCTCCCTCCTACCCCCCAACAAATGCACCAACTAAAAGGGCCTATTTCCCTTACTTGCTGACTGCCTTTCTTACCACCTCTAGACTGTGAGCTCCTAACACGATTCCTGTTTAAAAGACATTTTTGGAACGAATAAAGGGTCTTTATTTGATCTTTAAGGCCAGTGTAAAGAAAAGTTGCACAGGCCCATGCGAATTCTAACTTATGCTTCTGTGGGTTAAACAAAACACCTCCCCTGTCCAGTCTCTCTCCTCCTCTTAACCTTCATGTCTCCCCTCCCCTTCAAAGAGAAGGATTTAAGAACACTGAAGGTAACCTACTACATCCTCACATCTTTACGGTAGCTCAAGGACCATCCGTTCCTCTCAGGCGTATTTTGTGTGCGGTGGCAGAGGGAACGTTCCCGCCTCCTCCCAGTTTTACTCTGCTCTGCTCATGGAGAAGTTCGCTCTCAGGCTCACTGCTAAGTCTCTGCAATAAAAACAATTCTTTATCCCACAGCAGGCAGCTCTTTTAAACAGAGCTGCTTCGACCTCCGTGAAAAACGCCAGACATCGAACGGTGGTTTCTGGTTCGAGTTCAAGTAACAACGGCTGGCCAGCTCGTGCTTACATTTATCACCGTTTCTGCACTGGGGGAGGCTTTGTCGGTAAACGGGAGCCAAACGAAGACTTCTCACGGTTTCTCGGTCTGGTCTCTCCCGTCTTTCCACTTGGACTGATCAGTGGGCCTGGAGGCTTTCGACCAAATACAATGTGGCAGCAACACACGAGCCCTTATAGGATGTCAGAGGCAAGTTGGTATTTTCTATTTGTTGATGAACTCAGTGTAGGAAAATAATGGATGTTAATACTTGTCACGGATTATAGTAAACACAGGGACCCGGGCTTCTCTCAGGCTGATGGTTTATTCAGGTTCATTCAGTCTTTTCCACAGCTAATCACTAGGCGCCAAATACGTGCACCGTGTCGGTGCGGCTCGCCTGTGACGGCCCAGGGTGTGCACTCAATTGAAGAGCCATGCTTTTTAGGTGCTAAGTTAACTTTTAAAAATTTCTATCATCCTGAGTGTGACAGAGTGAGAGGAGTCCACCAATCTCTGTCCACTTTTTCTTTGGGTGTAGACTCCCAGCTTTTAGTCGGAAACATGAGCGTCTTCAGTGAAGACTGCACTTCCAGCCCCCCAGTGCGCTCGGTGCGCGGTGTCGCCAGGCCCCAGGCAGCAAGAGCAGAGCAGCCTGGTGAGCGGGGCCTCCGCGGAGTGTCTTTAAGGGAGATGCGGTCTATGTATACAATGGAATACCACTCAGCCATCAGAAAGAATGAAATCTGGCCTTTTGCAAGGACGTGGCTGGAACTAGAGGGTATTATGCTAAGCGACATGAGTCAGTCAGAGAAAGACAAATACCATGATTTCACTCTTATGTGGAATTTAGCAAACAAAACAGATGAACATAGGGAAGGAAAAATAAAATCAGATGAAAACAGAGAGGGAGACAGAGACAAACCATAAGAGACTCTTGATTCTGGGAAACAAACTGAGGGCTGCTGAAGGGGAGGTGGGTGGGGGAGATGGGATCACTGGGTGATGGGCATTAAGGAGGGCATGTGATGGAATAAGCACTGGGTGTTGTATGCAACTGATGACTCACTGAATTCTACCTCTGAAACTAATAATACACTACATGTTAATTAAATTAAATTTAAATAAAATTTTTTTTTAAAGTGTGGACCCCTCCCCGTGCTCTTCTCTTCCTCGCTGAATGCAATGCAGATGTGGTGTCCAGAGCCTCACCAGTCATTCTGATCCTGAGGCGGAAGCAATGCGCAGAAGGTGATGGTTAAGCAAGGGAGTTCCACAGAGTTTTGCAAGATGAAATTCAGAGAATATTCTGGGAACTGATTTAGGAGGGGCAACAAATTTTCCACCTATGCTACCTGGACAGGATGATATCAATAGGTAGAAAACCATTTTCTGGGCTGAGTCTGTGAAATGCTCAGGAACATGATGTACCACACGCAGGGGTGGGCTGGGTTCACAGGTGGGAGGGTGGACGTCGTATCTGCGGCATCTAGACTCCAAAGATACCGTCCTCAACCTCCACATCCTCCTACCACTCCCTCCAGGAGTAAGACAGGGCGTTACTCTGGGGAAAGAAGCACTTGGCTACGTGGGGCAGGAAAACATGGAGATTAGGGAAGTGTCTATGTGAGAAGCAACCGGGCCTGAGACCTGTTTCTCTCCCAGAGAGAACTGTAAGAGACGTGTTCTAGGTTCACTAGAAACAAATGAACACATAATAAAAAATGACACCATATGTGTGTGCAGACAGTGGAGGAGAGGACTGAGTTGACTCTCCCAGTAATAGACAACACAGATTTTGAAATAAGAAATACCGCCAGACCGAAAAAAAAAAGGTAATATATCAGAAAGCTATAATAATTATTAAGTGTGAAAGCATCTGACAATGGGGCCCCAAAGTACAAGAAGCAGGAGCTGATAGAATTGAGAGGAGAAATAACCAATTCAACAATTATAGTTGATGCTTCCAATAATATTGGGAAGGACACAGAAAGTTTGAACGCTATCAACCTGTTGACCTGTTGACCACCTTACACCAGCACAATGCATGCCCCTTGCAAGACCACGGGAACATTCTACAGGAAGGATCCCATGCTAGGCCAAAAAGCAAGCTGTGTTGGTGTCCGGTGGCTTTTGTAAAAGGTTACCACAAATGCAAGGGCCTGAAACACCAGAGGGTTATTCTCTCACTGTGCTGGGGCCTGAAAATTCTGAAGTCAGTATCTTGGGCTGAAGTAGAAACATTGGCAGGTCATGCTTCCTCCAGACGCTCGAGGGAAGAATCCATCCCTTACAACTTCCAGCTTCTAGAAGCAGGATGCCTTGGCTGGGTGCTGCGTCCATGGGATGTCGGCATCTACTCCCATCACCCCCTCTTCTTCTATGTGTGGAATCTCCCTCTGCAATCATTTCACAAGGACCCCGTGATTGCATTGTCCAGGAGAACTCAGATCCTGAACTGAACCAAACGTACCAAGACTCTGTCTCCATATAAGGTAACATGTATAGGTTCCAGGGATGAGGGCATGAGTAGCTTTGGGGGGGGGGACAATTTTTAGCATACCATGCAACTATCACTGAATTCAAAAGGATTAAAATTACATAAAGTATGTTATATGACCAAAATAGAATTACATTAGCAATTGGCAAGAAAAATGCAGAAAAGTGCTTACTATTTGAAAGTTACACTGTATCTTCTAAATGATTGATTGATCAAAGAAGAAATCACAGACAAAATTAAAAATATCTTGAACTGAATGAAAAAGAGAGCACAACATGTGGAAATTTATAGGACACAGTGAAGCAGTGCCTACAGAGAAACTTACAGGTTAAGCTCTTACATCTGAAAAGGAGAAAGTTTCTAAAAATAATAATTTAAGCTTCTTCATCAAGAAGCCAGAAAAAGAAGAGTAAATCAAGTGCTAGTAATCAGAAAAAAAGAAATAATATAGATCAGCTCAAATATTAATGGAAACAATAAAAGGTCAATACAGAAAACCAATAAACCAAATATATTCTTGAAAAGATCAGCAAAATGATAAACCATCAGGTAGACTGAATAAGAAGAAAAGAGAGAAGATTCCAATTCCAAAATCAAGAATACTAAAGGAAACGTCATTACAGACTCTAAAGAAATTTAAAAGAATATGGAACTATGCTATGAACACTTGCGTGCAAACAAACCCAACAACCAGAAAGAAATGGACAAATTCCTAAAAAGACATAGTCAAAATTGGTTCAAGAAGAAGGAGACAATTTAAGTTGACCTATATCAAGCAAGGAAATTCAATTGGCAAAGTGGTGTATAAGCCTGTAAGAATATAAGCTTGGTTTAGCATCTGAAAATCAATTAATGTAAACTACCACATTAAGAGATAAAGGGTAAATACCATATGATCATTTCAGTAGACACCAAACATTTAACAAAATCAAAAATTCATTCATGGTAAAATTTTTCAACTAGCTGGAAACCAAAGGGAATTCCCAGGAGCTCATAAAGGGGTCTATTAAAATCCTACAGTTAACACTAGACAGTTATGAAAGGTTAAATTGTGAATGAGTTCAACACCTAACCACTGTAATAAGGTGAGAAAAATATTAACAGTACACGTATTGGGTAGAAAGAAGTAAAACTATCTTTATGGACAGAAAACATTACAGTTTATGTAGGAAGTCCTAAGAAATGTTACTAGGTCTAGAACTAATAAGTAAGTTTACCAAGGTTTGAGGATATAAGATCAATATACAAAATCGGTTGCATTTCTGTGTATTAGCCATGAACAATCCAAAAATAAAGCTAAGGAATCAAGTCTAGCCACAACAGCAACAGAAAGAATAAAATATTTAGGAATAAATTTAACAAAATAAGTACAAGACAGGCACACTGGAAACAACAGAACTTTGCTGAGAGAAAATTAAAGTCCTAAATAAGCAGAGAGATATATCAGTTTCACGGATTGAAAGACTCATGTTAAAAACTCTGTTCTTCTCAAATTGAGCTATTGATTCAACATGATCTCTACCAAAATACAAGCAGGCTCATTTTTTTTTTTTTTACAGAGAAATTGGTATTCTGATTCTCAAATTTATATGAAAATGCCAAGAATCTTGAATGGCCAAAACGATATTTAAAAAGAACAAAGTTGGAGGACTTACATCACTTGATTTCAAAACTTACTTAAAGCTACAGTAATCGAGATAGTGTGGTATTGGCATAACAATAGACATATTATAGATCGATGGAACGAGACAGTGTCCAGAAACAGATCCACATAATATGTGGTCTATTGACTTTCAACACAAGTGATGTGGGAATTCAGTGAGGGAAAGGATGACCCTTTTTTTTTTTTAAGATGTTATTTATTTGAGAGAGATGGAGAGAGGAGAGAGAGCACAAGCATGGGGAGGGGCAGAGGGAGAAGCAGACTCCCCACTGAGCAGAGAGCCCGATGTGGGGCTGGATCCCAGGACCCTACCTCGAGATCATGACTTGAGCTGAAGACCAACTGAGCCACCCAGGTGCCCCAGGATGATTTTTTCTACAAATGTTGCTAAAATAATGAAATGTTCAAACCAAAAGATTTAAACTAGACCCTTACCTCACACCACACACAAAAATTAACTGAATGTAAAGAGCTAGAACTATAACATTTATACAGAAAAGCATAGCAGAACATCTTTGTGATCTCAGGTTAGGCAAACATTTATTAGATATGACATCAATAGCAGAATTCAAAAGAGGGAAAAAATGTCATCGGAATTCATCAAAATTTTAAAAGTTTGCTTTTATAGAGACCCTGTGAAGAAAATGAAAAGACAAGCCATGGATAGGAGGAAAATAGTAGTGATTCATGCATTGGTAAAGGGCTTGTATTCAGAATTCATAAAAGAACTCTTACAACTAGAAAGAAGAGGAAAAGCAACCCAATTAAAAGCATGGGCCCAAGATTTGAATAGATAACATGCTAGTAAGCACATGGAAAATGCCTCACTTCACTAAGCCTTACATATGCGCACATTAAAACCACAGCAAGATGCCCCTACCTATCTACCAGAATGGTTATGGTTGAAGAACTAGAGAGCTTAGAACCTCGCACAGCAATGGTGGGAATGTGACAAGGTGCAGCCACTTTGCAAACCATTTTGTCAGCTTCTTTAGAAGTTCAACAGACTCCCCAATGCACTTGGCCATCGCACTCCTGGACATTGACACGAGAGAAACAAAAGCATACGTCTACACAAACACTTGTACCAGAATTTCAGAGCAGCATTATTCAAATAGCCCCAAATTGGAAAAATCCAAATGCCCAGTAATTGGTCAGTGGATAATGTGGTATTCAGTGAAATTGCATCCAATGGGTAGAATGCACAAAATACTGAAACGTACAATATGGGTGAACCGCAAAAACATGAGGCTAAGATGAAGAAAGCCAGACACAAAAGACTCTGTATTATATGATCCCATTTATATGAAATTTCTAAGAAAGGCAAAATATTGAGGTATAAAAGAGGTCAGTGGTTGCCCAAGGCCGGGGTTTGGAGAAACAACTGCCTGCAAAAAAGCAATAAGGAAAATTTTTGGAGTAATGGAACTTTTCAAAAAATGGATTATGGTGATGGTTGTACACCTGAATAAATATACTAGAAACCATTCAATTTACAGAAGTGTTTTATGGAATGTAAATTACACTTCAACAAAGTTGTTAAAAAACATAAATTGAAAAAGGGGCACCTGGGTGGCTCAGGTGGTTAAGTGTCTACCTTTGGCTCAGGTCATGATCTCAGGGTCCTGGGATCAAGTCCTGCGTCGGGCTCCATGCTCAGCGGGGAGTCTGCTTCTCCCTCTGCCCTTCCGCCCACCTCGTGCTTGTGCGCTCTCTCCCTCTCTCAAATAAATAAATAAAATACTTCCGAAAACCATAAATTGAAAAATCCTACTGCTACTTGTGGCAGTGCTTTGACATGGCGCTCACCACGTTGGACTGACCATGTGTGTATTTGTCCATCTGGGTCAGAGGGACTGTAGACTCCTTGTCTTCCTTGTGCATCCCCACATTGCCTCAGGGCCTATGGGTCTCTGCTGATTCTGGATTTCTTTCTTCATTGGAACCTCCCACCATTCTTCACTACCTTGGTAGCTCTACTGCCTATATATATATTTTTTAAGATTTTATTTATTTATTTGTCAGAGAGCGCACAAGCAGGGGGAGCAGCAGGGAAAGGGAGAAGCAGATTCCCTGCTGAGCAGGGAGCCCGATGTGGGACTCGATCCCAGGACCCTGGGATCATGACCTGAGCCAAAGGCAGACAGTTCACCGACTGAGCCACCCAAGCATCCTGTTCTACTGCCTTTAATTAGAGATAATTAATTATATCAGGTTTACTGAGGGAAAGCATACATATAGTAATATTAATCAACTTAAAGTGTACTATTTAATGATTTTTGACAATCGTACACAATGGTGTGACATGGCCACAATTATGATGTAGCATATCCCTTTACTACCAATCTCCTCTCCCATCCTCTGGTCCCCTAGCACAACCTCTGATCTGCTTTCTATCGCTACAATTTTGCTCTAGAATTCCATATAAACAGACTAAGGCAGTATGTGTTCTCTTGTGTCTGACGTCTTTCACATCAAGTAATTATTCCGAGATTCATTCATGCTGTCGTGTGGAAGCGCACCCATTCTCTACCAGCGCATGGATATACCACCATGTGTTTACCATTCATTGGTTGATGGATACTTGAGTTGTGTCTAGTTTTTGGCTATTATAAATAAAGCTGATATGAACATTTGTGCTTAAGTCTTTGTCTAAACTTATGTTTTCATTTAAAATACCCAGGAATACAATTACTAGGTCATACACAGGTATGGTTAACTTTATAAGGAGCTGCCAAACTATTTTCCAAAGTGGTTGTACCATCCCGTGCTGCCATGAGCACTATATGAGAGTGAGTTGTCCTTGATCTGTACCTTCTCCAATACTCTGTATTGCCAGTCTTTTTACATTTTCAGCCATTTCAGTGGTTGTGTAGTGGTAGCTCATATTTTTAATGTACTTTTCCTAATAACTAATGATATTGAGTATCTTTCGTTTTTTTTTATTTGCCATTTGCCTATCTTTTTTGATGACGTGCCTCTTGGGAAAATGCCTAGCAATGCAATTTATAGGTCATATAAGTGTATGCTTAGCAATAACATTTGCTCACTTTTTGTTTGTCTTCCCATTTACAATTGAAATGCTCTTTATACACTTTGTGTCCAAGTCCTTTTTCAGAGTAACGTGTTGTAAATATTTTCTCCCAGGCTATGGCTTCTTTCATTTACTTAACACTGTCTTTTGAAAAGCAATGGTTTTTAATTTTGGAGTCCAGGTTTTCAATTTCTTAATTTTATGGGTCATTCTTTTGCTACCCTATTTTTTTTTTAAAAGATTTGATTTATTTTTTTGCCAGAGAGAGAGAGAGAGAGAGAGCACAAGCAGGGGGAGTGGCAGCCAGAGGGAGAAGCAGACTCCCCACTGAGCAAGGAACCTGATTCTGGGCTTGATCCCAGGACCTTGGGGTCATGACCTGAGCCAAAGGCAGACTGAGTCACCCGGGCTTCTCGCTACCTTATTTTTAAAGATCATTGTGAAGATCGTGAAGATTTTCTTCTAGTTTTGTAGTTTTAACTATTAAATTTAGGTCTGTGATCCATTTTGAGTTCATTTTTATGTATGGCGTAAGCGTTGAGGTTCATTTCTTTGTTGTGACTATCCACTTGTTTTAACAGCATTTTCTGAAAAAGTTATTATTTTCCAGTGAAATTGCCTTCATAATGTTGAAGAAAGAACCACACACACAGAGACCCCCATGGGTCTATTTCTGGAGTCTCTGCTCCATTCCACACATTTCCGTGTCTATCCTTTATGCCAATCCCCCACTGTCTTGATTACTACAGTAAGTCTTAAAATCAGGTAGTGGAAGTCATCCAACTCCTTCTTTTTCAAAATTGTTTTGGCTATTCTAGACCTTTCCATTTCTACACAAACTTCAGGATCAGTACAACCATTTCTACAAAAGAGCTTTCTGGGATTTCGATAAGGATTGCATTGAATCTGTACATCAATTTGGGAAAAACTGACACCCTAATAATATTGAATCTTCCGACCATCCATTCTGATTTTTAAAAAACCTTTCTCAGCAACGTTTTGTAGCTTTCAGTGTACAGATCTTGCACACTTTTGTTAGATCCATTTTACTTCATATTTTGATGTCATTGCAAATATAATTATTATCCAGTATAATTTCCAATCATTCATTGGTAATAAAATGAAAAACAGTTGTTTTTAAAATTAATTTCTTTGTTTCGAGATAATCGTAGATACACATGCAATTGTAAGAAATAAAACAGCTTCCTTCTACCCTTTGCCCGGTTTTCCCGTATGCTGACATCTTGCAAAACGATACCACACCCAGGATATCAACACTGGTACAACCCACCAATCTTATTGAAATTTCCCCAGTTTTACTTGTATTCACTTGTTCGTGTGTGTGTGCCTGTGTGTGTGTGCACATCTATGTGCATTTAGTCCGATGCCATTTTATCACTTGTGTAGGTTTGTGTAACCATCACGGCACTCACAGAACAATTTTATCACTCCAAGGATTCCTTTGTGTCGCTCTTCTATAACCATAACTACCTCCCTCATCCTTCACCCCAACCACCATGCATCTGTCCTCCATCTCCATAACCTTATTTCAAGAATACTATTTAAATGAAATCATATAGTATCTAACCTTTGGGGATTGGCTTTTTTTTTCCTGATTAATATTTGTGTGTGTGTGTGTGTGTGTGTCTTTGATTCATTTTTCCATCAAAGACACTTAGGTTGTGTCCATATCTTGGCTCCTATAAACAGTGCTGCTATGGACATGGGGGAGCAGATACGTCTTTGACATAATGATTTCATTTCCTTCAGATATATTCTCAGAAGTGGAATGTCTGCATCATATGGTAGTTCTATTTTTAATTTTTCGAGGAATCTCCACACTGTTTTCCATAGTGGCTGTGCCAATTTACATTCCCACCAACAGTGCACAAGATTTCCTTTTTAAAAAATTTTTTATTTAAATTTGATTTAGTTAACATATAGTGTATTATTAGTTTCAGGGTAGAGTTTAGTGATTCATCAGTTGCATACAACACCCAGTGCTCATTACGTCACGTGCCCTCCTTAATGCCCATAATCCAGTTACCCCCCCCACCTCCCCTCCAGCGACCCCCAATTTGTTTCCTGAGTTAAGAGTCTCTTATGGCTTGTCTCCCCTTCTGTTTTCATCTTTTTAAAAATTTTTCCTTCCCGTCCCCTATGTTCATCTGTTTTGTTTCTTAAATTCCACATATGAGTGAAATCATATGGTATTTGTCTTTCTCGGACTGATTTATTTCACTTAGCACAATACCCTCTAGTTCCAACCACGTCGTTGTAAATGGCAAGATTTCATTCTTTCTGACGGCTGAGTGGTATTCTATTTTATATATATATACCACATCTTCTTTATCCATTCATCTGTTGATGGACATCTCGGTTCTTTCCATAGTTTGACTATTGTGGTTATTGCTGCTGTAAACACTGGGGTGCAGGTGCCCCTTTGAATCACTATATTTGTATCCTTCGGCTAAATACCCAGCAGTGCAATTGCTGGGTTGTAGGGTAGCTCTGTCTTCAACTTTGTGAGGAAACTGTTTTCCAGAGTGGAAGCACAGTTTGGCTTTTTAAACTTAGCATAATTCCCTGGAGATTCATCCAAGCTGTGTATATCAATTGTTCATTCCTTTTTATTTCTGAATATTATTTAGTGGTTTGGATAGACCAAAGTTGTTTAACCATGCACCCATTGAAAGACGTATGGGTTTACAGTTTTTGGCTAAAGTGAATAAAGATGCTATAAATATTCACGTAAACATTTTGGTGCGTGATCCTAAGTTACCATTTCTCTAAGATAAATGTACAGGAATGCAGTTGATGGTTATATGGTAATTGCATGTTTAGCGTTCTAAGAAACTGCTAAACTTTTTTCCAGAATGTCTGTGCTATGCTTTACAATGATGTTGAACATTTTCTCATGTGCTAATTTAGCAATTATATTTCCTTTTTAAGGGAAATGTCTGTTTACATATTTTACTAAATTCTAATTGGATTTTTTTTTTTTCTGTTGAGTTTTGAGAGCTCTTTATACCTTCTAGATACCAGTACTTGGATGCGTGGTCTGTAAATATTTCCTCCCAGTCTATAGCTTGTCTTTTCATGCTCTCATTAAGGACTTTTACAGAGGAAAAGTTTTTAATTTTGATGAGGTTAAATGCTATTTTTTTCTTTTACAGATCATGCTTGTGGTTTCAAGTGTGAGATCTATTTGTCTAGCCCTAGATCCTAAAGATTTCCTCTTCTTTTTTTTTCTAGAAGTTTTGCAGTTTTACATTTAGGTCTGCGATCCATTTTGAGTTAATTTTTGTGTAACATGCGAGGTGTAGCCTGAGGCTCAGGCTTTGCCTACGGATGTCCAGTTATCCCAGCACCATTGGCTGAAAAGGCTGTCTTTCCTCCGTTAAGTCGCTTTTGTTTTTTTGTGAAAAATTAATTGAGCACATTTCTGTATATCTGTTTCTGGGTTCTCTATTCTGTTCCACTGATCTCTATGTTTACCCTTTTAGCAATACCACACTATCCTGATTACTGGAGCTATACACTAAGTCTTAACATCGGGAAGAGTGATTCCTGACACTTTGCTCTTCTTTTTCAAGATTGTTTGGGTTATTTTAGAACCTTTTCCTTTCCGTATGAATTTTAGAATAAGGTTCTCAATGCCCTAAAAACAAGTGCTGGGATTTTGATGAAAATCCTATCACACTTATAGATTAATTTGGGGATAAATGACATTTTTTGCTATGGGAGTCCTCTACTTCATAAAGACAGTGTGTCTTTCCATTTATCTATATTGTTTGATTTATTTCATCAGTTTCTTGTAATTGTCAGCGTCTATAACCTTTGTATATACTTTGTTAAATGTATACCCAAGTGTACATTTTCTTTGGATTGATTATAAATTCTATTGCATTTTTGGGTTGGGTTTCCACATGTTTGTTATTAGTATATAGAAGTACGGTTGATTTTTGTGTTCTTGTATCATGCAAACTTTGTCGAACCTACTCATTATCTCTCGTTGGTTTTTCTCTCTTTTTTGGGGGGGGGTTCCTGGGATTTTCTGTGTAGAGCATCATGACATCCACAACTAAGACCGTTTTCTTTCTTTCTGTGTAATCTGTATGCATTTTATTTCCTTTTCTTGCTTTATTGTTCTGCCTACGATGGGAATGGTGCCCTTAGGGAGACCCCAGACTGCCCCCTTGCCCCTTCTGTGAGGGCACAGGAAGAAGACAGCGCTCTGACACTGAATCTCCTGGCACCTTGGTCTGGACTTCTCAGCCTCCAGAATGGTGAGAAATCAGTGTTTGCTGTTTACAAGCCACCCAGGCGATGGTATTTTTGTTATCATATCCCAGACAGACCGAGATAAGGATCTATGGTGAATTTCTCCGTTCCACTTCTGTTATTTCTCATTTGTGTCTTCCCTCTTTCTTCCTTGTCAGTTTTGCTTGAGGTTTGTCAATTTCATTAATCTTTTCAAAGAACCTGGTGTGCTTCTTTGGTCTCATTGACTTTTTCTATTGTTTTCCTATTTTCAATTATTGATTTCTGCCCCTTCTATTATTTCCCCGTGGCTGCTTTGACTTTATTTTGCTTTTCTTTATCGAGTTTCCTGAATTAGGAAACTTGGCCATTGATTTAAAACCTCTCCTCTTTTCTAACATAAGCATTTACTGTAATAAATTTTCCTCTCACAACCACGGAGCTCCATCCCACCATTGTGAAATGTTTTATTTTCACTTTCATTTAGTTTTAATATCCTTTGAGCCTCTTTGACCAATGGATTATGTATAAGTGTGCTGCTTAATTTCCATGTGTTCCAAGATTCTCCTGTTTTCTCTCTGCTATTGATTTCTAGTTTAATTCGATTACATTCAGAGGACATATTCTGTATGATCATAATTATCCTACATTTGTTGAGGCTTGTTTTATGACCCAGACTGGGGTCTTTGTGAATGTTCCATGGGCAACTGAAAAAAAAAATGTGTGTTCTGCTGCCGTTGGATGCAGCATTCTATGTATGTCAACTCCATCCTGTCGGTCACATTATTCTCCTATATCCTTGCTGATTTTTTCTTTGGTAGGTCTATCAGTTGCTGAGGGGGGGGGGGGACACTGAAGTCCCCCAATGTAATTTAAGACTTTCAACTCTGTTGTTTCTGCATAATATATCTGGAGGCTGTATTGTTTGGTGAGTGCACATTTAGGATTGCTATGCCTTCTTAGTGGATTAATCCTTTAATTATTTTGTGATATTCCTCTTCATCTCTAGTCCTTTTCTGCGCCCTGAAGTCTACTTAATCTGATATTTACATAATCACCCATGCCTTTTAAAAAATGCTTCCACGGTATATCATGTTCCATCTTTTTGCTTGCAACCTACCGGTGTTGAATTTGAGATGAGTGTCTTGTGAACAGTTTGTAGTAGGGTTTTTTTTATTATTATTATTCATTCAGTTAATATTTTTTTATTTTATTTTATTATTATTCATTCAGTTAATTTTTTTTGTGGTATGTTTCGCCTATTTATATTAAAGGGGCATTTTTCTATACTCGGGATTATGTCTGCCATTTTATAGTTTCTTTCCTATTTATTTCTTCTCTTTTTTCTTTTTTCATGCCTTCCTATAGATTACTTAAGCATTTTTAGGATTTCACATGGATTTATTTATAGGGTTTTTGAGTGTATTTTTTGTCTCATTCTCTAATTCTCTGTATAGTTTCCTCTGGGTATTAAAATATATGTTTACAACGCATTGCGGTCTGCTGGCTTCACCATTTTGCCATCTCAGGGGAAGTATGGGTACCTTACTTCCGTTTAAGTCTTTTCGGCTCCCCTGTATGTAAGTTGACCGCCTACCATATCAGATGGTGTGATGATTTTTGTTTTGATCAATACCGTTTATTAAACTCATGAGAAGAGCCTATTTCTGTAGCTGTTTTTTCCTCCTGTTTCTGTTTCTTTCTTCCTTTCTGATCTCCCAATATTCCTTCTTTTATCATCTCCTTTCTGTTTCAAGAACATTCCTTAGCCACTTTTAAGGGTGGGCTCCTGATTGATCCCCCTTACTGGTGCTGTTGGACTCACCTGATGTTATAGGTGGGAATCCCATTCAAACCACAGGAAGAATGGGTCTACATGGGCTGCCCTGTGTTACAGGCTGAGAGTTGAGGAATGCCCAGTCTGGGTGAAGAAGGGGGTCATGAGACACTCTGCTGTTGTATTGTTCTTCCAGTCCAAGGGTCCCAAACCAACCTGTCTTCTTTTTACCATATTTCAGAGCTTTCTTGGTCTCACCTTCTGTTATTTGCGGCGTTCTGAGTTGTTCTCAATGGGTAGAAGCAGGGAGAAAGGAGCTTAGCCTATGTTTGGATTAGAGTCCAAACTGGTCAATTAATTTTTGTATGTACTGTCTTTGTGTCCTACCATCTTACTAAACTTACTTACTTATTCTAGATGCTTTTCTCCCCCTATACTTCTTAAGACTCTCTACAAAGACAGTCATGTTCTTTCTAAATAAAGACTGTTTTACTTCTTCTTTTCTAATTGGTATGTGTTTAATTTCTTTTTCTTGCCATATCTCACTGGCTACAATCTTCAGCATAGTGTGGATTTTAGTAGTGGGAACAGACACCCTTCTGTTTGTCAGGATGCATTATCCTGTCTTTTATATTTCTAGATTCATTTTGTTAGGTTTTTTTAAGAGCATTTTTCATCTGTGATCATGAGGGAATTTGGTCTTTAGTTTTCTTTCTTCATAATGTCTTTGCCTGGTTTTGTTATAGGGTAATGCTGACCTCCTAAAATGAGTTGGAAAATTTCCCCATGTCCTCTATTTTCTGAAAGCGTTTATGTAGAATTGATATTGTTATTTCCTCAAATAGTTGGTAGAATTCATGAATGAAGCCATCCAGGGCTGGCACTTTCTTTGTGTGAGATTTGAACTATGAATTCAATTTCCAATTCTTCCCTAGATATAGCATGATTCCAGTTATCTGCTTCTTCTAAAGTGAGTTTCACTAGTTAGTGTCTTTCAGGGATTTTTTTCCATTTAACTTAAATTGTCACATTTATTAGCATTAGTTTTCCATATACTTCTTTATTTTATATTTTGTGTCTGTAGGATCTGTTATGATCTCCTCTCTTTGGTTCCTGAAGTTATTAATTCATGACTTCAGGTTTTGTTTTGTTTTGTCTTTTGGTCAGTCTGGCTAGAGGTTTGTCGATTTTTTTCTATCGTCAAACGCTTTTTCAGCATTTATTGACATGATTGTATTGTTTTTCTTTTTTAATCTGTTAATATCGTGAATTATATGATTTTCAAATGTCAAATCCACTTAACATTTCTATTTTAATGGCTCACTGATGGCAGGCCCTCTGCCTCTGCCCCTCTCCTGGCCTTTGTAAACACCACCGAGGGATTTTGGACATTTCACATCAATAGCAGCTTTAATGTGGGGTCTCCAAATCCCTTCCACAGTTGTGCACACAGACAGAATCTTTCTAATAAGGTGAAAATTAAATGTGACACGATTTCCAAGATTAAGCCAAAAGTATGCCATTGTTCAGCTAAAATGACAGATTTAAATGAAAGGAAGAAATTTTCTCATGATTGCAACTTTCCTCCTGTGACCTGCTATGTATGCTGGTAGCTCAGCAAGCGTAGGAGGCAGGGACACCAACCTGGTGACTGATTCAAGCAGCTCTTATAAGCACAGGGCTTAGGGGCCACCTGGGCGGCTCAGTCGGCTAAGCGTCTGAATTCGGCTCGGGTCATGATCTCAGGGTCCTGGGATGGAGCCCTGCCCACTCAGCAGGGAGTCTGCTTGTCCCTTGGCCCTTCCCCCTCTCCCACATGCTCTTTGTCTCAAATAAATAAATAAAATCTTGGGGGGAAAAAAGCACAGGGCTTATTGAAAGACAATTGCTTTGGATCCCCAACAAGAAGATTCCAGATTAACCTATTTGATTTCTCTAACAGGCAATAAGGATGAGCTCCATCAAACATCAATTATCTACATTTCAAAAATCTGTTTATATCTTGGGAAGAGCTCACACAGGCACATTGAATGGCCTAAGTGCTTTGAATGGTAAACAGAAGAAATGATGTTACAATTCAACAATCTGGAGAAAAACAATCATCTTGGCTGCTGGGCCTTGTATGAAGTATTTCTTTATAGATGAATAGATTCATTGAAATAGAAGAATCTTTTGTGAATCACTTAATCCTGTTTCTAGAAAGAGGCATTGTTTGCATGAATAATTTTAAGCGTCCATGCTAAATGTCTACTCCAGTGCGGAACACACAGCAGTCATGTTCAATAAAGCCTTCCTGAATTGGATGGATCCTGTTCTTCATTCTTCCCGGGAAAAACCAATGAGAAAGAATTACACACTTTCCTTTAGCATTCCTATCTACGCAATTACATGAATTTCCCCCTGTGCTAACCTGCATCCCTCCCCATGTGCTAGTCTGGTAGGCTAGTAAATGCTTAACTAGCTCATCGAGAACAACTCATGCTGTCAACCGACTTCCGTGGTGTAGACACTCCCACCATGGTTTACTGGAGCTGCAAGCCCAATGTCACTGAGCACGGACCTGGGAAGTGATGTGGAGTTGTGCCCCCGTAGGCAGTACCGTCACTGCGCAGCTGAGACAGACATAAATAATCGTGAAAGGTAGTGAAATAATTAGAAATGATGAGCTTTGAGACTTACTGCTATTATTTATAAAGTACTGATTTAATGGTATTTTCACATTTATTTATTGAGAGAGAGAGAGAGTGCAAGCAGGAGGAGGGGCAGGGGGAGAGGGAGAATCCTAACCAGACTCCCCGCTCAGCCTGGAGCCCATGTGGGACTCGATCCCACCAGCCTGAGATCATGACCTGAGCTGAAGTCAAGATTTGGATGCTTAACCGACTGAGCCACCCAGGAGCCCCTGTGGAAGTTTATTTTTAATGGCAGCTATTTCACCACAGGCTCATGAAATTCCTGAAAATGTGACTTTGGCCCTCACGAGTCATGGCAGGTCAGCCCAGGACAGCTCTGTGAGTGGCTCTACGAGGGAGAGGACAACATCCCCCCCACCCCCAGCCACTTTCCTTGCTGTCAGTTTTAAATCTCCAGCTCTGGCAAGGATTCCTGGAGAAAGTGCAGGCACAATTCATAGAGGGGGTATCTCTTTTCCTGGGCCTCACTTTCTTGGCCAGGAACATAGGAGCAAGGTCAGCTGAGGTTCTCTTGAACTGGGGGGCCTGCGGTCCCACCCCAGCTCCGGGAGGGAAGTTGCCTGTCTCGCCTGCTGCCCCCACAGCCCCCCTCAGTGTGTGGGAGGAGCAGGGGCCTCTGAGCTGCGAGGTCTGCCTGGCCTGACATTCTGTGGTGTCCCTGAAGTGGCCGCTGGACGTCAGCAGGCCTTTCTGGCTTCTCGGGCATCTCTGAGCCGGGGAGGCTCCCCCAGTGGTTGTCTGATGTGCTCTCACAGGGCAGGGCGGCTCCCTACCCCTGGCAGCAGGGGTTTGCACAGCCCCCTGTGGGGACGGTTCTCTGGAGGGAAGGGAAGTGAACAGGAGGAGCCGTCTTGGGGGAACCCCCCCCCCCCCCTCGCAGTATCACAGAGAGCTTCCCACATGGCGATTTCCCACCCGAGGCCTAGGCTGCATTGAACAATCGGAATTGCAGAGACCCTGAATATCCCCTGAGAAAACACAATATCTTTAAAATGTGATTTTTTTTTTTTAAATATCTCGCCTTCTTGTAAGTAGCTAACTGCAAGAGTAGCATCCTTTCAGGCCTCATTTTTATTTCAGAAATCGCCAGTTTAGGAAGCAGCCTTAAACTGTTCTGTCTTCCCCCTTGCATGCCCCCACCGGCTCTCTTATACACATAGGATGCTAGGGCGACTTGCTGATCGGTCCTACAAACACACCTGCATGCCCCCTTGGCCCTTCTGTTCAGGACCTTGCTCCTCGTCTCCCAGCCAGCGAGTGGTGGAGCCAAGAATCAATTCAAGCAGGCCGGTTCTAGAACCCACCCTTCACTGTTTGCATGGACTATTATTGTTCTTTGTTATTTCCAAGTTATCTGTCTGTTCTCTCTTGAAAGGGCCTTCATTTCTTTTAAAAAAAATTTTTTTAAAAATTCATTTATATATATTTTTGAGATAGTATTTATTCATTTATTTTGAGAGAGAGAGCAGGGGAAGGAGCAGAGGGAGAAGGAGAGAGTGAATCCCAAGCAGGCTTCATGCCCAGTAAGGAGCCTGATGCAGGGCTCGATCTCATGACCCTGAGACCATGACCTGAGCCCGAATCAAGAGTTGGATGCTTAACCGACTGAGCCACCCAGGTGCCCCCAAAGGGCCTCCATTTCTTAAATACATGCTGACTTTCCTGAGACTCTTCTCTTTGCTTTCTTAAAAAACAGATTTCTTTTCCATTTACTTTTTATCTGCCCCCGATAATCATAGCAACCCTGTCTTACCCACTGCATTTCAACAACGTGTACTTCTGTATACCTGCTGTGGGAGGCTTACCTGCCCAGCGGTGATTTAGTAAGGCCAATAGGCAAGTAACTTCACACTTCCTGCAAGTATAATTTGGAAAAGGACCTTGATCCAGAGGACTTTTGGTGACGAGACGTAGTAAGTCCAGAATGGGAGGTTTTTGGTGCCGTTTGTAAAATCTTCTGGGGCACGTGCTCTTTAAGCCCCAGGGATCACTTTTGTGACTTCGCTAAATTCCCACATGCCTTTTTCATCCTCGTCAGACAGGAACTCTCCCTTTGCCCCTGGAGACCTACCCACATCACCACCCTCCACCTTGCTCTGTGCGCCGAGACTGACAGGTACGAACCGCGTCTCGTGGCTTCCCGGCGGGCTCTGCCACGGGCAGCAGGGCGAGCAGGCCGCGAGGGGGCCTGGATGCCTGCTCCAGGCTTCCCTTAGCTCCCCAGGCCCCCGGCTGCCACACGGAAACGTCATAATCATTTTATGCTCCTATGTTTGCAAATCCCGTGCGGTGATCTGCAGCGAACCCCTCCTAACAGTGTATTTTGGTGAAGAATCACAGGAGGTTAAAGAGGCTGAACTGTAGTTTAAAAGCACTTTCGGGGGGAGGAGAAAGCAGAAATACAAAGAACTAATGGTGGTTTCTGTAATGATGAGGGGAAACAATTCGAATTCCTAGAGAAGGGAAACAGACGACCATCAAATCAGGTACGTGGAGAGGCTTTACTAAAGGGGCCTTTTCAAAAGTGGGCTGGGAGTGGGCGGCTCGAGAAGACCCCAGGGCAGCCCCGAGGGCCATGTCATCCGTAGGCACGAAGGAGCACAACCTCCCTGCAGGGTGGGCTATGGCTCCTCTTGCCTCCTCCAAGGCCTTCGGGTCGCAAAGTCTGCGAAGCTCCAAGACTTCTTCACAGAGCAACAAACCCCCCAAACGAGTCAGCTACGATTCAGTAACATGCACCCAAGATCTCGGGGCACATCCATCAGGTCCCTTACACATTTTCTAGATGTAAAACTGTCATCTCTTTTGTGTATTATTTAGCCATTATTTAAGAACGTCTGTTCATTGTGAAATGTTTGTCATTCCAATATTTAATTAAATTTCGTTTCATGGTTCAAAGCATTCCTTGATTTGACTTGTCTTTATGCAAAAATGATCAACCCCATCTTTGCTTTCTAACTCAGTGGAACTATGCAAATGTTTTGATTAAATGATAAACCAAACAGTTTTGCCAGAAGCAGCTATTTCCACAGGAGGCGACGCTACTGAATTATCACAGCACAATGGAAGGGTGCCAATCGCTGGCAGATGCAGGGAAACTAATAGAAGCTTCCAAATGTGGCCATTATCTAGCAATCCAGAAAGAAGAAGAAAAAGAACACGCCCTCCCCAAAACAAACAAACAACCCAACAACTAAGAAAAAATTGGTAGAAGTGGTCCCAGGAAATCCTGGCCCATTTGTTACATCGCTCGTTTCCCACTGAAACTGTCTGGAACAGAGGCAGCCTCAGTTTACACATTCCAAAGCCTGGCTTCAAGCATGTTCCTTTCCCTGTGGAATTTATGTTCTTGTAAAAACAGTGTTAAATTTGGCTGTTGGTGTCTCGGGCCAGCCCATAAGAAATTTTGCAATCCGTACGTAATTAAAACACTTTGCATTTGGATCAAAAAGTATAGAAAACAGAAAAGCAGTGATATTGGCAACTCAGACAGAACATGATAAAAATGAGGAAAACAATAAAAATGGAAAACATCCACAACGCCACCAGTAAATTACACCTGTAATGCTTGAACAGGGAAGTTAATTCCATTTTTTGACGGTAAACAGTGCTTACAATTGATATGACCCTCTATCTACTTTTATACTCTTTTCAAACTATTTTCCTTTTGATTTCGTAATTAAACATTTTTGTGAACAACACAAGAAATACTGATGACACGTTTATGGCAAGAAAACATCACGGACAAAGTCAAAGGACAAATGACCAACAAGGAAATATACTTGACAAATAAGAGTGAATATCCACAGTACCCAAAAACTTTTAAAAATTAATAAGAAAAGTATTTTTCAATCTCAGTGTGAAACAGTCAAAGACCATGGACAGTTTTGAGAAGAGGAAATATTAATAATCCATAAGCATATGAGAATATGACTAATTTGACTAATACCCAGAGAAAGGAAACCTCAAGCAATAGTAAGATATTACCTTCACCCAATGTATTGGATTGAGAATCAGAGAAAGCAATGGCACCCCAGTGCTGGCGAGGGTTAGGGGAAGGGCACTCGCATACTGTGTCCTTGGGAGTAGGAATACGTGCGCCATTTTGCAAAACAATCTGGTAGTATCAGTAAAATACTAAAGTATATTTTATAAAGATTTTATTTACTTACTTATTTGAGAGAGAGGCACGCGTGAGAGAAAGAGAGAGCACAAGCAGGGGGAGGAACAGAGCGAGAGAGAGAAGCAGGCTTCCCACTGAGCAGGGAGACCGATGCAGGGCTCGATCCCAGGACCCTGAGATCATGACCTAAGCTGAAGGCAGACATTTAACCCACTGAGCCACCCAGGAGCCCCAATAAAATACTAAGGTATTAATATCCATTTTTAATATCAGTATCTATGAAAGTATCCCAATATACGCACTGTTTGACTCAGCAATCTCCCTTTTCAGAATCTATCCTATAAAAAGGAGAGCGGCTATGGCCATATTTTTTGGCAAATAACTATGAGAAGTGTGAAAGGCAATTTGCAGAGAAACGTATGCAGTATGAGTCCAGCTTTGTAACGCATAAAATTTTGTAAAAAACGTTACCTCTATTATACACGAACATTGTGAAAAGTGTGGCCCAGGGCATCCCTGGCCCTTGCCCTTGGGGGATGGGAGCTTAATTCAAAGAACCCGAGCCTCGAGGATGATGATGATGACTTTACTGTGCAGGAAGATTACTTTATGACTGAATTCTTTTAAGGAGCTGAGTGAGCTTGGATCTAGAGCTCAGTGAAGAACTCGTGCACCCTTCAGGGCCTGGAGGCTTCGTGGTCACCCCGAAGGGCCTCAGGTGGACTGATGTGCAGGTAAGACCACTGACTGCCTCTCTGCAGGAGGGCCGTGGGGCACGGGCCGGCACAGTCTCCCTGGCTGGAAGACTGAGTGTCCTACGTCCAGGTCCCTGTCCTCATCCCTCTGCCTCTTCTCCCAAAGAGTCCCCGGAGTCCCCACCCGCTGGGTCCTCTAGGGGGCTATGGCTCTGGCAGAGCCCTCCCCGGGTACTATGGGCAGACCCGGTGGGAAGCTGCAGCCTCCCTGTCTCTCCTCCTTGCCTCCTGTCCATCATCTGTTTTCCTGACCAGCCCATGACCACTCTATTGGGATGTGCTGTCATATCCAGTGCTGGATCCAGCATCCACAGGATGAAAATAGACTGTGGGCACCAAAAGCCTCACCCTCCTCCAAATCTAAAATCCTGGAGATGAGAGGGGAAGGCCCACATTCCTCCATCACGCAGCGAACTCCTATAGTCACAGGAAGCAGCCAGAATAGGGGTGCCAGCAGCACACAGTCCTTGCAGTGAAGACATGAAGAGTTTGCTGTCGCTTTCCTTCTGGTCTCCCCCCTTTGAGACGGAGCCCTGACCTCCCACTTTACTCGGCCATCTGCAGAAGCAATGCCTGGGTGGCCATCACTGGAACCACCACATTCTGGGGTGACATTGGCAACTGAAATTAATTCCCCAGGCTGAGCACTTAAAACTCATGATGCATATCTAAGGAAGAGACTCCTGCACGCTCTGACCTTGGAATGAGAGCCCCAGGAGCTAGAATGAAAGACCCTGACGGTGTCTTTCAATAAAAGTGCCTCCTTCTGTACGGGTGAGCTGTTTGGCCCATCAGGGATTTTTCCTGGAGCAGGTGGGGCAGCAGGCAGGGAGAAGCCGCCCCACATTGGGGTGTGGCGGTGCAGGGAGAACACAGTCAAGGTGATGACCACGGAAGAGGTGGCATACCCCCTCAGGAGATATCATAAAGATACGCTTTTGTCCTTTTGCAAACACTCCTAAAACCACAAATGGTCCATCTCCAGACGAAAATTGTATTCTGTTAGCCTGACTCCCCAGCCCTGCTGTCTCCTCCTCCTCCCCTCCCCGCTCCAGTATCACTTCCGCCCCCATCATCGGTGTCCCCACGCCTCTGCCACCAAGCCTCAGTCTATGACTCTGATTTCCTTCCTGCAATAGTGTGTGACACAATCGGGTGAATGTCGCTTGTAAGTACGAAATCAACAGGTTCTTGTAGGTTAAACAAAAACCATACAAAGGTCTGCACCTGCGTGGGCTCTATTTTCAGGCACTTCTCTCAATAAGTAATTAATGAGATGAATGAAAATCGAGAGAAAATACATAATTGATGGAATCAATATCGGTTTTACCATACCCAGGTTACTTGATTAAGAACAAGACAAAAACTGTAGAACAATGTTCAAAAGTGAAATATTCGTAAATGCGACGCATGACAGCTGGATGCCAGATTTTAAAAAAGCAAAACCAAACCAAAACGCACAAAAAACAACAACAGCAAAACCCAAACGCTGAAGGATATTATCAGGACAAACAGGAAAACTTGGATAGGGACCACGTGTTTAGATAACTGCATTATTTCAATGTTCACTTTCCTGAGTGTGACAATTATCTGATAATTTTTAGGGGACAAATGCTGAAAGTATTCAAAGGTGAAGTGTCTTGATGTCTGCAATGAACTCTCGGATGGTTCATCCAGAAAACTATCTATGTGACCATGCGTGTGATTGTGTCTGTGCCTAAAATAATTTTTGCCTGATGACATAGGCATGTGTGTGTCATATCCATATGGACATAGTCAACACAGCAAAACATTAACAACTGGTTAATCTCGGTAAAGGGTACGTAGACATTCATCTGGTTATTATTGCAACTTTTCTGTAGGTTGGATATTTCATAAGAAAAGGCTGCAGAGAGGCTAAAGAACTGTTGAAATGGAATAAGAAGACTGTATTTCCACTAAAAAATGACCACGTCTATAACCTCTTAAAATCAACCAGTGGATAAATATTATTTTGTATACTTGAATTCATTTGTTTCCAATGCAGTAGTTTCTCCTCCTTTTCAAAATTTTGGTCCCAATTTACTAAACTGGATATATTTTGTGCTTGAATTTAAAATGTCATTTCCCCAGGGCGCGTGGGTGGTGCAGTCAGTTGAGCGTAGGACTGTTGGTTTTGGCTCAGGTCATGACCTCGGGGCTATGAGATCGAGCCCCTGCATTGGGCTCTGTGCTCAGTGGGGAGTCTGCGTCTCTCCCTCTCCCTCAGCCCCTCCCCTCCATGCTCTCTCTCTCTCTCTCTAATAAATCTTTTAAAAATTAAATAAATGAAGTGTAATTCCCCACACGCTTTTGGATAAACTTACTTGTGAATGAGATTTTCACTTTGGGGCTAAAACTCCAGCATGTCAGAATCAGACCCTTGGGTGTCTCAAAGGCAAATTCCGGTAAGTTTTGTCACCCCCTTCTGAGGAGTAAGTGCCCAAGAGGGGGGCCCTTAACAGCTCAAGAGGATTTCAAACGTTCTATGCACAACTGGGGGATACCCAGCAGCCACATGCTTTGGCCAGAAGAATCTCTGATCCTGACCAAACCAAGCTAAGAAACCTTCTCCCTCCCACTTGCATCATTTAGGATTCTTTGCTGCAAGTGACAGAAAACTTGGTTAAAATCGGAGTAAGCAAGCAAAGGAATTAAATGTCTCACCTACTGCAAGGTCCCGAGGAGGGCAGGCAGATCCCATTGCTAACATCACAAGGACTCTGCCTCCCCTGGGGCCCCATCCCCAGATGCTTCTCCAAGGATACCAACATGGCGGCCCAGGCCATTGGGCATCCCCTGGGGATCCACTGAGGAATGGGGGAGACCTGTATCCCAGAGTCTCCCTGGGTCCCAGGTGTCACGTACCTCTGAGCCAGTCACCGTTAGGCAGAAAGTTGTTGAAATAAAAAACACACGGAGACCAGCCTTAAAAATTCCCTGAGCAGATGAAACAAGTTTAGTCATACAAATAAAGCTTAATTTAGCTTATTTTGCAAGACTGACTGGACCTGGGTCATTCCTCACGTGTGCCTCTGAAAATCACAAGCAAAACTTGAACTGCTTCCCAAGGTTGATATGAGGTAACCATTGACCAGTTCCATATAACTTGAGAACATTCTAGCATTATGACCAATCCCAGGGAAGAATACAGTCACCAACTTCTCCCCATAGGAGCTGCTTTATAACCATCTACCCCTGAGCCTCATTCCATGCTCTGGTTTGAGTGCTCCTGGTTTACAAACTGCCTTTTTCGTGTGTGCATGGTAAACTTTTACTAATTGCTACCGCAGTGATTCACTGGTTTTACTTCTGTTATTTCTGAACCTTTGACAAAGTGAACGCTCTCCCTCCCAGATGCCGTGCTGATTGGAGGAAACGGACACACGCACTCACCCACTCCTCCACGCTGGGTGCTGAGGTCAGAGCCTGGCGATTCCCGAGTGTCAGCTGGCCGAAGTGGGGTGCATGATGCTGGAGCCTCATGCCACCCCAGAAATCATGACTTAATGGAGACTGAGACCTGGGATAGGGAAGGAAGCAAGTTCAAGGAGGAAAAAGAAACATCTTACTCTTCTTTCTCTTCTGAAATATTGTCAATCTGCAAAAGACAAGGCCCTCCCCTCCCTGTGGATAGAGCTTCCTTTTTTGCTGATGAGCTTCATCCTGCTTCGAGTTGGAATAGGAGAGGCCCGTCTTTCAGTGTAGGCATGTCGGAACAAAAACTCTCTAACGTTGCTGGTGTCCCACCCTAAGCCCTAGCTCCCCTCTCCTCCAGGAACTCCTTCCTGATGGATGCCATCTGGCTGGAACCACAGGTTTCTAGCGTGGAAAAGCCTAAGTGTGGGGCCTGGGGACAACCGTCCTCACCTCTGTCAGCAACATTCCCTGGGAGGGCTCACAGTGTGCCGATCACACTAAGGAGGCAGAGAAGGAGGCCTGAGGGATGTCCAAGGCCAGTTCCTCTCAAGCCCACCTAAGACCAGGGTCTGAGTGCAAGGAATATCCTAGAAGCTGCTCCCAGGAAGCACTCATCAGGAGTAGAAGTGAGACAGAAGAGAAGCAAGCCAACATGGGGTGCCTTACTGAGGTTATTGTTGTGGACAGTGGTGGCTTGAGATGGGAGGAAAGTGGACAACACTGCAGACTTGTCCCACCCGAGGGTCAAAGGGTCCGGGACCTTGATTTACCAACTTCTGTGGGTTCGTGAGTTCAAGGTTATGCCTAGGGTCTTCAGCTCCCTGCCGTTTTGCACCAGTCCTGTGTGGGGGTCAGGCACACAGGGTCCTCAGACAGACAGGTGTGGATGCTTCTGTGAGAACCCAGCAGTGCATGTGGCTTTGGTGAGTGCCCTGGGAGTATGATGGGACACTGAGTCACCTACGAGACATGTCTTCCTGGGTGCTGGTTGGAAGCAGTCTAATGGGCCTACCATGAAGGGGTGGTGTACCCAGCACGGACTTTCAGGTCCCCAGGGGAGGAGGGATATCTGCTGTCATAATCTCAGATGTCACATAATTCACAAGAAGCCAAGTGGGGTTAGAAACTGTGGCAGAGGGCAGGACGCAGGGCTACCAGCTACCACAGCCCACCCGGCTGGCTCTGCGGGGAGATGGGGATCCCTCCCAGCTTTGGTCCTGAAGACGTCCAGCTCACACGTAGCGGAGAAATCTCAATGATCAAGCTGAGCGAAATCTTGAATATATTCTCTTTCCTGCTCACCAGGGTTACCGAGGTGGCACCCACAAGTGGACGAGATGCCAAAGGTAATGCATTCTTATGCAATCTAGGCACCAAACCCAATTTGCTGGAAGAATTTGGGGCCTTTGAGAAGCAGACGAAGAAGGAGATCTGAGCATCTTTCTACTCACTGTTGAAGTACACGGAGTGGAAAACTAGAGCCCTCTAGACAAACAACAGAGTTTAAACCTCACCTCTTGGACTTGCCACGGACCTTCGGGCATGATATTCATCTTCTCTGAGCATCTATTTTCTCATCTGAAAAAAGGAGGATGGAATAACTTTTCTTGCAGATTTGTCCAGAGGGTGACGCAGGGCGGCGCACAGCCTGGGCAAAGCACCCGCGTTACGGGGCTGCAGTGACTGAGGTGTCTGCTGGCTCAGTGCTGCTGTCCCTAGCTGGGCTCCTGGTCACTCGTTTTATAACCTGCAGTACCTGCAAATGACCTACCATTTCTGTAATAAGGCCAGGGCAAAGGAAGAACAAAGAAAGAAAAAAAATGGACATTCAGAAGGGGAGAAACTAAGATCCCCCAGGGAGATAGCTGACTTCTGACAAGCTATTAATACAGTGAAGCTATTAATGTCTGTGGAGTGTGTCCATTTTCTTGGCACGTATTCAATTGTGTGTTCTCTCTAGCGGAATGCTAAGTGGACAGGGTGGGAAAAGGATAGAAAGGCCAAGGAAAAGCTTTTATGGGTGAACCCCTTCCCACTCACCCAGAAGGACTCCAGGAATCGTCGCGGCCTGAATCAGCAAGCCAGCTCAGCAGCTCTCCACGTGAACGTCTTTGGCTGAGGCCACAGAAATCTTGACTTTGTGCTCAGAATAGAGCACTGATTCAGAAGGCTTCCTGATAAGAGACCAAAATGAAACAGTAAATTGTGCTGTCACACAAGACAAGGGAGTGTTTTAAAGATCTATTTTGGGGGCCACTTCTCTCTTCCCTCTGTAGGCTGAAGTCATTATCGGCAGCGTGGGCTGTGGGCTTGCGGCCTGCGTTCCGGCGGTGCTATGGGGACAGGAGCTTATTCACGTGGTGAGAAAGACTGATTACTCGGTGTGCTTGTCCTTCATCGGAGGGCTCCGAGGCTGAAGACCTTTATTGTTACCATGTAAGACCTTCAGTCAGAGGCAAGCTGCAGCCTCTGGAATCATCTATTTCTGGACTCTTGATACAGAATGGACTTATGTGACAGCAGCGATGTCATGCCCAGAAATTGGAATTCGGAGGCAAAAGCAATGGGCTATTAGTAAGTTTTCTTGAAAACTAGCCTTTGTTGATATGACTCAAATGTTTTGCCTTCCCAGACAGCACAATAGAGAAAGCTGCTTGTTGCCACATATCCCTGTGGGTCTGCATTTGGTGGGGTGGTATGGACTACATGGTCCTCCAGCCTTAGAATGTCCCCAGAGACAAGATCACCCAGCCACCTTCCCCATGGGGCTGTGATCCCATCCACTCCCCCTCAAATTCAGCCATGCCCGCCTACTCAGTTCATTTCCAATGCCCGGTACATTTTTAAAAACTTTCTCGTTTTGAAATCATTTCATGTGTGCAGAAAAGTTGCAAGAGTATTACAAATGGCTCCCATGCACCCTTTCCCCCATCCCCCAAATGTTAACATTTCACCACAGGTGCCTTATTATTTGCTGTAGACACATAGTATTTTTTTCTGAGCATTTGAGAGAAAGTTGTAGCCACAATTCCCTTCATTGTGAAATCCTCCAAGGAACGTGAGCTTCCCAGAAGCATTCTTTTACATAAGGCAATCACAATGAGAAAATCAGAAAATTAACATTGACGTAATAATATTACGGAATATCCAGGCCTTACTCAAATTTCACAAGTTGCCGCAACAATGTCCTTTAGAGAAAAGGACGACATGATCCTGGTCTGGGATCGCACACTGCATCTAATTGTTGGGTCTTTTCAGGCTCCTTTAATCTGGAACAGGTCCTCAGGTTGTCCTGAGGTTAGTATTTTTAAGAAATACAAGCCAGTTACTTTGTAAAATGTCTCTCGATTTGGATTTAAGGAATGAATTAACCAGAAAATCGCCTTTTGGCAATGATCATAGTAATGGGGGATTCAGCTTCTCTTCCGTGGATGCCGAAACGTGCTGGGGAGAGTCCGGCAGACACAGCGCTTCACACTGTCCGGGCACACATCCCCGCAGCGCGCTGCTCAGCTCGGAGGGGAACAAGAGCAGCCTCACCGCGGGGAAGCCCGGCAGACCCGCCTGAACTTGGCCACGGGAGCCGACACTGGGACACACTGACTGCAGACGCCTCCTGATCTGACCGACTGAGAAAAACACAGCATTTTACTTCTGTTGGGCTCCTGCCCAAAATGCGTAACCTGGCTCCATTCGTGACCACCCAACAGAACACATCAGAATGTGGACTCAAGGGAAGGCAGTGAAGGAGTGCGGGCTCTTTACAGACGAGGGGCGCTCCGAGCGGCCCCACTCCTGCACCCACTGGAGCTCTGGGCTCCGCAGGGACGTCTCCAGCTCTCCCTGCCTGCCGGAGGCCCTTCCTCTGCCGGCAGGGGGAACTTGCTAGCCCACCCCTTTCCCAATAATCATCGGCTGCAGCTCCTTGTTTCACATCCTCCTTTTCCCACGGAGGCTTGAAGACCACGAAACACTTAAAGCTTAATTAACGCTGCGTCAGGGGCAGTGTCATCATCCTTGACCTCGACTCGGCTTCCCCCGCAGATCTGCACGCCTGGGGCGGTGTCCACCCCCACCCCCACCCCCACCCCACCCCCACCCCGTGTCCTTCCTTCTGTTTCCTCCACAGTGGTAAGAAAGAGGGCTCTGGGCTGTGCTCACGGGGCTCCTTAGGCGGGACTTCGGGGTTTTTAGGCTTTTCCCTTAGACGTTCAGGATCGTGATTTCAGCTCTTAGTTTGAAGTGCTTCTCCCAAGCATGCTGTCATTCTGGTAATGACTGCTCTCCCCACTGCACCTCCAATCCCCTGCGCAGCCTTGTGGGGACGCTCACAGTTCCCAGGGGTGACCTGCAGCCCGGGGCACAGCCATGGGGTCAGGGGGGCTCATGTCACAGAGCAGTGGAGACTGCTTGACTCTGGAGAGAGTAGGCAACAGTCGCAGTCCTTCTGGAACATCTCGGGGAGGGCACTGAGCTGGAGGTTAGCAGGCAGGAGGACACAAAGAGAGTTATTTTGGAAATGGGCATGATGGGTGCTGAGGAGCACCCTGTGGAGATAGAAGAGCCCCCCAGGGAAAACACGGTCTTGCCAAAAATGGACATTTAAGGATGTACAACACCTCATTCCCTTTCTGTGCTGCTTTTCACGGGGCTTCCCCAACCATTACCCAAATCTGCTTTTTCAGAGAGCTATGCAAGTACAATTTGCTCGTCTGCTGAGGTTATGGGTCTTGAACTGAGCTGAGAGCTCATAACATGACCTCCTGACTGCAGTTCCTAAGGTCAAGAGCCCACACTTGGCTGTGAAAGTTCCACCCCCTGTTTCAGACTGCCTCTGGCTCCTCACTCAGTGTCAGAGCATCTGGGGTGGGCATTTTTGTCACGTGGAATTTTGGAGAATGAAACAGGGCTCTCTGGGTCCCCCTCCTGCTTCTCTCCATGTCCTGTCCTCTCTGGGCCCACATCTTGTCCAACCACCGGGCACAAGCAACAAAGAAATACACAGAGATGGGGGTTGGCGTGCTTCACGCCAGGGGCTTGGGGGTGGGCCTGGTACTTGGACAGTGAAGCCAGATGGCTCTACTTCCGCCCCAGCCTTATTCTCCAGAGGTTATGCCTTCTCTTCCCCTTCCTTTTCCACGTTAGCTAACTGGCCATTTTAGGATGGCTCTGCAGGAATATAAATAGTTAGAGAATTTTTTGCAACGACAAGAAGAGATAATGTGTTTGAAGCCAGTAAGCTAGTTGTGTTTAGGAAAATCACCATGGGATTTAAGATGAGGCATTGATGTAATGCAATTGGTGGTTTATGAAAATTCCTTTAGACGAACCTCGGCCTTATAAGCACAACCGCATTCCTTGCTCGTGAATAACAGGCAGGGCCCAGTGGGATCATTTTTAAGTGTTCCATTTCTAGCCTTTCACTTTCTACCTCTTGCTCGGGGAGGGGGTACGGGGAGGAGGGGGAGGACTTCCCAGCGCAAGTTTGCTGTTGAAGCTGTTTAAGGCTATAAGTAATAAAAAGGAAAATCCAGAAATAATTTAGGAAATTAGTCATCTGTCTTCAAACTGTTCAGTTATAGTGCTGTGTTCCACGTAACCTCTTTATGGATCTTAAAAAAAAGTGGGAGTCTGGAGAGATTAATGATCACTTGTGTAAAGGTCAAAAAGGTCCAGTTTCATGTCCAGAAATGAGGGGGGGAAAAGTTCCCATTTGCTGCAACTGTCAAAATAATTCCCATGATGGAAAATTATGTTCTGGGAACTGGGAAAACATCCTGACTTTCTCTACAGTTACTAGCTTTACGATGCTAAATGCCAATAATTATGTTGTACCAGGTGAAGTTTAGCATGGCCTATTTAGAAACAGAGGAATACACGATCTATTAAAAGCATTTTTCCAGTGCGCACCTATACAAACACGGCTAGCATCCACTCATAAATGCCCATCTGATTTTTTTAAAGGGTGCTAAGGGAGAGTTAAAGTGGGAAAAAAAGTACTATCCAAATATTTCGTTTCTTAGTACTTGGCCAACTCCTGTCATGATTATTTTAAGACAGTGATTTTTCTCTTTGATGTTCTATTAAAATGGACCTCTTAAAAGAATAGGGGCTCTGGGAGGATGGAATGAAAGACCTGATTCAGAAAAGACAAACAGTCTTTGGAGTCCTAACGCATCGGCCAGGTCAGCCCTGGAGAAACCTCGTGCTTAGTTAAGAGGCCGCATCCGACTCTCCTGTGAACCTCCCAGCCTCCTGACACTGTGGGCTTCAGACAATCAAATACGATTTGGTATGGATGGAAAGTTCTTTCCATCTGAGGGCAGGGCTTCAGAGAGCGCCGAGCGGTGAGACTGAAGAAGCTCCCAAGAACGTAAGGAGTAACCGCGCCTGCCTGCTGAAACACATCTGCGTCCGTTGGCTGCTCCTGGTCGCGAGGTAGGGAACGCTGCAAGGTAGTTCAAAGCAGTCGAAGACGCTCACACTTGCAGGTTGCTCGTAAGTCACCAGGGCATTTGGTTAAAAGGCAGGTGCTCACCCAGCGGGTCGGAGTGGGCCCCAGCAGACTGCCCTGTGGCCGCTAGCTTCTAGAGAAGCTGGAAAGGCAGCTCGCGGGCATTTCCGCCTTGGCGTGGAAGGCAGCCTCTCTCAGCAGAGCCGTGAGCACCAGAGAGGGATCGCGGGGACGGCACCAACAGTGCTCCCCCATCCCAGACACCAGCCACAAGAGGAGTGATGCCTCCATCAAGCCCAGACATGCAATCAGGAAAATTAAAGTCCAGCAAAGCATAGTTGAGATTTTTAAGAACAGGTCTGCTTTTACCGAGACGACTGTATTTTATTTAATGTTACCTAGCAATTGGAGATGCATTGCTAATACCTGCTCTCTGATGACCATCAGCACGTTGTTCAGTCTCCTGAGATCTACCACTCTCTCTACCCTCCTCTCTAGATGAGATTAGATGAAGGACATTTGATGTGAAATTATCTGGCTAAGGTTTTACAGTAGGCCTTCAACAAAAATAGAGTGTATAATAATATAAACAATCTCTTGATTTGTGCGTGTGTGTCGTCAGTGTAAAAGATGGATTATATATCGTACTTCTACTTTCAGTTTATCTATACAGATTGCAATGGATTCAGGATACTACCTGGAACAGCTCAATTAGTCCACGTGGCTACAGATGGGACATCTGCTGACAGACTCTCGGGGAATATGCCGCTGTTGAAGTGCTGGACTTGCAAATGAAGCCTGGCAAAGTGACAGCAAATATCCGAGCCACCTGCACGCCTAATAGATTTCTCCTAGTTGCCAGTGATAGAAATGTCATTACCCAGATATCTTCACATCTTTTAGTTAACTCAGCCACCTTCTAATGGATACTTTTATGCATGTTCAAAGTAACTTATGATTTGGGTTAGACTAAACCAAATGTTTAGGGTTCATTTCTTTAAATCATTAACTAAATTATCACCAATTTGAAATGTACTGAAACTATTTGCTAACCAGGGTATGGAAATATCTTACCAACTTTTATTTACTTCTCTGACTTCTTTCTTTTTAAAATTATTCAAGTATAATTAACGTACAGTATTATATTAGCTTCAGGTGGATAGTACCACGATTCAACAATTCTATACATTACGCAGTGCTCGTCACGGTAAGTGTGCTCTCGTGCCCATCACCTAGTTCCCCCAATCTCTCACCAACCTCCCTTCTGGGAACAACCAGTTTATTCTCTGTAGTTAAGAGTGTGCTGCTCTATTTGTCTCTCTTTCTCTCTGTCAATTCGTTTCGTTTCTTAAATTCCACGTATGAGTGAAATCATGGTATTTGTCTTTATCTGATTCATGTATTTTGCTTAGCATTATAATATTCCATTGGGTACATATACCACATCTTGTTTCTCCATTCATCTGTCCATGGACACTTGGGTCCTTCCATATCTTGGCTACTGTAAACAATGCTTCAGGGAACACTGGGGTACTTACCAACTTTTAATAGGTGAATAAGCATTGGACATTATTACCCAATAACTTAAACACTTACTCAGTGTGAAGGGTTTCTTTTTCTTGTTTTGCATATAACTCAGGATGAAATATTTTAGCCAGCGAATATATTTTAGTTAATATACAACTAAATTTGTTTTTTCAAAGTAAAATATTTTATCTTATTTTTTCTTATGGTAGACTTTGATAATTATTCCTGTCAGAAGCAAACAAAAGCTAGAGTGACTATAAAATATTATTTCCTAAAGAAAAACAATTACATGATGATGTTTTTATAGTTGAAAGCATGGTATCTTTTAAGATATTACTTTGGGGGACCATATATTATTCAAATGATACTAAAATTGCTGAAAATAGTTTGAGTTTCTCATTGGCAATGGACTTTAAAAATGTAAAATTGATATCACTTTGTGGCTAATCTTTAGAACTGCAGTAACAAAGCCAAAATGATTTCATTTGGTTTGTAAATGCTGTAAAAAATAAAATTACATTTGTTCTAACTTTTGAAAGTTTCCAAGAAATCAAATAACAGCATGTATTATTTTTCCAGTATTACTGAAGTACGACCAATAAACAAAATTGTATATATTGAAAATGTACAATGTGATGATTTGACATACACATACATTGTGAAATATTGACCAATTAAGTTAGTTAACACACCCATCACTTCACATAGTTACCTGTTGTGTGTGTGTGGTGAAACACTTAACACTCTCAGCAAATTTAGTCTTAAGAGGGATATTATCATACTGTCCATGATAGCCCCAGAACATATTCATCTTAAAACTGAAAATTTGTACCTTTTGAACAACATCTCCCCATTTCTTCTACCCTCAATGTTTGGCAGAACTCACCATTGAGGCCATCTGCTCCTGAGTTTTCCCTTTATTGTGAAATTTTTGATTACTGATTCAATCTCTGTATTCAGATTTTCTATTTCTTCCTGACTCAGTCTTGGAAGGTTGTATGTTTCTAGGAATTCAGCCATTTCTTCCGGGTTACCCAATTTAGTTGGTGTATGATCGCTCATAGTAATCTGTCATGATCCTTTTGTATTTTTGTGGTATCAGTTGTAAAGTCTCATCTTATTTTATTTTATTTATTTGAGTATTCCCTCTTTTTTTTCTTAATTAGTCTAGTAAAGATGTGTCAGTTTGGCTTATCTTCTGAAAAAACTAGCTCTTTATCTTGCTGGTTTTTCCTATTGCTTATCTGGTTGCTATTTATTTCCTTCCTTCTGTTAGTTTTGGACTTACTTTGCTCTTTCTCTAGTTCCTTGAGGTGTAAAATTAGGTCTTTTATCTGAGATCTTATTTTTTTAAATGTAGGTATTTAGGGGCTCCTGGCTGGCTTGGTTGGTGCAGCATGCAACTCTTGATCTCAGGGCTGTAGTTTCGAGCCCCATATTGGGTGTAGACATTATTTAAACATAAAATCTTTTAAAAAATAAAAATAAAAAACCAAAATGTAGACATTTATCATTACAAACATCACTCTTAGCACTGTTTTTGCTGATTTGCATAATTTTTGGCATGTTTTTTCTGAAAATATTTTTTTTCCTTTTGATTTCTTCTCTGAGCCATTGGTTATTCAGAAGTGTGTTGTTTGGTTTGTGAATTCTTCAATTTTCTCTTTTCATTGATATCTAGTTTCATGTGATTGTGCTCAGAAAAGATACTTGAAATAATTTTAATGTTCTTAAATATGGTGAGACTATTTTGTGACCTGACATGTGAGCTACCCTGGAGAACATTCCGTCTGTGCTTGAGAAGAATGTATACTCTGCTGATGTTGGATAGAATGTTCCGTATTCACATATGTTAGGTTCATTTGGTCTAAAGTGCAGTCAAGTGCATCATTTCCTCACTGATTTTCCTTCATTTCTGAAGAACAATTTTGCTCAGTAAAGTATTCTTGATTGACAATTTTTGTCTCTGTACATCGAATGGATCCTCCCACTCTCTACTGCCCTGCAAGGTTTCTGCTGAGAAATCTACGGATATCCTCATGGGGATTCCCTTGTATGAAATGAGTGTCTCTTCTCTTGCTGCTTTCAAAGTTTTCTCTTTGTCTTTGATTTTTGAGTTTTATTATAACGTGTCTTGATGAAGTCCTGTTTGGATTAAATCCATATGGGACTTAAACTTGATGTAGCTGGGTGTCCATATCTTTGCCCAGATTTGGGAAATTTTCAGCCACTTTTTTTTTTAAAGATTTTATTTATTTATTTGACAGAGATAGAGACAGCCAGCGAGAGAGGGAACACAAGCAGGGGGAGTGGGAGAGGAAGAAGCAGGCTCATAGTGCAAGAGCCTGATGTGGGGCTGGATCCCATAATGCCAGGATCACGCCCTGAGCCGAAGGCAGACGCTTAACCGCTGTGCCACCCAGGCGCCCCTCAGCCACTTTTTCTATACTTTTTTGAAAGATGAAAAAGCTAGTATGTTCATCGATTACTCTTTTTTAAAAATTTTTATTTAAATTCCAGTTAGCTAACATACAGTGTAATATTAGCCACTACTTCCTTAAATAAGCTTTCTGCCTCTTTCTGTCCCTCTCCTTCTGGGACTCCCATATTGCAAATATGATTTCTTTTAGTAAACCTCACAATTCATGTGGGCTTAATTCACTCCTTTTTTCATTCTTTTTTTCTCCCCTGACTGGATAATTTCAAATGACCAGTCTTCAAGTTCAAAGACTCCTTTTGTCTCCTATATGAAGTCTGTTTCTGATGCTCTCTATTGCATTTCCCCCACCATTTATTCATTGTATTCTTCAGCTCCAGAATTTCTGTTTGGTTTTTACTTATAATTTCCATCTCTCTGTTGAACTTCTCATTTTCTTCATGTATTGTTTTCTTGATTTCACTATGTTATCTATTTGTATTTTCTTGTAGCTTGCTGACCTTCCTTAAAATAATTATTTTAAATTCTTTGTCAGACCATTTGAAGATCTCCATTTCTTTGAGGTCAGTTCTTTGGTGGTGTTATGTTTCTTTTATTTTTTTGTGTTCCTTGAGGTGTTGCATTCCTGTCTTTGCAATTGAAGCAGGAGTCACCTCCTCTAGTCTAATTCACATCAAGTGAGAGATATTTTCACCTGTCAGTCTGGAAAGGGATTCTGAGGCTTTCTTAGATCTTTTCTATGAATGCATTCATTCACACTTCTTCTTCCCTCTTGAAGGGGATTCTTAATTGTATGCCTTCTCTCAATTCCAAAAAGCCAGGCTGCTTGCTGACAGCTTGCCATATGTTTCCTCTAGGGCAATGTCCTGAAATGCTTGTTTGTGAGTCTTTTCCCAATCCTGAAGAGTCAGGTGGGCTCTCTGCTCTTTGATCCCTAGCAAAGATTTGCTCTCCCCATCCATGAGACTGTGTGGCAGGAGCCAGCCTTGGGCACGGGGCATAGGAAAGAAAGAAGGAGTGTGCAGAGTGTTGGGGGTGGCTGTGGGCTGGTTGGGGTGTTCACAGGTGTGGCATCGTTAGCAATTTGTGAGCAGACTTCCTGATGGAGATGACAAATCCGTTAGTAGGATGCTCTGAAAAGTGGTTATTAGTGTCCGTCTGATGAATTCCAGGCCCTGGCTGCTGTGCTTTCAGGCTCTCCTCCACCCTCAGCCTGCAGATCATGTGGTATTCTGAGTGGAGCAAGAAAAAAGTGAGCCCCCTGGGTAGCATCCCACATGGCTGGAGAAGCTGCGTGCTCACTCATTCGCTCTCCTTCAGGGGAGGAATTGTTGGCCGCAGGCTCTCTGGGAATTGAGCCCTGCCACTTTGGGGTAGGGATGACCCAGGCAAGGTGAAATTGTTCCTCTTACCTTTTACAATGCATCTGTTTTTGGATTTTCTTTTTCTTATAGTGGTGTGCTGGAACTTCTCTGAGGGACTCCCACAAAGGCATTGTCATCCATGGGCAATTGCCAAAATCAGTGTTCCATGGAGGATGATGATAGAAAATTAGAGTGCCATCTCACTGATGTCACTCCAATTGTTTTTGTATTAAGTAAAATAAAATAAAAGTTAGGATGAAAAAATCCCCAATTATAATCACATATGACAAAGATTTGCTAAGAATGAAACAATTTAAGATTGTCATGAAGTACTGAAAATAATTATAAAAATGGAATGATAGAAATACTGACTTCTTTGAAGGAGAAACTCATGTCGAAGTGTAAGTATGAAAAATCAGGCTGACACTACTATGTTTTGCGAATAAGTGTGCAGAATGTTACAACTCCTGTGGGGGAGGATTTGGAAAGTTCTAGAAAAATTATATAGTCATTTCTTTTAATCCAGCCACCTTATTTCTCAGAATTTTCCCTTGGGATATTATGATGCTGTGATATAATAAGCAATATATATTTTGGTCTCCATCCACAGTTCCTGGCAAACAGCTCATGAAACCCTTGTAATTTCCTAGGTGGTTAGAGCAATAGGACTATCTTATATTTGTCTCTTGCCTCAGGCTTTTGAAACAGTTCTGGAGAAATAAAGGTGAAAGGAGTATCTCTCGTTCATAAGAAGCCCCTTTTAACCACACCTAAGTTTGCATTAATAAGGTGGCTTTTGGAAAGAACCTAAAGATGAGGGACTGGTTGCCAGGGGAACCAGCCATGTAATGAGATGGCTGGAACTTTCAGACCTCCCGGGAGGGAAGAGGGGTTGGAGCTTGACTTAATCACCAAGTGTCAATGATTCAATCAATCATGCTTATGTAATGATGTCTTCATAAAAAACCCCTAACTGAGGGGGTTTGGAGAGCTTCTAGGTTGGTGAACTTGGAGATGCTGAGAGGGTCATGTGTTTGAAGCGGGCAGTAGCTCCACACCCCTTCCCCCATACATTGCCCTATGCGTCACTTCCTGAGTTGTATCTTTTTATAATAAATTGATAATCTAGTAGAACCTGTTTTGAGCTTGTGAGCCATTTTAACGTTAAACTGAGGAGGGGGTTTGGGGAACCTCTATCAGATCCGTAAGTGGCAACCTGGGCTTGTGATTGGCATCTGAAGGAGGGATGGTCTTATGGGACTGAGCCCTTAGCTTTTAGGATCTGATGCTAATTCCAGGTAGAATTGAAGTGATTGAAGAATAGTTGTCTGCCAAGAATTGGAGAATACTTGGTGTGGGAAAACCCCACACATGTGGTGTTAGCAGTGTTCTGAGAATAGAGTAGAGGAAAAATGGTAATGTGTCTTCCTTCCGGATACGACAGCACGACTACAAATCAACTCATGCACAGCTATTCACTATGCCATGATTGGTAAGCGCTAATGATGGAAACAATGTAAATGCTTAATCAAGGAAACAAATGAAAGGTGAGCTGAGAACGACTTCCTGTACCAGAAAGCAAGAAAAGTGCTTAAAAAACCAGTGGGGGCATGTGAAAAGGACACAAGTACTCATTTATAGGGACTTCCAATGACCATATTTGAAATCATTGGAGCAATGAAAAAGGATGGAATTGGTTATAACACATTGACTAAAAGAATCTCCAAGGCCTTAGTAATATCTTTAAAATGGGAGAAGGAAGCTCTTTTTTTTTTTTTTAAAGATTTTATTTATTTATGTGACAGAGAGACAGCCAGCGAGAGAGAGAACACAGCAGGAGAGTGAGAGAGGAAGAAGCAGGCTCCCAGCAGAGGAGCCCGATGTGGGACTCGATCCCGGAACACCGGGATCACGCCCTGAGCTGAAGGCAGACGCTTTAACGACTGCGCTACCCAGGCGCCCCGGAAGCTCTTTTTTAATAAAATAATGCTTATTAATAAATGTAGAAGAAATGAAGGTTTGCAACACTGAAATTTTCCTACCACCAAGGTAATTACTTCTTTAGGAAAGAATTTAGCAACGAATCCTAAAATAATGAAGGGAAGAGTTGTCAGGCACAGAACCTCAAAGCATCACTGTGCAGGTCATTTCTTAATTACAAAGAGGGAGAGGATCCCCTTGAGGAAGAGATCAAAGCCAGCATCACCCAATCACTGGGTGTAAGGAAGTGCACCACACCAAGTAGCTTTCCTGTTAAAGATAATCAATATTAATTCTAATCAATAGGAACAATTTACAAATCCAAATAGTGGAGCCTTTTACGGGACACTGGGCCAGACTCCTCAAATGACTGAGGCCATACAAATCAACTTAAAGTAGAAGGACTGTTCCAGACTGCAGAAGACTAGAGAGGTATGGTAGCCAATGGAATGCATGACCTCTGATAGCATCCTGAATTAAAAAAAAAAAAAAAAGCAATGAAGATCATTTTTTGTGACAATTGGGAAAATTTTAATGCTAAATTAATTTTCATGTTAAATATTGATTTGGGGGGTTGATAAAAATACTGTGTCCAGTAAGAGACTATCCTTGTTCTTAGGAGATGCATGTTGAAGTAGGTGATAGCTGTAGCTTATTTTCAAATGGCTTAGCAAAAAGTATGTGTGAGGGAGAGACAGAAAGAGAGAGACAGAGAGAGAAGGAGAGACAGAGAATGAGAGAGAGAAAGAGAGAGAGAAAGCAAATGTAGCAAAATATTAACAATTCATGAATTAATCTGTAAAGGAGATTAATGGGTGTTCATTGTATCATTATTTCAACTTTTTTGTAAGTTTGAGATGTTTTAAAAGAAATTGGGGGAAATCCTGGGTGGCTCAGTCAGCTAGGCATCTGCCTTTGGCTCAAGTCATGATCCCAGGGTCCTGGGATCCAGCCCCACATTGGGCTCCCTGCTCAGGAGGCGAGTCTGTTTGTCACTTTCCCTCTGCCCCTGCTTATGCCCTCTCCCTTGCGCACTCCCTCTCTCAGATAAGTAAATAAAATCTTTTTTTAAAACAAACAAATAAATAAAAGAAATTGGGGGAAATCCAGCTGATGACTACACAGCTACACTCAGCATATTTATTCTTTAGAATGTGGTTGGTTATGTGTGAATTACATGATCTTTATCATTGAAGGTACACCATAATGTCACTGGCAGGAGGATGTTAGTAAGAATGAGATGTTACTAAAAGGGCTTGAGGCTCTCATGAAGGGCCTTGTACACAATAAGTACAATATTCTCCTTTTTAGTGAATTAATAAGGTCTACATTTTCACATCCACTTGGATTAAAAAAACCGAAAGACTCCTGACTACAGTTGTCTTTTCCATGTGTAGATGCCAAATGTGAAGCCTGCAATTAAAGAGTTGTTAACACCTTTCAGAAGACCTCATTCAGCCCACAGCCACCATGACCACATTGCCCAAACCTCATGGAGAACTGATCTGGCTCTGTGACCCAAGCTTTGATCTACAGTTGACCCTTAAATAACATGGGGCATTAAGGGTGCAGACCCCTCATGCAGTCAAAAATCCACATATAACTTTTGACTCCCCTAAAGCTTAATTACTAATAATCTATTGTTGACTGGAAACCTTATTGATAACATAAATAGTTGATTGACACATATTGTGCATGTTATGTGTATTATATATTGTATTCTTACAATAAAGTGAGCTGGAGAAAAGAAAATGTTACTGAGAAAATCATAAGGAAGACAAAATACATTCACAGTACTGTAAAGACACATGAAAAAATGTTCAAAATCATTAGCCATCAGGGAAATTCAAATCAAAACCACATTGAGATACCACCTTACACCAGTTAGAATGGCAAAAATTGACAAGGCAGGAAACAACAAATGTTGGAGAGGATGTGGAGAAAGGGGATCCCTCTTAACACTGTTGGTGGGAATGCAAGTTGGTACAGTCACTTTGGAAAACAGTGTGGAGGTCCCTTAAAAAGTTAAAAATTGAGCTACCCTATGAACCAGCAATTGCACTACTCGGTATTGACTCTAAAGATACAGACGCAGTGAAGAGAAGGGCCATATGCACCCCAATGTTCATAGCAGCATTGTCCACAATAGCTAAATTGTGGGATGTGGTCCATATATACAATGGAATATTATTACTCAGCCATCGAAAAGAACGATTTCACAACATTTGCAGCAACACGGACAGGACTGGAGGAGATAATGCTAAGTGAAATAAGTCAAGGAGAGAAAGACAATTATCATATGGTTTCACTCATTTATGGAACATAAGAAGTAGGAAGATCGGTAGGAGAAGAAGAAAGGAAAGAAGAAAGGGGGGTAAACAGAAGGGGGAATGAAGCATGAGAGACTATGGACTCTGGGAAACAAACTGAGGGCTTCAGAGGGGAGAGGGGTGGGGGAATGGGATAGGCCAGTGATGGGTATTAAGGAGGGCATGTACTGCATGGAGCACTGGGTGTTATACGCAAGTAATGAATCATGGAACTTTACATCAAAATCTAGGGATGTACTGTATGGTGACTAACATAATATAATAAAAAATTATTATAAAAAACATCTATATAAGCACTGTGCCCAGTGGTCCTGCAGATCTGTCTCTTGCTTCAACAGTGTTTGGATGGAAAAGACCCAGGGATGCCCTTCCTCCAGCCTCTGACCACCCTCCAACCTCTTTTCCAGTTGAAACCTTTGGAACCATCTTCTCAGCCATACCTCTGTTTCTAGGACCACCTGGTCACCATGCATCGGTGGGCCTCCTGCACCTCTTTCTAGGCTTCTATTTTGACTTCAGTGATGTGGCTCAAGAGCACATGGACCACTTCTTCCTCCAGTTGGCCAAGGAAAAGCTCAGGGCACCCAGCATTTCTCGAAGATGTAAAACCAGCATGGCAGCCATGCCTTCTTCCAGGATGTGCAGAAGTGGTCCTAAGACGAATGGAGTAAAACTCTGGATGTCATGAAATCCACCATGGTTCTGGAAGAGACCAAACCAGGCCCCTTTGGATCTGCACACCCTGGGATCTGCCATGCAGACCCCCATGTCTGTGACTTCCTGGAAAGCCACTGCTTAGATAAGGAGGTGAAACTCATCAAGAACATGGGCAACCACCTGACTCACTTCCACAGGCTGGCGGCCCCCAGACTGGACAGGGCGAGTAACTCTTAGAAAGGTTCACCCTTGAGCATGAGTAGGAGCCTCTAGAGCCCAGTGGCCCTTGAAGGGCCCTTCTGGTGTCCCCTTGATGTCAAGGCTTCTGCCTGAACGTCTTCTGTAGCCACTAGGCACCTTTTTAACCACCCTGGAGCCCTCTCCCAAGCTATGAACCAAATGGAAACAAGAAAGCTTTTTGCAATAAAAAGCAAACAAGCAAACAAACAAACAAACAAACAAAACCCATATATAAGTGAACCTGTACCATTCAAACCCATGTTATTTGAGGATCAGCTGTACTTATTTCTAATGGGCCAACTGCATATTGGTAGAGAAATAAAGGAAGGATCTCAAAATTTGTTTTATGAAACAATTAAGCTATTAAATCCTGATGATGACATATAGAGAATAACAGTTTTCATAGTGATGTTACCTTCAAAATTGAGGGCGGAAAATATCCAGAGGATTCCAAGTGAGGCTCAAAGGATGGCCCACGGAAGATGCCATTTCCATCAGTATGTTGCCATGTAGGACCTTCCATCAGAGCATAATTATGTAGACTAATAAACCAGTAAGTATGTTCTAATGAAAACTTTCCCAAAGATAGAAAGAGATCATGAAGGTAAAGAAAGCCCTCGAGCTTCTAACTGTACAAAATTATACCTAATCATTTACTGAGGACTTCATAGAATTCATGCCTAAGCATTTTGTTTACTATTCTTAACTGTACATTAGCTGAAATAAATTTCATTAGCTGGTCTTTTCTCGTCTAGCTTATCACGTTCAGTAGCCAGGGTGCAGGTGTTCAATAGCTTGTTCATAACATTTTGCTGTTTACTAGGAGCACTTAATGTCTAAATGAGTCTTTTTAAGGCTCTTCTTTATGCTCTTTCCCCACTTGCGTCAACACCCGTGATTAATGTCTCCACTGTGCCGCTTGTGCTCACCTGTTTCCCTCTGTCAAACCCAATTACCAGCTCCCCTGAAGGCTCAAAGGGCCCTTGTATAGTGACAGCACCTCTCCCTCAGTGAGAAATGGCAGCTGACCTCCTAATAAAGCCAGAAGAGAAAAGCCACAAGGAGCAAATCACAAGAACTTCCTCACACTATCCTCTGAACTTCCCAGCACTCTCTCCCGGGTCGGCACAATTCCAGCTCAACAGCCATGATCCTGATAGGCCATGTTTCTGTTATCCACTGTTGTATCCAGCGACTTGAAGATCAACAACCACTGATTTGTTCTTGATTCTGAAATCTGAGCAGGGCTAGTTGGGGACAGCTTTTCTCTCCTCCACATTACATGAGGGGCAGCTTGAATGGGGGCTGGAAGATCTGCTTCAGGATGGCCTGTTGGTGTTGGCTGTCAATCTCAGTTCTCCTCTGGTGGCTTCCCCCTGTGGCCAGGGTGGGCTTCTCATAGCACGGTGGTCTCAGGGTATATGGCTGAAGACTTCCCTCAGAGCCCAAAGTACAAGCTGCCAGGACTTCCTATGGCTCAGGCCTGACAGAGTGTCACCTCACTCTCTCGGTTAAGGTGAGTCACAGGGGCATCAGACTGCCAGGGAGGAAACGACATAATGGTCTGAATACCAGGAGGTGTGAAGGTTTCAGACCATTTGAATCAGGAAGAAAAGGTTAAGTTCAGGCCCACCAGTGATCTGAAAATGCAAGTAATTGTGTATGATAATTGCAGATTTTTTCATCCAAAATGCTTATATTTTTTAAATAAAATTTACTGTTGTGGGGGCCACATTTTTCAGGTCCTATGTGGATAAATGGGATAACTCATTTCTTACTGATTCTGGAAATGAGACATTGCTGTACATACTTCACCCTATATGTGCAGTCTTAGATTTGTAACTGTTGAGTTGGTTGGTGATTGAACACAAGTTTCGGTGGAGAGGACCTCCAGCTCAGCCCCACCCAGGCTCAGGGCCAGACAAAGCCTTGGTAGACAGTCAACTAGGAGACCAATTCTTGGAAGGAAGGAGGCTTTGGCACTTACTTCTTGTGCAAAGCTCAGTGATGCAGGCATTGTTGGGAAAAACCAAAAAGACCACATTCGGGGCTGCAAGGGAATAAACGAGGAAGGAGGTAGGGTGGGCAGCTGAGTAGAAACGGTTGGCTCTTGTTCTGCAGGCTTCCATGTTCTCTTCCAGGAAAAAGAGAAAGTTATGGATCTTCTTCTCAAATCAAAGGAACTACATTCATTTTCTTTGAAGGAAGGGTTTGAGGCTCATGCCAGAAGGTTAAGAATTTCTGTGTAAGGGTGCTGAAAGGAAAAATCTGGGTATATTATTGGCTTACGTACCCACAGGGAACGCTCCCACCCCTCACTGAATGACGGGCTGAGAAATAAGATGGCCATGCCTTTCAGCTGTGAGAATCTTGGGCTTCTGAGCACCACATGAGGGAATTTGTACCCCGATTTGCTTTCCAAACTTTAGGGTCTTTTTTCCCCTAGGATTCTCAGTGAACATTACATTACGGCACCAGATTTTTGCCTCTTCTTGCTCCACGAATTCAGTAGGCCTAACCGGGTAAATAGAGTCCGACAAAGATTTCGTATTGCTTCCAGGTTTGAAACCCTAAGTGACAAAGCCTTATTGTATATATGTTACAATGTTGGGTCACCAAGGACAGTTCCCTTGCTAACAGGGACAGTGAGCTAGAACGGTAGAATGTCTGAAATACAGACTCTCACTAGGAAGTCCATGCTGGGGGGGGAGCACCTCTGAGGAGTGTGCAACAACTCAATCAGTGATGCATATAAAGAAACAAATCATGGAAAAAACATGGGGGTGAATGAATTTGGGGGGATGTGCGGATGTGGAGAGACAGCATCTCTAGGTTAGGCATATCCTCCTCAGTAGGGGCAGGAGCAGTGCTCTCCCTCTCCTGATGTAGCCACCAGTTTCCTGGGGATGAGGACCAGTAAGGAGAGAAGCTTTCAAAAGAACTGGCTCCATTTCTCCAGCTAAATGCTAACTGATATGCCCTTCAAAAAGAAAAATGACATCTTATTTTTTTATTTATTTTTTATAATATTTTTTATTATATTATGTTAGTCACCATACAGTACATCCCTAGTTTTTGATGTAAAGTTCCATGATTCGTTACTTGCGTATAACACCCAGTGCCCCATGCAATACGAAAAATGACATTTTAGAGAGAGACAATTCATCTTCAGCAGAACTGCATTACGAAAAACACTAAAGAAGTTCTCCTCCAACCCAAAGAGAAATGGCACTGCTAGAATCCAAAAATTATTTCCTCCAGAAAATAGAGCAGAGGGAATACTTCTGGAAGAGAGAATGACTTCATTTTATGAGGTCAAATACCCTTGATACAAAACTAAACAAAGACATTGCAAGAAAATTACCAACATCAACATCCCTCATGAGCACAGACATAAAAATTCTTGACAAGAATATTAGCAAACCAAACCCAGACATTTATAAAAAGGATGTTCCATCTTGACTAAATACGGGTTATCTCAGAAACTTAAGGTTGGTTTAATATTTTAAACATCAGTCCGCATATTCCCACCAATAGTGCGAGAGGACTCCCCTTTCTCCACATCCTTACCAACATCGGTTTTCTCCTGTGTTGTTAATTTTAGCCATTCTGACAGGTGTGAGGTGGTATCTCATCGTGGTTTTGATCTGCATTTCCCTGATGATGAGTGATGCTGAGCATCTTTTCATGTGTCTGTTGGCCATCTGGGGGTCTTCTTGGGAAAAATCTCTCTCCATGTCTTCTGCCCATTTCTTAACTGGATTATTTATTTTTGGGGTGTTAAGTTTGATAAGTTCTTTATAGATTTTGGATATTAACCCTTTATCAGATATGTTATTTGCAAATATCTTCTCCCATTCTGTAGGCTGCCTTTTAGTTTTGCTGATTGTTTCCTTCACTGTGCAGAAGCTTTTTTTTTAATAAAGTCTACCTTCAACCCAGCAATTGCATTATTAGGTATTTATCCAAACAATACAAAAATACAGATTTGAAGGGGCACATGCACCCCAATGTTTATAGCAGCGTTATCACCAATAGCTGAATGATGGAAAGAGCCCAAATGTCCATCAACTGATGAAAGGATAAAGAAGATGTGGTGTATATTATATGTACATATAATGTAATAGCATATACATATACACATATAATGTAACAGCATGTATATATATATGTAACAGCATATATATAATAGCATATATATATATGAAATATTACTCAACCATCAAAAACAATGTACTCTTGACTTTTGCAACAACATGGATGAAACTAAAGGGTATTATGCTAAGCGACGTAAGTCAGAGAAAGACAAATGCCATATGATTTCACTCATACTTGGGATTTAAGAAAAAAAAACAGATGAGCATAGGGGAAGGGGAAGGGGAAAAAAAGAGAGAAGGAAACAAACCATAAGAGACTCTTAACTATAGACAACAAACTCAGGGTTAATGGACGGAGGTTGGTGGCAGATGGGATAATGGGTGATGGGTATTAAGGAGTGCACTCGTTATGACGCGCCCTAGGTATTGTATGGAAGTGACGAATCACTAAATTCTACTCCTGAAACCAACTTTAGCATAGATGTTAATGAACTAGAATTTAAATAAAAACTTGAAAAGAAAAAAAAAATCAATCTGTAATTTACCATATGAACAGGAAAAAAGTGCAAAACAATATAATCATCTCAGTAGCTGCAGAAAGAGCATTTGACAAAATTCAATAGTCATTCATGGTAAAAACTCTCAGCAAACAGAGATGCTATTGTATTTCAGTTGTAGAAGGAGGGAAACTAAACCTATATGACACCAGACAGAACGTTACTGTTACGTGCAATTTACCAAAGTGCTAAGGGGAATAATAGGAGGGAGGCTTGAAAGTCCCGTAGCCCGTGACCCGAGGACACCTGACTTCCCCAGCAATCTTGAGGCAAACCATTGCTTCCATGTTTAAGTTCACAGGCCCACGATCCCTAAAGAGGGATTTCCAATCCCTGGACTGTGTTCGGCGAATGTTCATAGAAGTCACGAATGCTCAGTGTGATAAGGATGATAGAGATTAGAAACTGGGACCTTCGAAGGTGATAAAGCAGTGTGATTGAACTCAGGGGCGACACTGAGAAGTGTTGTTATAAGGCTTTTCACCATGGGAGAGGAGAATAAAGTGGACATTATGAAGCCAAATGGGCTGAAACAGCACAAGGGGTTGGGACAGTGTTTCTGCAAATGGTAAGACGCGCCTGGAGCCCTGGTTTTAGGCCCACACGCCCAGGTCCCACTCCCAGGGGTGGGATGGTGGTTCCTGTTGAATTGTCCTTATCAGCTAAGTCTGAGAAACACCCAAGTTAAGACATACCAAAAACCCAAAAAACAAAAAACTATGGCTGCAAGGGTCCTGTAAAGTCCTTAAAATAGCACAGGCATGTTTAGTTGTTTTATCATGAAGTACACTGTTTGTCTTTGATTTTGATAAATACTCTTTATTAAGGACATTTCCATTCATTCTTAGTGTACTAAAATGTTCCCTAAAAAAAAAGTCAGGATGTTGAATTTTGCAAAATTCTTGGTTTCCATAGATATGATCATATTTTTTTCAAAAAAATTTTGCGATAACTTAATAAGATAGATTATATTTGTAGAAATTACCAAGATTGGGGTGCCTGGGTGGCTCAGTCAGTTAAGAGTCTGCCTTTGGCTCAGGTCATGATTCTGGGGTCCTGGGATTGAGCCCCACGTCCAGCTCCCCACTCAGCAGAGAGTCTGCTTCTCCTCTCCCTCTGCCCCTCCCCCGACCCATTCTCTCTCTCTCTCTTTCTCAAATAAATAAAGTCTTAAAAAAAAATTTACCAAGGTTGAACCATCCTAGAATAAACTTACTTGATTGTGGTTTGTTATATTTTTAATAAATGTGCTGGATTTAATAAGATATATTTAAGATCTTTGCACCACTGGCCCTAAAGTTGGATCATCTGATGATTAATTTTCTGTGTTATCTTTCTTAGGTTCTGTAATCAGAGTTATGAAGGCCACAGTGAAAAAAAAAATTCCCCAACTGTTTTTATGTACAAACATAAGAAAAACACGTGTAATAGTCTGTTTGTGCAATTTCACTAGAACACATGCTTCTCCTGTGTGGAAGCACGTGTGTGACTCGTGGCACCTTCTCCGCGTCCTGGTCTGATCGGGTTCTTCTCCGGGTTTAGGAACCATGACAGCCAATGGCCAGAGAAGGGCAGTGGCTTGGCCAGCAGCTCCATCTTCCCACCAAGGAGCCCTGTAATAATATTTCTACCTACGGACTTCAGGAGCTAAAAGACTGCCTCTACCAGCCAGATCGCTTTCATTAAGGAAAAACAAATAAATTCTTCTCTTTTATTAATCATAGCTGAGTATACAAAAATCAGTAGCAGCAAAAAATGATAACTCACAGCAGTAAACCAAGATAAAAATAGCATTAAGCTGGCGAGATCCCAGGCTCATGAAAAGAAACAGGCCATTTCAGTTAGCCTCTGTGGCCTTATTATTTGTAAATGTTTGGTTTCTATTAAGCTGTAGGAAGTATTGAAAATAACTCACAGAAGTGCTCAAATTACCATTGTAGCACTCTCAAAGGTTGAAAGACCCCATCTTGGGGAATTTTGCAACTCCATTCTTTTAAAAACATAAACTAAATGTGAAAGAGCAAGCCAGCTTCTCAGGAGAACCCCCTCCAGTCCCAGCAGGACGGGAGCTGCTTTGGACACAGCGTCTCCTCAAAGTGACGACTCTGCAGGCTAAGCTGAAGGTTCACGACGGGTCCCCTCATCCCACAGGGCCCCACGATCACACAGTCATTGCCTGGTCGCGCTGTGGTCTCCATCATTCCCACGGACTCTACGAGGCGGCCCTACCCCTGGTGACCCTGGTGACGGTGATGACCCATACGAGGGTCAACGTTTCTGTTTGGAGACTTACAGATGTTTGGATTTGAAACTGGGAGGAGCTTGAGGGGAAAATGTACATCTTTACTCCCTCCTCCTCCGAAGCCGAACCTTCCCAAGTGCCGGCGATCTACCCGATGACGTTGTTGGAAGAGCTTAACTGCATTGTTTATAAGGACATTTCCAAAGACGGGAAACACAAGTTTACGTGAATCTTTTTACAACTATGATTTTGGAGGAGAACTGTAGCCTCCGATCGTGAACGGTCCATCAACTACTGTACAGCCAGACACTGCCATGGAGGCTTACCTCAGAAAGAGAGCATTTTGGCAGAAGTGACCTTGAATGTGACCTCTTCTAGGTGGGCTGCGTGGGCGCGCTGAGCACGCCATGGTGGATGGCATCTCTGGTGTGTGGAGCCCCTAATGGAAACTGCAGGACTCCCTCAGGCCACCAGGAAGAAGATGCACCCATTCCTCCTCCATCCAGCACTTCACTGTCTGCCCGGATGGAGCTCGGCCACTTTCCTGATGGGCAGTGACCCTTACCCTAAGGTCGGGGAAGGAGGTGTTCTTATGAAATCAGGTTCTTCCAGAACCACACAGATCCACCCACGGAGGGGGCCAGGATGCCGGGACTGAACTTGCAAAGGAATGGATGGGTTTTAAAAGGGAGCCGTACTTTATCCCATGCTGAGGGGGACGCTCAGACAGGCGTTCTGGTGAGTTTGCCCAGGACGATGGGAACAGCAGCTGACAAGCAGAGCTGCTAGCTTGTCCCACTTGTGAGGTGCGATTGACAAACTTGCCTGGAAGGTGTGTGACCTGGTTTCTCTCTTCCCCTTTTGACTTCCTTTTAACGTTTTGGTTTGTTCACCCCAGAGCTGGATGTGGTCCCCCTGCCTTCTGGGAGGACGCAGTCGGTGTTCAGGGTTATCTCCGTGCAGTATGAGGGTATCTATGCTAGAGGCTCGAGTACCGCTAAGCGAAGATACAGGACAGCATGGCAGAAACCAGCAGGGGCTGGCCAGCCCGCGTGTAAAAAGAGAACAAGGAAATATGGAAACACCCCCATCTTCCAGCCCTGTAAGGAGATGCGCAGAGCCCAAGGGGAGGCAGAAGCAAGGCCCAGAAAATCTCAGGGAGAACAAGGTTGCTCTGCTGAGTTAAAAGTCATGTGAAAGAGACTACATGGGATTGACCTCTCCCCCTGGAGACAGAAATCTCAGCAACAAATTCTCCAGGAGGCCTTTCTCATCGATCCCTCCCATCCGGGCTTTACCCATCTCGAAGGACCAGAATCGAATCGTTCATCTTTTTGGGGTATTTGTTTTCTGTTTCGTTAATATGTGTTCTTACCTTTCTTCTACCTTTCTTCTACTGGGTTTATTTTTGTGTTAATTTCTTAATACCCTTTTCTCTTCTTTCCTAATATAGCATGAGGGGGGGGTTAGGGGTACCCACTCCCCTTCGTAGTTGAAAATCCACATATCACTTCTGACTCCCTGGAACCTGGCCACTAATAGTCTACTACGGACTGGAAGCCTTCCCGATCACAGAAACCCTCGATTAACACATATTTGATAGATTATGTGTATTATACGCTTTCTTCTTACAATTAAGTAAGCTAGAGGGAAAAATGTTATTAAGGAAATCATAAGGAAGAGAAAATACATTTACAGTACCATACTATATTTCTCGAAAAAAATCTGTGTGCAAGGGGACCCACACAATTCAAACCATGTTGTTTGAGGATTAATCGTATACCCATTTGAGACTAACATTTTTTTCTATTAAGTTGATTAAAAAATATTTTTAACTGCTGTTATAATTTCTTATTGGACCTATTGGTTATTTAGAAGTATAATTCTTATTTCAAACATACAGGAGGTTTTTAGGTTTTCCTTGTTATAGATTTCTACCCTGATGGGACTGTGAACGGAGAACCCACTCTGTAATTACACAAGTCTTTAAAATGTATTGAGACTTATTTTAAGGTTATTATGGGGGAAATTCTTATAAATGTTCCACACGTGTTTGAAAATATTGTATGTTCTGGTGCCATCGGATACAGTGTTTTACAGTATTTCAAGGATTTTAAGATGCACATTATCCACAATTTAATATCTTGAAAATTAAGATGCATTTTATAAGCAGTCTGTGATGGGGCTGTCATTGCATGAGTTCTAGCAGACAGACCGCTGCAGGGCCGTTTAGGGATGAAATGTGCATCCCCATTTTGCTTGGAAAGGCTCCATTGTCACCTTCACTCAGGTAGGATCAAGCAGCAGGGTCTCAGAGGCAGCATCACAGGGTGGACAGTGACGGGGCTCTCTCTCGGAGATGCTGTAACCCCAGCACCCGCAATGTCACCAAGGACTAGAATGTGTGAAGAAACACGCATATCGATGGCTCCTAGTCTTAAATAGATCCCAAAGAAAAGACTTCTCAAAGATGTTTTAGAAATACCTTCTGAAATTTATTTCTCTTATATTTCCCATTTTCCACGTGCCTAAGAACAACGTAAATAAATATGAAAGAGCTTTCTCAGTAAGTCTGGAATAGCGATTCTGAGTAATGAGAAATCATTGTTGCAGTTGACAAGATTTTCTTTTTTCTTAGTGGCCCATCAAATAACGGTGTGTGTGACAGCCAGCGACTGCTTAGATTCGAGGAAATATGGCCTATGGGCCTGTTTAGTCAAGGTCATGTTTGAATCTTTCCGGAACTGCTGGATTTTGGGGTTGTTATTATTTGGTTAATTGCTGAGAGGTATGTAATAAACCTCCCCATGTGACCATGGATTGTAGTTCTATCCGTTTTTGCTTTACATATTTGAGGCTAAGTTGTGCAGGTGAATTCAGTGTTGTTATCCCATAGTGTCTTTCACTGCCTGTAACAGAGCCTGTTTCCTCCAAGTACACCTTGCCTGGTGGTAGGATAGCTAGACCAACCGGATTCTGTTGAGCACTGGTTAGTACTTCTTTTTTTCATTCTTCATTGCAACACTTCTGTATCCGTATGTTTGTAATATGTTTTTCTACTGTTCCACCTGTTCTATGTTATTTTTCATTCTTTTCATATCTTATTTGTGCTGCCTGAGAACTTTTTTATTCTATTTTTCCCTCTATTAGTTGCAAAGTTATACACTCATTTTCTATTCTTTTAATGGCTTAATGGTTACTTTACAAAATGACGTGATGCCTTGCTGACTTACCTGCTCCCAATATGAACTGATACTGTGACTCTTCTCCCAGCCAGCCGCAAACCTGAGAACACTGACCCCACCTGTTCCTACCTGCTGTTTTTGTTTCACTCTTGAGTTTTTCATGAAGCGCCTTGTGAAGTCAGTGTTAGTTTAGATTTAACAATGTACTCGGCACTTGTGTTGTTCTTCACTCTTCCCTGCATTTTTGACCTTCCATCTGGCTTGTTTTCCTTCACCTAAAAAGCACCATATAGAGTGCAGACCTCTTGGCAACCAATTCTCTCGATGGGCCATGTCTTTATTCACATTCATTCCAGAAGGACCTCGTCACTGGGTGTAGGATTACCTGTTGGCACCTGTGTTTTCTCATCCCAGTAAAGCAGTCTTTCCAATGTATTCTGTCTCCATGTTTGCTGTCGACATGTCAGCTGTCAGAAAAACCGGATCCCCTGGCTGTGCGGAGTGCTATGGGAAGACAGCTCTCAGCTGCCGGCACTCTTTGGGGACTAACGTGGTTGAAGACACTTCCAGGCCCAAGGTCGGGCCTCTTTGGGAAGGCAGGCCACATTCGCTGACCAATCAGTGAGGAGGAATAAAGACCCAGCCTGCTCGCTCCTGCTCAGGCAGCTCCGAAGGGCCGTCCTGATCCAGAGATCACTATGCGTGTAGCTCCCGCCTTTGCTGGGACTGCACACCAGCTCAGTTCCACACACACACCCCCAACACACCCCTCCCAGTCCTGCCTCCCGAACTCCCTCCCACAGGGGCTGATCTCAAGAGCTCCCTGCATGCTACTCTCTCATTGCCTGCAGGGTAAGGGGCCGGGGTTCCCTGTGACAGAAACAGCGCCCAGGAGGACCCTGGTGTGTAGGATGGGGACACGGGGGGGTGGGGGGCATGCCTCCCACAGAGTGACTCTCCAGACGCTCCCGAAGCTCTGAGCCTGGGCAGGTGGCTCTTCCCTGCCTGTCGAGGGCTAGCATTTGCCTCTTGTTAAAGACAGTTCAGGGTCCCTTTCACCACGAAACCCACGTGCCTCCCCCAGGAGCTGCCCCCACGTCCCCCACAGGCTTCCAGGCCAGTAACCCAGGCTGAGTCTCAGCACCAACCAGTCTGGCATTGCTGGACCCGAGTGGGAGGAAGGCTGCTGTACCCACAGAGCTGCAGGACTTGGTCAGCGGTACCAGCAAGAGCTGAGAAGTCCACGTGGGCTTGGAGGGCGCTTTCAAGGGAGCCAGGGTGTAAAGCTGAATAAAGGGCTATTTGAGTTATTTGGAGTATTACAGCTATTTTCCCCAATACATCTCTTGCACATCCCATCCCTTCTTGGACATTACCTCTTGGAGGACCCAAACAGACAGAGTGCATCGCGGCTCAGCCTCACCCCTGCCAACCCTGCTCCCCCCCCTTTCCTTCTAAGGTGTGGATCCTGCAGTGCCTTGCGGATCCCCACCTCATTGTCTGTCCCCGGGGAGCCCGCTGCGACAGTTTCTGTACTGTCTCAATATTTCTTTCCCACGGTGTCCTGTCACTACCCTCTGTTGTGTTACTGTCTCTTCTGCGACATCTTGTATCTCTCCCTCGAGTCCTTATTTCAGGGAGATTAACCTTCTGTTTCAACTTCTCCAGCTTGTAGACAAAAGTTCATTCACATTTTTCTTCTACTCCTGATGGATATTCTTTACCTGGCCTATCACTTGTGGCCGTCCTCTTCTTGGAGCATTACTCAGTGAAGGAGAGCGGTTCTCTCTGGACGAGCTGTTTGCTGAGAACTGAGCAGGGGAATGGCAGATCGAGGGGGAGAGCACAGCTTAACTCAGGTGTCCTTCGGAAGGATTTTCCCACCCATCCACATCCTCCGAGCAAGGATGGGCTCTGCCTACCAGTCTTCGCGGGCCTGTGTGGTTGGCAGCCAAGGCGTGATGAACCGGGGCATTTGGGGCATTAGAGCAGCTAATACTGAGCCGACTGCCATGAAGGTTCCTCCTCCGACCCCTGCGCTTTGAGGAAAGACTGGGCATCTTGATGGTTTCCTTCCGACCCTGGCTCCCCTGCAGGACCAGGTGTGGATGCTTCAGGCCAGGACCCTTGCTTGAACACATAGGGTTGTAACCCTTTTATGGAAAACTGTAGGCTGGGAAAGAGCCGTGCGGGGTTGCATATGCTTTCTCGGTGTCACGTCTCCAGCTGACCCCATGCTTGTTATATTTGGCAGCTACCCTTTGTAACTTTAGTTTTTGCACGTATTTTCAGCAAAAATCGTATTTTCTTCTCTAATGCTCATTCTTTTTGTTGCTCTAAGTTGACCACGGGGGAGGGAAGTGAACTTGAACCAGAATCCTGAAACAGGTTTTTACAAGCTATTTACATTTTATTAAAAAAAAAACAACAACAAATTTTAGCACTTCACACAGTTGTCGATTTGTTCTATTTTAATTAGCATAAAATTAACGACCCACATTACAAGGGACAAAGAACAAAGGGAGAGGTACTTAAAACATGAATTAAAATGTACACGTAGACATCATTCTTTTACTCTTGCATTGGAATGTGGATTCAGAAAACAAAAACAGCATCGATTTGGGATTGCCTTAGAGCAACAAAACTGTTTAAAAACACCAGCGGTCCCGGCTGTGTTCACAGCGTTCCACACTGCTCATAAAAACTGCCCTCCAGAGGTGGTGATGATGTCGTGGCGGAGGGAGGAAGGCCCGTGGTGAGCAGACTCCCCCCACGTATGAAGTCATCCGCATTGCGTGGCAGGATGAACATCTGCCATATAAACTCTGTGCTGACTGCATGTGTCACAAAAACATTCTTTGTTTCTCTCTGACCCTTGCCCTCATTTTGTTACATGCAGATTGGTTCACAAGATGAGACTTTTCCAAAGCAACTTCACGGAGGACACTGAATGTGATTCCTTTGCAGGCGATGCTAATATAATTCAGCGTCTTTGTCTCGAATGTGTTGTTAATCCAGCGTGATTCATAGTGGATTGTGGGGGAGAGGTGCAGGCGGGGAGAGTAATCAAGCACACTGTCTCCGTGCTTTCTTCTGCTGGTCTTATCAAGCATCTAAATGCCAGCTTGGGATCAGCCCACGCGCCCGGAGGTTTTCTGGACGTTCGCTAGCAAAATGGCCAGTTACAATGAAAGAACAATGACAGTGACTCAAAGTAGACTCAGTGCCTCAGTTATTCTGTCGACAAAGAAGAGAGAAGTAGCTTATACTGCAGCCACGAAACCTATGCATTTTATAAAAACGACAGTTGTGTTTTATGAAAAGATAGTTAATTCCACCGAGTATTTCAGACCCATTAGCAAAACATATAAAAAGAAGAGAGGTTACAGTGGAGGAATCTTGCATCCCTGGATTCCGAAGTAGCCACAGATCAATACCGTACAAACTAGAAGACCAGCCCCAAGTTCTTTTCTCTTTCGGACTTAATTTACGGTTAAGCTAAAGCAAAAGCGTGTTCCCAGGACAAACCCCACAGAGCCATAGGTGACAAAACCTTTTCTCATTTGATTCCTGAATCTACCTTACGTGGCAGGCTGAATCGTGGCTCCCAAAGATACATGGTCCTAATCTCTGGAAGCTGTAAATGTGCCCTTATAGAGAAAAAGGGTCTTTGCCGCAGGGATTAAGTTCTGGATTTTACATGATGAGATTATCCCAGATTCCCTGAGTGGGCTCTGGTTGCCAACACATCCCTGTGTCCTTAGAAGAGAAAGGCAGAAGGAGAAGAAGAATTCACAGAAAAGGCCATGTGACGAGGGAGGCACAGGTGAGGGGCTGTGCCCACAACAAAGACGTGTGGGCAGCACCCGAAGTTAGAAGGGAACAGATTCTCTCTAGAAGCTCCCAAGGAAGCGCGGCCACGTAGACACCTTCATCCCAGCCCAGACAGACTGATGCTGAACGCACGGCCTCCAGAGCTCTGTGCGAATAACTCTCTGTTGTTTTAGGCTTCCCAGTTTGTGGTGACTTGTCATGACAGCAACAGGAAACAAATACTCTTATTTCTATATAAATATGCTATGGTTTTATTTTGTCCTCTCTTATCACTTAATTAGATCACAGACGTCACAGAAAGTAAAGCGTAAAACCTAAAGCCAATATTTTCTGGAAATCGACTATCTTATCATTTAGAGCTTTTCTTTAGATGAGTGCATGTCAAAGCTGGCCTGGTTTTTTCCAGTTGTATTGATATAAGCGACATGCCTTACTGTATGAGTTTCAGGTGTAGGGCGGGAAGGTTTGACTTCCATATACTGTGAACTGATCACCCCTGTAAGTTTAGTTAACATCCATCATCTCATAGAAACAATAAAAAGAGATGTAAAAAAAAAGCAAACAATCTCCCCTCCTGACGACAACACTTAGGATCTACTCTCCTGCGGCAGCTTTCCCAATACCACGCGGCCGTGTTAGCTGTCGTCATGGTGCCGTCCATCACATCCCCAGCTCTTATTTACCTTACAACTGCAGGTCTGTACCTTTGGCCACCGTCCTCCAGTGTCCCCTCCCCCCACCATTTGTGCTTCTGGGAACCACAAATCCGATCTCTTTACTATGAGTTTGGTTTTTTGGTTTTAGTTTGATTTTTTTTTTTTTTAGATTCCAAATGTAAGTAAAATCATACAGTATTTGTCTTTGTCTGACTTATTTCATTTCATGTAATGCCCTCAAGGTCCATCCACATTGTTGCAAATGACAGCATTTCTTTTTCTTTTTTTTTTTTTTTTTTTAAAGATTTTATTTATTTATTCGACAGAGAGAGACAGCCAGCGAGAGAGGGAACACAAGCAGGGGGAGTGGGAGAGGAAGAAGCAGGCTCATAGCAGAAGAGCCTGATGTGGGACTCGATCCCGTAACGCCGGGATCACGCCCTGAGCCGAAGGCAGACGCTTAACGACTGTGCCACCCAGGCGCCCCAGCATTTCTTTTTCTTATGGCTGAATTATGTTCTATTTTATATATATCACATTTTCTTTATCCATTCATCCACTGATGGACAGTTAGGTTGTTTCCTCCGTCTTGACTATTGTGAATAATGCTGCAATGAACACGGGGGTGTGTATGTCTTTTTGAGTTAGTGTTTTTGTTTCCTGTGGATATATTCCCAGGAGTGGAATTGCTGGATCATGTGGTAGCTCTATTTTTAATTTTTTGAGGATCTTCTATGCTGTTTTCCAGAGTGGCTGCACCAGTTTGCATTCCTACCAAGAGCGCACGAGAGTTCTCCTTTCTCCACATCCTTGCCGGCACCTGTTGTCTCTTGTCTTTTGTGATGATGGCTATTCTAACAGGTGTGATTTTGTGGTTTTGACTTGCATTTCCCTAATGACTAGTGATATCTAGCATCATTTCATGTACATGTTGGCCATGTGTATATCTTATTTGGAAAAATGTCTATTCAGATCCTTTGTCTCTTTTTAATTGGATTATTTGTTTTTTGTGGGTTTTTTTTATTTTTTTATTTCTGTTTTTTAGTGGTTTTTTGTTTTTGTTTTGTTTTTGTTTGTTTTTGTCTTTTTGCTATTGATTTGTATGAATTCTTTATATATTTTGGATATTATCCCCTTGCCAGATATATGGTTTGTAAATATTTTTTCCCGTCCTATAGGTTTTCTTTTCACTTTGTTGATGGTTTCTATTGTTACACAGAAGCTTTTTAGTGATGTAGTCCCACTTGTTTATTTTTTATTTTGTTGCTTGCGTTTTAAAATCATTGCCAAGACCCATGTACAAGGAGGTTTTTTCCTATATTTTCTTCTAGGAATTTTATGGTTTCAGGTCTTACATTTAAGTCTTTAATTCATTTTGAGTTAATTTTTGTGAATGGTATAAGATAGGGGTCTAAACTCATTCTTTTACTTGTGAATATCCAATTCCCCCAGCACCATTTATTTAAAAAACTGTCTTTTCTCCATTAAGTATTCTTGGCTACTTTGTAAAATACTAGTTGACCATATATATTTAGGTTTATTTCTGAGCTTTCAGTTCTGTGCCATTGGTCTAGTTGTCTGTTTTCATGCCAATACCATAATTTTGATTACTATAGCTTTATAGTATTGCTTAAAAACAGAAAGTGTGATGCCTCCTGTTTTGTTCTTCTTTCTCAGGATTTCTTTGGCTTTTGGGGTCTTTTGTGGGCACATGTAAATTTTAGGATTGTTTTTTCTACCTCTGTAAAAAATGCCATTGCAATATGGATCAAGATTGTACTGAATCCATAGATGGGTTTTGATGGCACTGACCGTTAAATAATATCAATTTTTCCAATCCATGAACATGGGATACCGTTTCATTTATTTGTCTTCTTCAATTTCTTTCATCAATGTCTTATAGTTTTCAGAATAGAGAAATTTCACCTCCTTAGTTAAATTTACTCGTAAGTATTTTATTATTATATTGTATCAGTGTCAATTTCCTGGGTCTGACCATGTAGTGTAGTTAAGTATTCTGTTACCATGAGGAGAAGGAAAGAGCAGTGACAACCCTGCTCTTGAGCATGTGAGAGGAGATAGGACAATCTGTTGCACAATTGGAAAACTGGTTTTAGGCAGCAACAGGGTAGCTAGCTCATCTCTGGAACTAGCTCATAAACCTTAGGGAACATCAGAAAAATATGAGGGGCTTGTTCAAACAGATTACTGGGGGCAATACTTGTATAATGGTGCAGTGAGAAGAGCTTGGCAAATCTCACCCCCTTTGCACCCCAAAAAGAAGAAAACTAGAAAAAATTGTCAAAAATCACCATTTCAAGACACTATACATCAACGAAAGGCATTCAACAAATTGTGGAAGATTATTCAGTACAACCACTCAACTCTGTAAAAACAGTCAGAGTTTGTGGCCCTTTCACCAGAGGCAGGTCCTGTCCCCAACTCTCAGGTCTGTCAGTGCAGGACTGGTATCGGGCATGAAAACTATGCTTTGCCACCAAAGGGTGATGACCTGAGTTGGAGTGGTGCGTGAGGCAAACCCCACCTTGCTGGTCAATGCTGGAAACAACAGTAAGCCCAAGGCAAAGGAATAAGGTGACCAGCACCCCAGTGAGCCTGAGGCTGTGATTCTGGTTGGGGCCAGCTGATTGGCAGACTTACCAGAAATGTAACTGGGAAATACAGAGAATGAGACCGCTATAGTGTACCTTGATAAGCTCCCACACGTTTCTCTCAGCCCAGAAGTCTACATGTGCACAGGCCTGTGTGAACACTCACAAGACAACAGAGTCATCCCTGGCGATCCTCCCATCACTGGCTGAACTTGACACGGTGTACACACACAGAGGAGATGAGAAGCCTGGATAGAAAGTAAGAGATGGGACAAATTTGTCAATGACTTGAACCCTAAATTGGGTTTCCCAGCCACAGACAGATCTACTGGCCAACGAGAAGAAGCCTTACTCATTCAGGGCGTTTAAACATAATCCCTGAGCAAACCCTGGATGAGTGCGAACGTCTATGGGTGCAGAGTGACTCATAAGAAGTCAAGCATATAAATGAAATAAATAATAATAGAAAGGCTTGGCGGTACCGGTGAGCATATAGATATGCAGATCAATGGAAGAGAAAGGAAAGTTGAGACATAACGTTTACATTTATGGGCAAGCGATTTACAACAAAAAATTCAAAGGCATTCCAATGGGGGAAAGAGTTTTCTAATCGGTGTGGGTGCAATTGAAAAGCTATATGACACATTTACACAAAGAGTCAACAAGCTTTGTCAGTAAACAGATGGACAGTAAGATTTTGGGCTTTGTGTTACCACATTAGCTGCCATTGCTCAAGTGAGGGGGCAGTTGAGGTCTCTTTCTCTGTTCCTGGGTGATGGCAGGAAGGACGACATTGGACTATGCATGCAGACTTGGGGCACTTGAATCACAGATCAGAACTGGACAAAGAAAACGAAGGCCTTCTAAAAGCGGGGGGATCGTTGTGATTTGAAGATATGACTTGAAATAATGTGCAGTGGTGCATGAAAGCTAGCAAGGAAAGGAACAGACAGGACTAATACACTTTTATAGGAAAGAAGGTAAAAAAAATCAAATTAGAAATATCAGCTTATACTTTTGACCATTTGCGAAGAAGTAATCTGTCTGCTCTGGCACTCTACAGTCTGGGAGTCCCTACATCGCCCACTCTACCTGGGAGTGCTCCCGTAAGCTGAACCGTGAGCCCCTAGTGCTCAGCCCTCTTCCCGACCCGGCATAAGCAGGCCTTGGCAGGCCGCTGTCTGAGGTAAGTGAGCCGGAGATGAGTCTGAACCCATTGTTGCTGTCAGAAAGAAGAAATGCCACCAGGTTGGACCTGGACAGTGTGAAAACGGTAAAAAACAGCAAGTGGTCTTGGCCAGAAGGTCCTAGAGGGGATGACTTGAACATCACACAGAAAGAAAGGCTCAGGTCGGCTGGGATGGATTGAGTGTGCCAGGGGACACGTGCTCCTGCTAACACGCAAAGGGGGCGAACCCCATTCAGTGTGCTGGAGAAACGGTGACCTCCAGCGCAAGTCTGTGTATTCATGCCTCAGGGCTGGAGGCTCCTCCAGCATCAGAAGGGGGTCCCAAAGGGACAAATTATGCCCACTCACTGTTTTATATGAAGTGAAACACTTGATTTAACTCAGTACTTCTCGAAGCCGGCCTCGCAGACCCCTGGTGCAGCCTGAGGTCGAACCTTCCCCTGATGATGCCAGCAGTGCCTGCTTTTTTGACCTCTGCCGCTCATGACCATGCACTCAAGGCTCCCAGAGGCCACAGCCCTTGTGCTATCCCCATAGCTTCAGCACAGAAGTGGTGACAAGACCCCGCCACCTGTCTGTCTGCTTGGCTGTCGTGGAAAAGAAGGAAAAATTGTACCACACAGGCACTCTGCTCATAATTTGGTTTGTTTGGGCAATTTTTACTTTTGCTGATAATATGCCATTTGTGTAAACATGTAATGAGTGTATTACTGTTATTTTAAAGGAACTAGCACCTATTTTACTAATATTTATTACTAATTAGTACTTATGAATAGATATTTTTAAACTCAGGTTTAATTTCTAGTACAGGGAACGCCAGGAAACGAACGCTCAGCAAAAGCTCTCTGGGGTCCTCAGTTTCTTTTCAAGCTCATAAAGGGATCCTGGGACCACAAAGTGCTCGACTACTGGTTTAATCGATACATTTTCTTCTTATGTTCCTTCAAGTCATTACTGTAGTAGGAGGGATGAGCATCTGTTTTGTCCTGTCTCAGATGCAAGAAACGTTTGAAAGAGAAAGAAAGAAAACCAGTTCTGCCCAGTTGACTCTGCCAGAATATTTAGGCTTCGTTAGAGATGACCGAAGGAGGGATTTGGGGGGGCGGGGGGGGGGGGCGCTGGAGATGGGCGGATGGTGCATCGGGAATCTCCTGTAGCCAGGGACCAGGCAAGCTCCTAGCCCGTCTCTGGAAAGGCAGGGAGGGTCCAGGGGATGCCACAGGGAGCTTCCTGAAACACCTGGTGGAATCCTTCTGAGCCGCTGGTGTCATCCAGCTCGGTGCCCCGAGGGGCACTTGCGGGCAGACTGTGGGCTCCGTGCACTAGGTAGCATCTGTGGGTCCTTGGCATCCATTCGAAGGAACTTGCCTTCCTTGCGGGTGGGTGTTAAGTCTTTCTGTCAATCATAACACCTTGTGATAACCACAGACGTTGATAAGCTTTATCGCAGAGCAATGACAAGCCACAACAGAACGTTTAGGGCAAAGTGGAGAACTGACCCGGCTGATGACCTCATCCTACAGACGACCTCTTCAAACCTCCGGGTTCCTCCGTCCGGAAAGTGAAAGAAGCCGGCTGGGATAAGGTAATTTTCAGGAATGCCTTATTTAAACAACAGCTCCACTGACAGGAAGCGTTACACAACAGCGAACAATAGATGGTATTTCAACAGAAAAAGGGCTCCAGAGAAGCTCTTGGCGGGCGGTAAACATGGGCAGGAAGTGAGGTCTCCTCCTTGCCGTGGACCCTCATCAGGCCGTCGGGGAAGACACAGATACGATGGGGCAGAGTCCAATAAGGGCGGATATCGGGGTCCAGAATTGTAAGCTCAAACGACTCCAGGTTCCGAGAGCAAGAGAGTACTCCACATAGTTAAAGTTTTGAAATGCTAAGGGACCAAAAGAGAGCCATCGATCCTTACTGAGCACACACCATCAACCCACAAAACTAAAATGTACCCCAGACGCACACACAAGCGAGAGCTCTCAGCCAACAGCCCTTCTGCTCCACGGCACAGGCGCTCTCACAGTGACAGCATATTAGGTCACTTGTAATGTGTCGCTGGTTTTCCACTACACTATGGCGATGTGTGTTACTGGGCATTTACTGGGAATCACCTCCCCTCCGAGGAAGCCCTCAAGGGGGAACGGGAAAATGGGCAGATAGACCATGGGAGCAAGATCTATGTTCTGAGGACAAAGGCTGGAAGGGGAGACCCGGGAACCATTCCTCCCTGCTCTGTGCCCTGTATCTAGCATGCTGCCTGGTACACAGTGGGTGTTCAATAAATGTTTCATGAATGACTGGGGATGGTGTAATTGAATTGGATTTGACCCTAAAAAGGGAGAAATGGAACAGTTGTGAGGAGATGGGAGAGGAAGGATATGTTTAGCAATATTTTGCGATTTTTTCCCCCAGGATTGAAGAGCCTACAGTTGCTTTCTCAGTGTCTGGAATATTCTACTCAGTGGGAATATAGTCCCTGTGGCCACTTCCTCAGTCTTCCCTTGTGCTCTTAGAAAGTTTTTTAAAGAAATTACTTTTATCTCTCTCCTGTAGATTGTTCTCTTTAAATGTGTTTAAAAGTTCCTAGACGTGATGTGAAAGGAGCTTCACGCCAGTGAATGGAGAACTCAGCGAAATTAGATGAATTCTGTGTTTCACAGTTGAGAAGTGGTCCGAGGAAGAAAACCATCTCCTCCTGATTGGGGAAAAAAAATTAGAGTACGCTCACAATGTGTCCATCTTCTGGTTTCTGCTTAATGACCATCCTACATACTTCATTATTGCTGGGGATTCAGTGAGATAAGCAAGAAAGAGCTGGGCCTGCCGTGCACACTGCGTGGGTGTGAATGTCTACCGTGTTTTCTCCGATTGGGAGATGGGTTGGAGTGCTCATATGTCTTTTCAAATTTTATCTCCATAAATTATTTTGGAGCAGTTTTAGGTTTATGGAAAAATTTTACAGCAAATCCAGAAGGCTCCCCGAGTACCCTCTGTCCCTCAGCCACACCTCCTGCTGCCAACATCTGGCGTTAGTGCGGTACATTTATGGGAATTGATGAGCTGATATTGACACATTAGTATGAACAAAAGTCAACAGTTTACATTAGGGTTGACACTTGGTGTTTTTTAGGTCTGTGGGTTTTGCCAAATGCATAATATCACATGTCCACCACGATAGTATCAGACAGAAGAGCTTCACTGCCCTAAAAATCCCCTGTGCCCTGCCTGTTCATCCTTCCCTCCTCCCTAGTCCTTGGCCATCACGGATCTCTGTACTGTCACCATAGTTTCGTCTTTTCCTGAATGTTGTAGAGATGCAGACTGACTTCTTTCACTTAGTGATATGTACTTAAGGTTTTTCCATGTATTTCATGGTTTGATGGCTCCTTCCCTTTTTTTTTTTTTTTTTTTTTTGGTGAATAACATTCCATATGCATTTTGAATATCAATCCTCTGCTGTCGTTTTAAGCCTTGGAGTTAGGGAAATGTTGTCATTTGAAGCATTATGGTTAGGGAAACTTTGACATTTCAGAGAAACAGTGTCAGTACAGTGGCTAAAAACATAGCTTTTGCTATGAAACCTACCTGAGGACAGTAACATTCAACCTTTAAAGCTATTTATTGAACACAGACTGTAGCAGGTGTCGTGTTTGACACTCTTGACGCGGGGGATAAAGTGGCATACGTAGACACTCGGTCCCTGTCGTGTTGCCTCGCTGCCCCTCCCTGAACATGCACATAGCCGATTTCACACCCAGCTGGTCGTACTCGGCACCACGACCCGGTTTCAGTGCCTTCCAAATGTCTGCTCATTGAATCCCCACCATGACTCTATGAGCCGGTACCACTGTTGGTCCCATTTTACGGATGAGGAACCGGAGGCACAGAGAAGGTAAGCAATGTGCTCTATGTCCCGTGATACCCAGCGGCAGAGCAGGGGCTCAGACCCGGGCGGTCTGGCTTTAGGTCTAAATTCTTTTCAGTCAGGCAGTGCTGCCTTTCGTCCAGTGGAAGAGCAGAGAATAAGTGAGCGGGGCAACACAGTGCGTGAAGCCTGGTGATGGGGCAGCCGTGTGGTTCCCAGGGAGCACTGGGCCCACCTCACTACTTCTAATGGCAGGGGGCAGGGGGGCAGGGGAGGTGGTCAGCAAGGGCTCGCTGGAGGAGGCGGCAATTGCCATGCTGCCTGATGTGCGAGAAAGCCGTGACTGCCACTTCCTGCAGCGGGAATGTGGCTGTTTGTAACTTCTCTGTGCCTCCATGTCCCACTTGATGACAAAAGTAGCCACCTTAGCCAGTTCGGAGGGGGTCTGAGTAGGGCATGCACGGTGCCAGGGAGGAGCCACTTCTCAGCTGCAAAGAGGGGAGGGTAGTGACAGCTTCCTCGCTTCCTGCGGGGTTCTCACCTGGCCCTGGCCTGGGGTCCCCACCAGCACCCTTCTGCCCTCACTTCCACCCCGCCGCTCCAATCTCTGAGTGCTGGGGGCAGACCCACGACCTTCTCCTGGGAATCGTGGGCTTTATCCCACCTGTTGAGGAAGAAGGACGAGATGGGGAGAAAGAGAAGTTGAGAGACCAGACACAGGTCTGGGGACTGTTCTCAGACTGCATTTAACAGCACCAATAAACTGGCTCTGAGGTCAGTGTCAGTGGAGTTCCAAAATGGCTTGGAGCAGCGGCGTTCACACGATAACAAGAACACAGACTTGCCGACACGGTTTGGTGCAGAGCTCTGTGGCGATGTATTAAAAAAAAAAACACCAAACCTCTTTTTGCTTTGTAGTAGATTGCATACTAGGTTTAAGACATCATGCATAAAGGGAAATATGCCTTCAGCAGTGGCTGTCATTCACCGTAAAAACATGAAGCGATCCACTTGTGGACTGACTTCGCGTGTCCAGGAGCAATCTCAGCTTGTGTGCCTCCGAGCGGGGCCACCTGCGAAGACAAGCTGATTGCCCTGCGCCCCATGCCCAGGAGTCTTCAGACACCGAGCTGCCCCGAACATCCCCTCAAACCTGCATGTGAAAATGCATCCCTAACGTAAAGGTGTCACTGGTTCCTGTGTGATCTTCTGTATTTTATTTGCATAAAATAAACCCAGAGTTGTCAAAAGGGATGTAAAATATCTGAATAGCACTTGATAATGCTGTTGATATTGTTCAGTCTTTGTGTCATTGTGTATTGTGTTGCATTCTGCAATCAATCCAAACTCTGGAAAGCTTGATACCTAAGGGCCACACCATTCCGAGTTAAATCAATGGGGTAGCTTGCGTCAGTTGTAGAAAGTCAAGCATTGGGTCCTCAACTAAAAACACACAGATGTTTCCATTGGAAACCCAAATTTGGTGTGTATTATTTTGACTTGAAGCAGCTTTTCTGACTGTGGAACCACGTGAGAGGTTGCTTATAATCCATGCTGTGTGTGGGGTTGGGTCCCGGGACAGCCTCACTCCGCAGCACGTAGGGTCAATGTGGGTTTTCTCACTAGCCAGGACGAAAGCCATCTGTCAGACAAGGGGTCTCCTTTCACAGGCTGGCCGTGTGTACAGACCAAGGAGTTCACTGTCTCTGGGGTGCGAGTTTAGTGGCTCCAAGAAAAAGCCTGCTTCTCTTATGGGGTCTGTGATCCAGAAAAAGTCTACAATTAGAGGCTCATTCCATGGCCCTGGGCTAAGGGAGAGCAAGGCCACCTCTTAAAGTGGAAAGACATTGAAAGCAAAGCTCCAGAGGGGCCACCACTGTGACAGGAAGGACGTGGCATCAACTTGGAAATCTTGGAGCCCACCCTGCTCAGCAGTGTCACCAGGATATGCTCTGCTGTCACCAAGAGGATCTGGGGCCTCTGGGGCTAGTCATCGAGTTCAACACAGAGGTGGAGGCTGTGGCTGTCACTAATGTGGGTGACATTCTCAGCACGTGGCTGCATCTCACGGGCCATGCCAACCCTATGTGAGGTGGTCATCCTTAAAAACCACCTTTGCAGACTCAAGTCCCCTTAGGAAGCCACAATCGTGCTGTTACTTCTTGTTATTTTCTGAGACAGGGCCCGATGGGGGAGTGCTGGGCGGCCCCTGGGCAGCACGGACTTGGCCATCACAGAAGGGTCTGCACTGACCTGGCTACACTCTCTCCATGGCAAGGGCAGTCCTCACGTGGACACACAGGGCCAGACGGCCACGTTGGGTGGCCAAGTCCATGCCCTCTCTTGTCCCAGCCCTGACACCACTCTCATTTCTCCTAAAGAAGGGCTCAGTATTTCGGAGGGTTGCACAGATGCATCTGGCCCGGGAAACATGGCCATTTCACTGCATGTGATAGACACAGCAACAGGAGTACAAGGATCGTTGCAACAAGGGCTGAGGCTGATTTGTCACAAGGAGTGAAGCAGCTACATTCCTCGCAATTGTGGAAGTGCACACTGAAGAGAGAGCGAAGACAGCCTTTCAGGTCACTGCTGTTGACTGTCAAGGCCCGTCAGTGGGAAGGACTCTGATGACACCCTTTGTGAATAACCCTGAGACAGCCCGTCATGGGTGGCCCTTGATGGGTGGTAAGAAACTTGAGGTGTTCGGCCTCCCCTAAGTGAAAATGCACAGGGGATAGGAAACGCTGGGGACCACCGGAGCCCCGAAGCCTGGGTATTAAAGGGTGGGCTTGTTCGGAGTGTCACGGTCTCAAATTGCTGTGATCCTACTGAGTCAAAGGGGGTCGCCCCGATGTTAGCAAGGCCACGTGGACGTGAGCACACTCACACACCCGAGGTCGGGGTGCAGGCTGGCGTGGCTCTCCTGGGGCCAGTTTGGCAGTTTGTCTCAGAAGTCACAAGCACTTACCCTGCGACAGCCATTCACACTCAAGAATGTATAGCACGCGTGTACAGAATTGCGTTCACTACTGCGTGATTTATAAGGCAGAAAAGTTTGAAACAATGCAAATGTCCAATAACACAGATACAGTGAAGATGGATTATGTACCTCTATCCAATGGAATACTCTACAGGCCTAAAACATCACATCTACAACATTTGATGAGAGAAAAAGCATTTCCATTAAGTGAAAAGCTTACAAAAGAGTACCAGTCTCATTCTATTTTTAAATTATATAAAATGCCAGATTAAAGTATAAAAGATTGGGGCGCCTGGATGGTTCATTCGGTTAAGCATCTGCCTTCAGCTCAGGTCATGATCCCAGGGTCCTGGGATCGAGTCCTGTGTTGGGCTCCCTGCTCAGCGGGGAGACTGCTTCTCCCTCTGCCTGCTGCTCCCCCTGCTTATGCTCTCTCTCTCTCTGTCAAATAAATAAATAAAATCTTTAAAAAAAATAGAGTGTAAAAGATAAGGTACTTAAAAATATCCAGACATGGGGTCAGCAAGATTCTAAGCATGTCCCCCCAGATTCCACCTGCTACTGCTTGGAACTTGTGAGCCAGTTGACGACTGTCATGCCATCAGCTCAGGTGCCCTGAATATGGAAAGAGTATCCTTGCAGGCCTAACCCATCACACCAGCCCCTTTAAAAGGGGCATCTTTCTGCTGCCCACAGAGTGGAAGTCAGAGAGATTCACAGAGATGGGCGTGACCAACCATGTGACACCACTGGTCTGAGGATGGAGGGGGCCGGTGAGGAGGAAAGCAGACAGTATAAAGGACCAAAGAGAGGCCGTTGCTGCCAGCAGCAAGGAAATGGGGCCCTCGGCCCCACGTATGCAAGCAACTGAATTTGGCCAAGAACCTGAATGTGTTTGCAAGTAGATTCTTGCGCAGGGCCTCCAGAGAAGACCCCTACCTGAGGACAGATGGGCGTGGGCCCGTGAGCTCCTGGGGCAGAGACCCCGTCCACCCTGGGGACTTCAGACCTACAGAACTGTGAGCTGGTAGAGCTGCTCACTTCAAGCCGCCACCTCTGTGATGTGCAACGTGCTACATGGAGGAATTCCCATACAAAAAATGCACAGAAGAAAGGACCAGAAGAAGAAAACCTCAAATATTACCAGCAGGTGATATCAGCATTAGAAGGCTCCTTCCACTGTGTACTCATACAACAAGAATGGGTTCCCTTTGAGTTCAGGACAAAAGATGTCTTTAAAGAACAAAACAAAATGAAAGTGTAATCACATATTTCCAAAAGAGGAAGATAAAATTATGTGTGTGGTGTTCATTCCAAAAAGATAGACTTAAAAGGAGAAAGCTTCCTTCTTTAATTTAGTAATTACACCCAGGGGATTCTAATACAAAGGTTATTGTAATTGAGGAAAAGCGATGCCCTTTATATGTGATGGCACATCATGTGTGATCTCTTTCATTGTCCTAAACAGGGGCACAGAGATTATTTCGGCAAACATAAGGAAAAATTATTTACCTGTTGACAAAATGATCTGATCAACAGTTTGGTGCAAAAAGCATTATTTTCAAACATGGCATGGGCCAATACTCTGGGGTTACCCACCAAAGGTCCCTTGTTCCTGTAAGTGCACAAGGGCTCATGGGGGAGACCTTTAAAGAGCTGCCTCTTGGGGTGCCTGGGTGGCTCAGTGGGTTAAGTATCTGTGTTTGGCTCAGGTCATGATCCCGGGGTCCTGGTATCGAGCCCAGTGTGGGGCTCCTTGCTTAGCAGGGAGTCTGTTTCTTCCTCTCCCTCTGCCCTCTGCCTGCTCATGCTCCCTCTCTCTCAAATAAATAAATAAATAAAATATATTTTTTAAGATTTTATTTATTTATTTCTTGGAGAGAGGGAGAAAGAGCACAAGGGGGGGGGAACAGCAGGCAGAGGGAGAAAGAGAAGCAGACTCCCCGCTGAGCAAGAAGCCCGACACTGGGTTCGATCCAGGGACCCTGGGGATCAAGACCTGAGCCGAAGGCAGATGCCTAACCGACTGAGCCACCCAGGCACCCTAATAAATAAAATCTTTAAAAAAAAAAAAAAAGAGTTTCCTCTTGCCACTCTTTTGGTGGCTGACCCAGCCCAGGCTGCACCAGGATTTGCTTCCATCCACATGTGAAGCCATCAGCAGTGACCACCTGGACATGCTTTGTCACTGACATGTGATGTCACGCTGTCGTGACTCCCCAGTGATCAGGACACTGAGCTTCACTGGATCCACAGGGGTCCGTTATCCCACACAAGGAGCACACGGGTTGCACACTCCCAGCCATCTCTCGGCCGGGGCCCACCTGGGCTTTACCAAGCATTCCTCTGCTCAGGGGTGGGCACCAGCCATTTGTTAGGGGGGGCCTGTGGACAGGAGGTAGTTTTTTGAGGATGTAGGATGTACTTGACCATTGTCTAGATGCTTCATAGACACAAAGGAAACACAGCATGATGTTTGTTGTCAGGGTCCTGACAGTTCTGCCTTGTAGACAGGATATTCACCCATAAAAAATGTCATGAAAGGATGTGAGCTGGGAATGAAAGGGCAGGGGTGGGGCAGGGAATGGGGGGGATGCAGCAGGTGGGAGGGGTGTGGGCAGCAAGAGGCCAGCAATGGTAGGAGTCCAAGGGTTCACAGGTGGTGGAAGCGGCGTTCATTTAAAGGTGGGACTAAGAATCACAAGGCATGCGGACTGTGGGATCGCGTGGAAGGGAAATATTATAAAGTACAGGGAAACGCAAATGAGAGCAGAACTGAGAAAATCATGGAGATGGAACAGATGGAGAAAGTGTAAAGTGAGCAAATTTCTCAACTTCCGTTGGGAACTGTTACATACCGCCTGGATCTGATAAGTTTAAAAAAAAGTCAATTAAATATATTCATTCATTCATTCAATAAATTTTTTTTTGAGTACACTCTGTGAACCAGGTCCAGCTTCTGGTCTGGGGCAGACAGTCGTGAAGCAGGCAGAGAGGGCTGGCATCCCTGCGGGGTCAGCGCAGGGCACATAAGGGAGGTCACTGAGAAAGACAACGATGAACACATGCATGAGGAACAATGGAGAGCAGAGGTTAACTTCCCTAAGGAGGTAACATTTGCCCTGGACCTGAGGGGGAGATGAGGCAGCCTTCTGTGGATGTGGGGGAAGAACGTTCCAGAACAGGTTGGGGGGGGGGGGAAGGACTGGCAAGCCTGACCAAAAGAACAGACACAAATATGGCAAGAGCAGAATGAGAGGGAGGGACAGAGGTGTGAGGCTGTGGTAAAGATAGGCAGGAGCGAAGACCACTATATGATATGTTGTTCGGAGAGGCTTTCAGAAGGAATGGGGCACTGTTCATAATTGTGCAGAGTACACAGATAAATGGGGGCTGCCCTGGAGTCTGGGTCTGGGTCTGGCCACGTGGCAGAAGGCTGTTTCCTAGGCAGTGGGGAGGAGACAGAGTTTCATTCTGAGAATAACAGGATCCACGAAGGGGCTACCTAACACAGGACAGCGATGCCCCCTTAGTGTGTTTGGAATGGATGGACCGTGGAGGGTAACCACGCCCTGTGGGAGGTGGGCAGAAGGGTTGGGAGGTGCAGGCATCATGAGCTGGGGTGTCTGGTGAAATGAGGGATAGAAACAAAAGGATTCAACTATGTTTTGGAGAAGGAATGTTGGATTCAATTTTCTGGATGAGGACAAAGGAGGAACCAGGGATGACCCCATGGTTTTTGACTTGGCCAAGAGGTCGAGAGTGATCTGTTTACTGAAATGTGGAAGAATGTGCAAGGAGAGTTTGGGAGGCAGGAATCCCAATTTGGGTCTGGCATATCAAGCTGAAGATGCTTATTCAGACACCCGATAGTGATATTAAGGAGACAGCTGGTTGGCCAAATCTGGAGCCTCGTGAAGAAAGCTTGAATGGAACACATACTTTCCAAGATAACACAGCAACCACTTGAAGAATATAATATTATAACATAAAAATGAGGAAGGGGAAGTGCTTGTTCCCTTACAGGGAATCAATAGATATTATTAAAGTTGGTTAGTGGGGGAAAAAAAGGTTTAAGTAAGTTATTAAAAGTTGTAAGGCTAATCCTAGAAGAAATGAAGTTGACTGTAAATCTTCCAAATTATCAAAAGGAAAATACTGACACATTCAAAAAGAGAAGCCATATGCCAAGCGATAAGGAGAGCAAAAGAAGCGCAGAAGGCACGAAGAATAATGAGGTGAAGAGTTAAAGGCAAATATATCTGTAATATCCAGTCATGGATAAGCCACTTTATTACAAGGAAAAATGATTTTCAGATTGAATCAAAACCCATCTGGAAGCTGCATATAAAAACAAATGACAAAGACAGAACAGCCCAGAGCACTTGAAATTACAAAAGATGGCGAAGATGTATTTGGCAAACACAACTAGAAGGAAAGCAAGGTAGCAATAACAGTAACAGAGGAGATTTAACTTGAGGCAAATAAGTGAGCAGCCCTACTTTGTAACGACAAAGCTGCCACACACGTGCAGAGCCCTCATCAACTTTTACACCCCAAGTAATTTAGGATCAAAAGTCATAAAGCAAAAAAGGAGGAAAGCACAGGGAGACATAGAAACACAACAGCAACAGGAGAAAACCCACCTGCCAGCTACTGAGAAAATGTTTTCCTTTTTTAAAAAAATCATCTCAGTTTTTATTTTCCACATCTAAACATCAAAATAAGTAACTTATTTCACATGTTTAAGGTTTTAAATTTAATTCACTTGGTAATAAATAATTTTAGTTGCCATGCTAAAAGGTCTTGTCCCTTATAGCTTCTATTTGTTGGGTGCTCATGGAGTCCCAGACCCTGTGCTGTTTACATTTACCCCATTTAGCAGATGAGAAACTTGAGGCCCAGAGATATTATTAAAGTTTTGTCATTCCTGCAGTCAGTAAATGGTAGAGCTGAGATTCAACCACAACACAGGTCTATAGGACTCCAAAGTCAGAGTTCTCCATCACACACGCTTCCTCCATCCCGGGTCACAGATCAGGAGCAGAAATCACTGGAACTATGACGCGTACTTAGAAGAAGATCTCAGAGGACTGCCAAAGCTAGAAATCACAGAGTTCACAAAAACAATGGTCTAGATGTAAGTTGAGCATCAAAAGTTAAAGATATGGGGGGCGCCTGGGTAGCGCAGTCGTTAAGCGTCTGCCTTCGGCTCAGGGCGTGATCCCGGCGTTTCGGGATCGAGTCCCACATCGGGCTCCTCCGCTGGGAGCCTGCTTCTTCCTTTCCCACTCCACTGCTGTGTTCCCTCTTTCACTGGCTGTCTCTCTGTCACATAAATAATAAATAAAATCTTTAAAAAAAAAAAGTTAAAGATATGAAGATACAGTGTGATTCACCTAAGTCTGTGTTGAGAGTTTCCTGTGCAAATGTAATGTGTGTGTGGATGAGAACATGTAAGTCTGTGTGGATGAGGGAAAGTGGATGAACGTGGGTGAGTGGGTAAGTGTGTGTAAGTGTATGTTTTCAAGTAGAGAAAAATGAAGACTATAGCAAATGATTTTTGAAGTGCCACGTGCACCAGAATAATCTTGATGTTTCTAAAAATGCCATTCAGAAGATTCTAGTCCTGTAGGTCTGGAGGAAGGCTCAGGAATCTGAACTTAATATGCTCTCCAGGCAATTTGAATGCACAGACAACACTTAAAAAGAAAAATGATGGAGAAAATCTAAATGACACATTGAATAAGGTAAATGTGATAGATTGATATTGAACACTATGCCGGGGGTGGGGTGTGGAAGAATATAGATTATCTTGAATTACTCATGAAATATTTACTCATCATATAGAGAGCCCTACATACTTCAAAAAAAAATTCTGTGAAGTAGAATCATTCAGATAACATTTTTAGATCAAAAGACACTGAGGAGAGGGGCGCCTGGGTGGCACAGCGGTTAAGCGTCTGCCTTCGGCTCAGGGCGTGATCCCGGCGTTCCGGGATCGAGCCCCACATCAGGCTCCTCCGCTATGAGCCTGCTTCTTCCTCTCCCACTCCCCCTGCTTGTGTTCCCTCTCTCGCTGGCTGTCTCTATCTCTGTCAAATAAATAAATAAAATCTTTAAAAAAAAAAAAAAAGACACTGAGGAGAAATAAAATTAACAACCAGAAAAACTCAAAACACCAAAAATGCTTAATTTTCTCTCACATAAGGAAAAAATTCTGTATCCAAGAGGTACTCAAGATCAAAATTGCATGACACCTAAAAAGTAATGAATTTTTTTAAACATACGTAACAAAACTCATGGCATTTGGCTAAGTTGCGCTCAGTGGAAAATTCTATGCCCCAAACACTTCCATTACCGAGGAATAAAAATAATTGAAAGGTGAGAAATCGCATCTCATGTCTTACTCTGATTTCATTCTGCCCCCCTCACTGCTAGTGAGATTGGTTCATGATTTACTCCCGTGTTAGCTCACCATTTGCTTTTCTTCTCTAGTTTTCTTCTTTTCCTCTGTTTGACCTATTTATACTCAGGCTGTTAGTCTCCTGGCTTGTACAAGTTATTTATAGCTTTCACTACCTCAAGGTCATGAACACATTTTCTTGTATTATAAGACATGTTGTCGTAAGATACTTTAAAATTTTTAAAAGTGTAGAGAATAATATAATAAATACTCATATGTAATAAGTACTCAATTCTAACGCACTTTAATGTTTTGCCTTTTTTCTTCCTTCGTTTTTCTTAGGTGTTAAAGGATTCCGTGTGGGAATCATGGTGGATAATGGTGGCAGTGGCTCAAGTCTGCATCTCCCCATATCGTCTCCATCAGGGGAGACGGAGCAGACAGAAGACTGTGGCCTCTGCTGAGCAGCTCTGAACTTCTGGCCGTGATATAGCTGTAAAGGGCAACTTCCTGCCCACTGCCAGGGGCTGAGTCTCTCTTTATAGAAATATGCCAGCCAGCAAATGAAGAGGGTTTGGGAATGAGAAAACTGCACTGTGCAGTCCCTATTGGAGTCATGGGTTAAGGCCACAGACATCACAGAGTTAGGAAGGAATCTTGCCAAAAAAAGAAAAAAAAATGGAATGTGAATCTGATCAAACCTTGTGCTCCAACTACTTATTTATAGGAATACAAGGAACAGAGGAATAATTAGTGAAAACCTGACCATGAGGAGCACTGGAAGGCAAATTACTCGCTTTTCTCCACAAAAAGGTATGGGGGGAGGGGACAATTGGAGGACTCTGATATGGAAATGTCCTTCTTTGGGCCCTGATGCAGACGAGCTGTTACAAAATGATTCTAAGATGATGGGACATGTGGATACTGCCTGGATGTGGGAGCAGGTGTGATGATGGAATCATCTACACGTGTGTGCTAAAATGTTCATGGATAAAAAAAATTTTTAAATAAAATGTTCATGGATGAAATTTTAATATGTCCAGCTTATTTCAAAATGATCTCGGGGGATTGGGTGGGCCATGAATATTGATAATGGTTGAAGCTGTGTTTTTTTCACAGCGATGTACATCTGACATGAGGTTGATATCTGGGATGTTGCCATCACAAGCTTCAGTGCACGCACATGTGCTGTGGGCTATGGGATGGGCTGCAGCAGAAGGGCCGGGAGGGGACTGTTGGAGGACACAGGACATGCCTTGAAGAGGGGCACCTGAAGGGTCATTATGCTTTTTTTCTTTAAAGATTTATTTATTTATTTCAGGGAGAGAGCATGAGCAAGAGCGGCAGAAGGAGAAGGAGAGAGGATCTCAAGACTCTCTACTGAGCATAGAGCCCCACGTGGGACTCAGTCCTACAACCCTGAGACCATGACCTGAGCTGAAACCAAGAGTCAGATGCTCAACTGAATGACCCACCCAGGCATTCCAAAGGGTCACTATGCTTGTCTCTCTACTTTAAGAAGTGTTTTCAAATTTCCATGATGAAATAATGGTAAGATAATAAAAATAATAATGCATGTACGTTTATTATGGGAGGCTTCCAGATTCAGCTCTGACGTTAAAGGGCTTAGAGGTCAATGCACTCATCCTCAGGACAAACAAAAGCTGGACACACTGAAAACAGTTGCCTTTCTTTGCCCACCAGAGATTTGAGATTGCAGGGTGACCTCGCCCCCAGTCTGGAAAGAGGCAGGTCTGAAGAATCACAGCCAAGATCTGCTTCCCAGCAGCAGGAGCTGCTTGCCCATATGCTGGTGAGAAAAGCCACATGGTAACTGTGATGAATTTCCGGGGGCTGAGTGTGGGCTGGCGTGAGTGAGAAATGCTGGGGGCGGCAGTCTCGGGGGCCCACTTCCAGACGCTTTCCCCACAGGAAACCCAGCAGATTCTCATCTTTCTCATCTGAGAAAGATCTCCTTGTGACTAAGGCCGGGGAAAGGAACAACAGTCACCATGAAATACACCCAGAGTCCGTTCTGGGGAGAAAGACCTTGCCAGAGCCTCTGCCAGGTGAAGGAAAGGCATTTCTTCCTTCCCTCTGGCCCCCTCCAGACTTCCTGTTACCTGACAGCAAGGATCAGGTGACACTGCAGTCAAAAGGAGTCAGGGTTTCAAGGAAACAGGCTAGGAATGTGGCAGCCAGGGGACAGGAAGGAGGGGACAGGAAGAGAAAAACAGCTGGTCTATGGGAGAAAGACTTGTGAGGGGCACAGCACAGAGACTGAGGTTCAAACACATTATTAGAGTACTCACATACATACCCTGCACACACATAGCACACATATACATACACACACACGCACACCCCCATACACGCCCATACACACATATACCCACACACCACACACATGCACACACACATACACCCACACACACACACATACATATACCCACACACCACACTCACTTATACACATACACACATACCACAGGCATATACACATACACACACATATACACACACATATACACACACCTATACACAAGCACACATACACACACATCTACACACATACAACGGATATATACACATACACACACATACATACACATACATATATACACTACACATACACACAAACATACCACCACACACACACACACATATACATATACACCACACACATATACATACACCATACACACATACACATATATATATACACATACACACATATTATAGACATATACACACATGCACATACCCCCCCACACATACACATACACCAGCACCACACCCACTGCACCAACAGGCCTCCAGTATGGTAACAGTGGGCTCCAACTAGAAGAGCTGTGAGATGTGGATTCTCTCTGAGGAGGAACATTTAGGGAACCCAAAGTGAGGAGGGAGATAAAAATGAGGACACTAGAGGAATCTCAAGCCTCTAGCACCCACAGCCACAGCAAACAGTACACACTGCTCAACTTCGGCCCAGATTAATGTAAATCCTCATGCTGGAGCTGACTTCCCTCCACCCTTATTGCACAATACAGCATACTATGCTTCCAACAGAAAGGCAAACCAAGAGGAATTAAAAACACACTATGAGGAGACAAAGCGATCACCAGGACCAGAATCAGATATGGCATAGAAGTTGAAATCATCACATAGGGATTTAAAGAAATATGATTAATATGTTAAGGGCTGTGATGGAAAAATAGGCACCATGGAAAAGCAAGTGGATAATGCAAGCAGAGAGATGGAACTGTAAGAAAGAATCAAAATGAAGTGATAGAAATTTAAAAAAAAATACAATGGCAGAAATGAAGCATACCTTTGAAGGGCTCAGTGTGGCAAGGACAGGGTCATACACACTGAAGATAGGTCGGTTGAAACTTCACAAACTGATAAGCAAAGGGAAGAAAGAATTTAAAAAAAATAAAAACAATATCCATTGGGAGCCTGGGTGGCTCAGTTGGTTAGGCATCTGACTTTTGATCTCAGCTCAGGTCTTGATCTCAGGGCTATGAGTTCGGGCTCTGCATTGGGCTCCACACAGCACATGGAGCCTACTTAAAAAAAGAAAAAAGAAAAAAAGAAAACAATATCCAAGAACTTCAGGATAATATCAAAAGTTGTAATGTATGTGTACTTGGAATACCAAAATAAAAAAGAAACCACAGAGCAGAAGAAATGTTTCAAGTAATAATTGCCCAGAACTTTCCAAAATTAATGACAGACACCAAACCACAGATGCAAAAGTTCAGAGAATGCCAAGCATCATAAATACCAATAAAACCACACCTGGACATATCCTATTCAAACCTAGAAAACCAAAGACGAAGAGGAAATTGTGGAAGAATCCCAAGGAAAATTATGTCTTACCACAGAGAAGCAAGGATAAGAATTGCCTTATGGAAGATAAAACCCTTCTCTTCAGAATCCATGCAAGCCAGAGTTGGAGTAGTTGCAAGAGGTCACAAGAAAACACCCACCAACCCAGAATTTTATACCCAGTGAAACTAGCCTTCAAACGGAAGCAGAGACAAAGACCTTGTAGAGAAAGATCATGAGAATTTTCATCACTACTCAACTGCCTCTGCCAGAAATATTATAGGAAGTTCTTGAGGCAGCAGGAAATGATAGAGGTCAGAAACCTGAATGTACATAAAGCATGGAAGTGCATCAGAAGAGCATGAATGGTAGTAAAATAAAGTTTATATTTATTATTCCTAATTGATCTAAAAGAGAACTGTGTAGAGTAGTAGCAGTAGCAATATAATGGGTTGTTCCCAGCACATGTATAAGTGAAGGGAATGGCAGCAGCGTCATGGCGAAGGGAGGAAATACTCTGTGAGGTCCCTGTGTTACCCATGAAGTGGTACAGCGTTATCTGAAGCTGGACTTAGGTTAGTTTTAAATGTATATCGTTAACTGTAGGGCCACCACTAAAAAAAATTTCTTTGAGAGGTACAATTGATATGCTAAGAGAGGAGAGAAAATGGGATTATAGAAGATACTCCATTAAAACCAGACAGGGAAGAAAACTGGATGCAGGGGGTAACAACAAATGCAGCACATGTAGCACAATGAAGTGGTGGATATTAATCCAACTATGAAACAACCGTCTTAAATGTGAATGGTGTAAGTACACCAGTTAGACCACAGAAAGTGTCAGGGATGACTTTAAAAACAAAAAACACCAGGGAAACTCTGTGCTATTTACATAGAGAGGTCAGAAGTAAAGAAGGCAAAGTTATACCACACAATGCTTATCAAAGGGAAGCCAGAGTACACGTGAATGTCAGACTGATCCGACAGAGTTATCAGGGTGAAAGAGGGACATTACAGAGTTAGAAAGGAGTCAACTCTCCAAAGTAACATAACAGTCCTAGATGTGCGTGCTCCTAACACCAGAGCATGAGAACACGTGGGGAAGAACCGACAGAACTGAGGGAAGGAATGTTCTACTGTCAGAGTGGTAGATGCCAACACTCTTTCCTCAGCGGTTGATAGATGGAGCAGAAAATCACTAAGTCCGTAGATTATCTGAGCAGCACTAGTCATCGGTCGGGTCTAATTTACCTTCATAAACACTCCACCCCACCACAGACTCACATGGACAGTCACCAGATAGAACACACCCCTTCTCAGACCACACTGGAATTACACAGGTAAATGATAGCAAAAGGATACCTGGACACTCCCCTGATACTTGGACATGAAACAACACACTTCTACAGAATGCACTTGGCAAAGGAGAAGCCTCGAGAGAAATTCTATTGTGGTGGTCTGGACCCAAACCTGCAAGATCTCTGGGGTATGCTTGTAATTCCCATCGTGTTTTCATTTTGCCTCGCCATATCTTTCAACTGTTTGAAGATATTACTTCGTTATTTTCTGACATTTAGCTTGTCAGTTGTGTTTCCCTTATAAGTGGCCTCTTTTTTTTCTGATAGTTTTAGACATTTGTCTTTAGGTCTTCGAAGCTTTAGATATCACTCTGTATCGAGGTGGCATTTACTTCATTTATCCTCCTCCACACTCAGTGCACTTCCAATCTCAGCAGCTGCGTCTTTCCTCAATTTCTGGGACATTCTTAGAGTTTAAGTTTTCAAATACTGACTCCTTTCCTTTCCCTTTGACTCACCCCCTCTGGAACTCTTTCTTAGTGGTGTAGGCTGGACCTTTTGATCTAGCATCAATGTTCCTTAACTTTCTTTCTGTACATTTAGAATACTTGTCTTTCTGTCAGGTATACAGAATTAATTCTTTATTGTTACCCCTCTAATGTACCTCTTCCTTGCTTTTAAAGTGTTCAGTATAGAATGTTTCCTATTTAAGTTCTTCTTGTATTTCAAAATTATAGATTTGATTTTTAGGGCAGTGAAACTAGTCTGAAATGTATTGTAATGGTAGATCTATGACATTATACATTTGTCAAAACCCACAAACTGTACAACACAGATATAAAGAACCTAATATAAAGCACAGACTTGAGCTCATATGTGTGAGTATTGGTTCAATTGTAGCTAATGTCCCACACTGATGCCAGATGTTAATAACAGGGGAACTGGGTGTGGGTAGACAGAAGGTGACAGGTATGTGAGATCTCTGTGTACTTTCTGCTCCATTTTCCTGTAAACTTAAATCCACTCTAAATTTTTAAGTTTTAATTTTTAAAAAGATTATATATTGTGTTTCTCAGATTTCTAATTGATAATTTATAGACTCAACACTTAACTGTTTGATTTTTGGTTTTTCATTTTACAATGTCTTGTTTCTTTTTAATAGATACCATTATCTCATTTGTATCTTTAAGGATCCTGACATACTTTTTAAAATTATTAAAAGGTTCTACTGAAAATATAGTTTCATGTGGATTAAATTACTTTCGAAATTTTTATCTGGTCAATTATTTGATTTCCTAATGTGCTTTAGAATTTTGGCTTGGAAGTTCATTTTGATTCTGTATTTTTCCAAAATCTCCTTTGTGCTCACTCAGGCTCCCAGGGCCCGACATCTAGAAGCAGATGTGAGATTAATGATTCTAACCTCTCTCCCTACAGAGGTAGTGGGGATATTCAGGCCCTTCTCCATGTCAGCAAGAGGCTTATTTTCGTAAGTAGTCACGAGCCATATTTGGGTTTATATGCTGGGTACCACAGGTTCCTACAAGCCCAGGAGCAGGCAGTGCTCAGTGGCAGCTTTGCCAATCTCCTTTCACAACTGATGGTGGCCACACAATTCACTTTTGAGCCTCAAAAAGAGTGCCGTTGATACTTACACCTCAACAACAGAAGTAAGATGGGACTGCCCTGGGCCAGCCAGGATGTCAGGTCATCCTACCACTCATAAACTTCTTTTCCCCTTGTATCTGGTAAATATCTCTATTTTTTCTCAAAAGGGTAGCCAATTACAATTTATTCATTAGCCTGTTCTTTTTCCATTAATTCCTTTATGCAAAATCCCATACTCCCATGGGTCTGATGTAGGATTTTGTACATTCTTCAGTAGCTGGATTTGTCTATAACTCCATCAGTATCAATAGCTCCCTGTTTTTGTATCAGTTAGGGCTGCATTTGGCTGCATGGTACAAAATTCTGATAATAGCAGCTTAATTGGAGTTAATTATTCCCGTGTAACGAAAATGCCAGAGCTGGATGGTCCAGATCAGGCATGGCAAATCCAAGATGGCATCTGTGACCCAGAATCATTCTTGCTCTCAGTGGGGCCACTTGTCACCTGAGGTTTTGGCCCTTGTGGTTGCCAGATGGCTGATGAACCTCTAGGCATCATCTCAGAGGCAGAATAAAGGAGGAAGGAGCAAAGCAAAGGAAAAAGTATACACTATCTAATCTGAATGTGTCCCTCTTTGTCAGGAAAACTATACTTCTCCCAAAAGTCTCACACGGCCAACTTTACTTAAATCTGATTGACCAAAACTATGTCACTGGGCCACTTCAGGAGCAAAGGAGACTGGGAGGTTGAAAATTTTACCATCCAAATAAATTTAGGAAATAGGAAGAGAGAATGGATATCAGATAGACCACCAACCATGTCTGGCACAACAAATTTGTAATATTTTTATATGAGTATGGAAGTCCTAGCTCTCTTTTTAACAGTATTTGGGTATTCATGCACATTTATGGCTCCATATGAATTTTAAAATCAGGGAGTTAATTTCCATGAAAAAAATAGTTGAGATTTTGATTGTTACTCATTGAATTTAGAAATGAACTACGGGAATTTTTTCTCACTTATTAAATTTTCTTCTAACTTATCCAGTAATGTTTTACAGATTCCTCTGTGTAGATCTTCCATTTATTGTGTTAGACTTATTCTTGCAGATATTAAAATTTGACTGCTATGGCTTATAATTTGTTTCAGTTATTCCTCTGTAATTGATTATTACCATCGAGGCAATAACACTATTGAATTGTTTATATTCATCTTGTGTCTGGCAATCTGATTGAAGTAACTTATTGAAACTAATCATTTATCAGTTGATGCCCCTTTTTTAGATAGAAATCATGTCATCTGAAAAATCATGTTCTGTCTTCCTTGCTGATGTTCATACCTCTTTTTGTGATTGCATTGGCTCAAATCTCCAGGGTAATGTTGAATAGGGGTAGGAACCGGCCAGTGTTGGTTCTGACTTTAGCCCGAGCACCGTTGATGTTTGCTGGCAGCTCTTAGCATTCAGTGCAAATTTAGGCTGTTTCCTGCTATGACTAATTTTTCCAAATCACGCTTATTCTTTTGTCATTAGTGTCAAATTGAAGATAATATGGATTTTGACTTTGAATAGTGTCTGTATTGAAAACATTGGCGTTTTTCTATTTTTGAAGCATTCCCCATTCCTTGCATAAACTTATTTTAACATTCTAAGGGCTTCCATCTATACTCACAGGCAAGCAACACTGACTTATAAGTTTCTATTTCTGATGCTCTTTTCCTCTTTTGATATCAGATTTAAACTGTTGTCATAAACTCAGTTATTTAATTTTTTACCTTTGTTAAAAACTGGCTTGTGTCCTATCCCCAGATTTGTATGTTGAAGGTCTGACCCCTCCCCCATGTGACTCTATCTGGAGATACTACCTTTAAGGAGGTACTTAGGCTTAAGTGAGGTGTAAAGGGGAGGTTCAGGTCAGGCATGGCAGGTGTGATAGGACTGGTGTCCTTGTAAGAAGAGGGAGAGACATCAGAGCTTTCTCCTCAGTTTCTGCAGCACCATAGAGAAAGAGCCAAGTGAGGACACCCCAAGAAAGGAGCTGTCTGCAAGCTAGGTCTCACCAGAAACTGAACTTTTTTGGAGCTTTGGTTTTGAACTTCTGGTCACTAGGATGACAAGAAAGTAATTTTCTATGTTTTCAGTAAGGAGTCTGTGATATTTTGTGATGGCTGCTCAAGAAAACGAACATAATCTTTTTTTTTTTTTTTGGAATATAGGATACAATTTTTCTGTTCTTTGAAGGTTTGGTAGAATTCATCTATAAAACCATTTGAATAATATCTATTTTAGAAGATATTTGACTACCATTTCCAACCCTCTTTCAATTCATGATCTATTTAGTTATTCTATGCCTTTTAGAGCCAAGTTTGGCAAACTTGAGCATTTTAGAAAATTGTCAGTTTTCTCTAAGTTTTTAAATGTATTGGTATAAAGCTGTACATTTTGTTATTTTTGTTATCCTGTAATTTTAAATCTCCTCTGTATCTATAATGTATAATTACATCCTTTTTCCTATCCTGTTGTTATTTCCTTATGTTCTTTCTTCTTCTTCTTTTTTTTTCCCCTGATCAGACTTGTCCAGGATTTGTTTATTGTATTACTTTTTTCAAACAATTACTGTACTGGGTTGAATGGTGACCCCAGAAAGATATGTTTATATCTTAATCCCCAGAATCTGGGAGTGTTACTTTATTTGGAAAAAGAGTCTTTGCAGATGCAATGAAGCATGTTGAGGTGAGAAGCTTATCCTGGATTATCTGGGTGGACCCAAAACCCAATCAGAAGTATCATAAGAGAAAGGATGATGTAGTTTAAGACAGAAGAGGGGAAGACTCAGACACAGAAGAGAAGGCAAAGTGAAGCGGGCAAAGATGAAGGTAGACTATTGCAGGGATGTGGCCACAAGCCCGGGATGCAGAGGACTGCCTACAGCCACCAGCAGCTGAAGGAGGCAGGAGGGATCCTCCCCGGAGCCTCCAGAGGGAGCACAGCCCTGCCCGCACCTTGATTTCAGACTTCTGGCCTCCAAAATTGCGGGAGGATAAATTCCTGTTGTCTGAACCACTATGTCTATGGTGATGTGTTATGGGAGCCCTAGGAAACCAACATAATTATCTTTTGATTTTTAATTATCAACTCAGTTTTATTACTTTCTGTGTCTTGTTTCATGATCTTTTGGATTTTTACCTGTATTTCATTTTTAGTTTAAAAAACCTAGAAGGTCAAACTTAACCTCATTTCCCCCAAGGGTCTGATTTCGTTTTTCTGTATATCAACTGGAAAATGTAACACTGTAGAGCTGAATGGTAATTGAATTCCTTCATCGCTCTAAATACGACGGACCTTAACACGTTCTCCATCAGCATCATTGGCTGAGCAAATCTTCCACAAGTCAATGACCAGGAGTAAGTTTTCACCCAGGATACACGAGAAACCACAAACATAGATTACAGGCTTGGAGGGCACAGAATGTAGATGTTCCCAGGCGGGAAAACGATGAAATCAGTTTACTCATTGCTCTTCAAGTTACACAGGAGGAACTGAATCGCAATGGAACATTTCGTTTCCATTCTAAATCTTTCTATATTGCCCATATGCTTAGGATGGATGAGGTATTTTTGCAGTTTTCAGGATATAAGTAAAATAGTACTTTTGGATTTATGATGCTTTTCAGAGGGTGCCCAATGTACTCACACCATATGCCATGCATAATGAGCCAGATGCTCATTTTTTTACTTATTTCATAACCACAGAGTTGAGCAGTGTTTGCTAGGCTCTGGCACATGCACAGCTCAGAAGAATGGAGTAATTCCTCCAGGGAAAACCCTTGAACAAGAAGGAGTAAGATCTGGTGGAGAGACTTTGCATCTCCTGTCCTGCAGGTTGATAATTCTGGTTTCTGGTTTCATGAGGTGTCTGTTAATGACCAAGCTTCCTTGTGCTCACTCTGGCAGCACATACACTAAAGAATCAAGCTTCCTTGCTTAAAATGGCAACCCCAATAAAACACGTTGTATTGACTTTACCTTCTTTCCCACACAACTCACCCAGGCCCCTCACTCTTGCTCTGGGGATTACTTCTCAAACTCTTGGCATGTAAGTGCATGCCTCAGTCTCCACTGAGGGTGCCCCTGGCTCAGCATTCTCTTTTTAAAATGTTTTGTGAACAAAGGAACATATAAAACCCCAATCTCTACCTTCCCCATCACCCTTACCAACATCTTCCCATCCACACAAAAGCCTGCATAAGAATGTTCATATCAGCCTGTCGGTAATAACCCAAACCAGGAAACACCCACATATCCATCAGCAGGTGAATGGTTTAACACACAGTGGTATATCCATGCCCTGGTATACTACTCAGCAGTGAAAAGGAATGAACTATTGATACACACAACAGCACGGATAGATCTCAGCGTCATTATGCTGATGAAAGAAGACAGAAAGAAAGTCGACTGAGCCAACCAGGAGCCCCTTCTTAAGGAAGATTTTTATTTTTTATTTTTTTCTTAAGGAAGTTTTTTAAAAGTAAAATTTGATGATCATTTTTGGGGTAATTCAATTATGGCCCAATCTATAAGAAAATTATGATCTTACACATAATCAAGACTGTGGTTCTACTGTAGTAGTTCTTCAGAGACAAAAACCGATTTTTTGGTAAGCAAACAAACAAAAAAGTAAATGCTTTTGAGATTAAAAGCCTTTCTGAAAGATTATTTCCATGGAATAGAAATATTTTCTCTATTCCAACTGTCTTGTTTGTTTGTACTGAGGGAACATAAATTATGAGTTATTTTAGCTGTTTCATTCTTTAATTGTATTCCTCAAGGCTCATTCACTTGAAATCTCTTTTCCACATCAAAAGCTAATGTTGAATTTCACATAATAAACAAGACAAGAAATGAGATATTATAAGCTAAAAGCATGAATCCCAAGTCAATATAGACTGTCCTCATGTTGAGACTACTTGTAATGTTTTAATTCTATCGTTTCTCTTAGTTAGATAATATCTATCAATAAAAAAATGTTCTTTATTCCTGTGTTTTAATTTCAGAGAACATTTTAAATTAATATGTGTAATATGATTGCTTTAGTGTAATGCCAGAAATATCTCTGCTCTGAAACACAGTTTCAGATGGTCAAAAAGATCTATTAGTGTAACCACTTGAGGAAAATACCAAGTTTCAAGGATTTAAGAACAATTTTTGAAATACCTAGGAAAAAATCAATTTTATATCTTTCCAAAATAACTTTGACATCTTGAGTTTCAGTTTTTTATTATTTTTTATTGATAATTCATTACATATAATAAAAAAGGGGGAGATTATGCTATAAAACCTGATGAATACTTGTATTTTGATTTTCTTTATGGTGCTGTTATAGGCAGAATTGTGGTCCTCCCAAATTCATATGTCAGTGTCCTAACCCCCAGTACCTCAGAATGTGACCATATTTGGAGATAGCGTCTTTATAGAGGTAATTAAGTTATAATGAGGACATTAAGGTGGGCCTTATTCCAATACAACTGTTTTCCTTATAAGAAGAAGAAATCTGGACACAGACATGTAACAGAGGGAGGATGATGTGAAGACATAGAGAGAAGATCGCCCCCTGCAAGCCAAGAAGAGAAGCCTGGAACATATCCTCCCTCAAAGCCTCAGAAGAAATCAAAGCTTCCAACACCTTGATCTCAGATGTCTAGCCTACAGAACTGCAGGAATATAAATTTCTGTTGTATAACCACCCAGTCTATAATGCTTTGTTAGGCAGCCCTAGCAAAATAAATCAGGTGCCAATTTCAGTTCTTGTTCCTAGAGATAATAACTATATCTTGATTTTGTCAAAGACAGTGAAGAGTCTAGGATTGTATTCTACTTGCAAGCTAACAAGTTAGCCTCTTGGCATTTTTTGCATGCTAACAGAAGATGTGAAATTCCTGGGTCAGAGACAAAGAACTTTGATTATTGATGGCAAAAAGCAGATGGTTTCCTATGCCACCCACCCCCAATCCCACAGGGCCAACACAAAGGGTCCATAGTGGATGCCTGTATGTGCAGTGAGTTGTGTTACAAAACAGGAACACACAGAGCTTAGGAGACTCACCACTATCACAGAAAGCGACCTGCTCTTCATCTGGGAGGAGATGCTACCTCATCCTTCAGGACTACTCATTGTAAGTGGCCCAGATAAAGAGCGGTCAAGGCCTTGTATTCTTGACATAACCAATAAGAACATGCGAAGATATTTATGGCCAGTTGTGGCTTGGCTCTTCCAACAAAGCTGTTATGTGCCAGGCACAATGCTAAAGGTTCCAGTGGTGTAGAACAATAAGCCAAAGAAAAAGTAATTCCCATATGAGGTATTAAGTGTTATGATAAATGTCAAAGCACATGGAAGGGTGGAATTTAAAACAAAACAAAACAAAACAAAAGAGCACCTTATGTTGTATAAGGAAGTCAGAGTGTGCTTCCTGGAGGATTTGATAGCTTAACTGACACTTAAATGGTCAACAGGAATTCTCTATGTGGATTGTGGACTCTGGGAAACAAACTGAGGGCTTCAGAGGGGAGGGAGATGGGGGATTGGGATAGGCTGGTGATGGGTATTAAGGAGGGCACATATTGCATGGTGCACTGGGTGTTATACGCAAATCATGAATCAAGGAACACTACATCAGAAACTAAGGATATACTGTGTGGTGACTAACATAACATAATAAAAAATTATTATAAAAAAAGGAATTCTCTACGTGAAGAGGTGGAGGTGCAGAATGAGAGGCAGTTCAAGGCAGCATAAAAAAAATTAAAGCAAAGTTCAGATGGTTAGAGAAGGATTTGTGCAAACAAAAACATGAAGCATTCAATATATCTGGAACTGGAATTAAGAAGGCAGGTGGTAAAAAGACAAAATTAGAGATAGGAGTCAAACCAAGTCATGTTGGGCTTTAAAATGACACTAAAGAATTTGAAATTTTTTCTTGAGTACTATGGAGATCTAGGGAAAGTGGTTTTAGTGTGGAAAGTGTTGGGATGAGTTTTTGATTTCAGAAAGACCACTTTGGGTGGCACCTGGGTGCTCATTGGTTTAGCATCCAACTCTTAATTTTGGCTCAGGTCATGATCTCAGGGTTGTGAGATGGAGCCCAGAGTTGGGCTCCACACTCAGTGGGGAGTCTGCTTGAGATTCTGTTCTTCTGCCCCTCCCTCACCCTCTCTCTCTCTCTCCCCCTCTTTCTCTCAAATAAACAAATAAATCTAGAAAGAAAGAAGAAAGAAAGAAAGAAAGAAAGAAAGAAAGAAAGAAAGAAAGAAAGGCCACTTTGGCTGCTGTGTGGAGAAGAGATTTAATCAGAGTAAGGCTGAGGTCAGTTAAATGCCATTACAGTGGAAAGGGGAAATGTTTGGTGGCAAGGATGGAGTCAAGAGATCTTTGGTATTGACAGAATTGAAAGGATAAATAGAGAGTTCTAAAATAATATTTGGAGACTTCCATATTCTACTTTCGATAATGGATAGAATATTAGACAAAAGATCAATAAGGATACAGAGACTTGAACAACACAATAAACCAGCTAGGCCCAACCTCTATAAACTAGCAAGTACACAGAACACTCCACCTAACAACAAAAGGATACACATTCTTCTCAAATGCACATGGGATCTTCTCTAAGATAGACTATATGACACTAACAAGTGTCAATAAATTTTAAAATGTTGAAATCATATATAAAGTATCTTTAACAGCAATGAAATGAAGCTAGAAATCAATGAGAAGAAAAATTGGAAAATTCACAAATATGTGGAAAGTAAATGACACATTCTGACCACAACCAATGGGTCAAAGAAAAAATTACAAAGGAAATTAGATAATTAGAGGCAAATGAAATGAAAATACAACATACCCAAACTTATGGAATGCATCAAATACAGAGCTCAGAGGGAAATTTATAGCTGTCAAAAAATTTAAGAATAAGAAATATTTGGGCAACTGGCTGGCTCAATCAGTAAAGCATGCAAACTTGAGCTCTGGGTTGTGAGTTCAAGCAACACACTGGGTATGGAGTTTACTTAAAAATAAAATCTTAAAAAAATAAGAAAGATCTCAAAACAATAGCCTAATTTTTACCTTGAAAAAATGGGAGGGTGTAGAAAAGAGTGAATTAAGCTCAAAGGTAACAGAAGGAAGGAAATAATAACATTATAGCAGAGATAAATAGAATAGAAAATACGAAAACAACAGAGAAAATCAATGAACCCAAAAGTTGGTTCTTTGAAAAGACCAACAAAATTGACAAACTTTAGCTAGACTTACAAAGGGAAAAAGAGAGACCATGCCAGTAATTAAAATCAGAAATGAAAGTGGGAACATTACTACTGACCATAGAAAAATAAAAAGGATCATAAAGAATTCTATGAGCAATTGTATAACAACAAATTAGATAATATAGATAAAATGGACAAATACCCAGAAACACAAATTACTTAAACTGATTTAAAAGGAAATAGAAAATCTAGGGTTGACTGGGTGGCTCAGTTGGCTAAGCACCTGACTCTTGATTTCAGCTCAGGTCATGATCTTAGGGTCTTGGAATCAAGCCTCCCATCAGGCTCCGTGCTCAGCATGGAGTCTGCCTGTCCCTATCTCTCTCTGCTCTTTCCCCTGCTCTCTCTCTCTCTCAAATAAATAAATAACTAAAATCTTTTTTTTAAAAAAGGAAATATAAATCTCAACTGACCTACAATAACTGGAGACTGAATCAAAGAAAAGTCTCAGACAAGATGGTGTCACTGGTGAAATCCATTAATACTTAAAGAAGAATTAATACCGATACTTCTCAACCTTTTCAAATAGATGAGAGAGCACTTCTTAACTCATTCTATGAGGTCAGCATTACTCTGATTCCAAAGTCAGATAAAAGATAGACTAATATCCTTTATGAACAGAAATGCAAAAATCCTTAACAAAACATTAGCAAACTGAGTCCAACAGCACATTGAAAGGATTGTATTCTGTGACCAGTGGAATTTATACCAGGAATGCAAGGACGGTACGACATAAGAAAATCAATAAATGTAATATATCACATTAATGCAATGAAAGAAAAACCCATATGATCATCTCAATTGATTCAGAAAAGGCATATGACAATATCCAACATACTTCCATGATTAAAAAAAAAAAACGACTCAGAAAACTAGGAATAAAGAGAATTTCCTCAATATGCTAAAGGGCATTAATGAAAAGCACACAGCTAACACCATACTTAATGATGAAAGACTTAAAACTGCCCCCTAAGATCAGGAATGAGGCAAGGATGCCCACTTTCACAACTGTTACTCAACATCATACTACCCAGAGCAATTAGACAAGAAAAACAAATAAAAGGCATCCAAATTGGAAAAGAGGAGGTGAAATATCTCTATTTGTAGATGGCATTATTCTACTTATAGAAAATCCCAAAGAATCCACAAAAAAAGCTACTGGAGTGATAAATGAATTCAACAAAGTTGCAGGAAGCAAGATCAACACATAAAAATCCATTGTATTTTTATACACCCACAATAAATAATCAGAAAAGGACATTGAAAAATTACGAAGCAATAGTGTCTGAAAAAATAAAATACCTAAAAATAAATATAACCTAAGATGTGAGATACTCGAACACTGAAAATTATAGAACGTTGGTGAAATAAATTAAGACAAATGTAAACAGAAAGTCATCCCATGCTCATGGATAGAAAGACTTAATAGTGTAAAGATGTTAATACTAACCAAAGAGATCTACAGATTCAGTGCAAGTGCTATCAAAATTCCAATGGCCCTTTTTTGCCAAAATAAAAAATCTAATCTTCAAATTCATATAGAATTAAAAGGGACCTTGGATAGCCAAAACAATTTTGAAAACAGAAGAACAAAGTTAGAGCACTCACATTTCCTGATTTTAAAACTTAATACAAAAGCCATAGTAATTAAAACAATGTGGTACTCATGAGAATAGACATAAGACCAGTAGGATAGAATTGACAGTTTAGAAATAAGCTCATGCATCTCTGACTGATTGGTTTTTGCAAGGGGAACAAGTGCATTTAATGGGGAAAAACAGTTTTTCAACAGATGGTAGAAAAGAATGAAGTTAGACCACTTAATTCACACAATATACAAAATTAAACAAAAATTAACTCAAAATGGATCAGTGCGCTAAATATAAGAGCTAAAATCACAAAACTCTTAGAGAAAGCTTAGGAGCAAATCTTCAAGACCTTGGATTTGGCAATGAATTCCTAGATATAACACTAGAAGCACAAGTAACAGCAATGAAAAAATTGACAACTTGCCCTTCATCATATTTAAAAATTTCTGTGCATCAAAGGATACTATCAATAGAGTGAAAAAGCAACCCACATAATGGAGAAGATTATTTGAAAACTGTATATCTGGTAAGGGTCCAGTATTCACAAAATATAAAGAACTCTTACAAACTCAACATCGAAAAGACAAACAACTCAATTTTTAAAATGGCCAAAGGACTTGAATAAAATATTTCTTCAAAGAAGATATACACATGCATCTGTACATGAAAAGATCCTGAACATCACTAATCATCACCGAATAGCTAATCAAAACCACAGTGAGATACCACTTCACACCTGGCTATAATAAAAAATGGAAAATAACAAGTGTTGGCAAGAATGTGGAGAGATTGGAACCTTTGCCCATTGCTGGTCGGAATATAAAATGATACAGTCTCTATGGAAAACAACTTTCTGGGTTTCTCATATTTTAGCTAGATTTAAAAGCTATACATTGAATTACCCTATGAACCAGCAATTCCACTCCTAGTTATATACCCAAAGGAATTGAGAGCAGGGATCCCAACAAATATATGTATGCCAATGTTCAGAATGACCAAAAGGTGGGACAACCCAAGTGTCCATCAACAGACAAATGAATAAACAAAATAGGGTCTATACATGTCATGGAATATTATTCAGCCATAAATGAATGAAGATCTGATATGTCCTACACCATGGGTGAGCCTATGCTAAGTGAGACACAAAAGGACAAATATTGTATGATTCTATTTTTATGAAATCTGGGATACGGAAATTCATAGAGACAGAAAGTAGATTAGAGGTTATCGGGCACTAAGGGGTGGGGAACAGAGCATTATTGGATATGATTATAGAGATTCTGTTTGGCATGATGAAAAGAGTTTTGGAAATAGTGGTGATGGCTGCACAACATTATGAATGTGATTAATGCTACTGAACCGTACACTTAAAATGGTTAAAACAGCAAATTTTATATGTTATGTATTTTACCCCAATTTACAAACATTTATAATGTTTGTAAAGACCATTGAATTATATACTTTAAATGGGTAAATTTTATGGCATGTGAATTGCATTTCAACAAAGCTGTTAGAGAAATTTAGGAGGTAGAGTTGGTAGGAAATGGATTTAGATACTCTACTATAGGTAGAAAGAGTAATTGAGTATATATGGGGAACATAGTGAATATTTGTCATTCTTTACAGCCACACAGCAGCTGAACCTCTTCCTGTGTCTGGGAACAGAGTCTGCCTCCTATCACAGTAGTTGAAAAACCATGCATTCATTTTCGAGCCTCCTAGGAGCCAGGACATAAAGAGCATAGGATCTAGACCCTGCCAATCACACCCACCCTCTTTATGGCTCTTCATCCCCAGTGTTTAATCAGAAGATGGTGACACGAAGCAGTGAAGTCACACAGATTCCTTCCCTGTGGGGCAGAGCCTGAGAAGGTGGCTGCACCCCTCTGCAGGGACATTAATTCTGGTGACAACACCGAAGGTGTCAGACACGCAAGCTGTGGTTTCTCTGTCCAACATTGTAGACGGCGGTGCTTTCATGAGACCATTCCTGCAGTCTGATTTGGGGGATGACCACTGGTTCTGTGGCCTCCAACCCTGGTTTGCCAACCCTCCCACGGATTGTGTGAATTGCCTGGTAATTTTGAAATAAGTAATTGTTCTGTTTACATTAGCCAGATTTGGTCTCTGTTGCTTGCAGCAAAGTACCCTACACAATATAAAAATTGGTCCCAGATCCTTGGGAACTTGAGTGGAATATGGAATGGATTTTTCCGGACAACATGTAATTGAAGGAAGGAAAACTCCAGCTAGTACTAAGGAGAGGAGTTCTGATGGCCCCTGGTATGTGTAAGTGAGACGTGACCTAGGTGGTCAGCTCTGGACATGTGGAATAAAGGACTCGCTGAAGACGTACTGAGGAGCCTAACGGACCACTGTCAGGGAACAGGATAACAAACATGAAGACATGGCGAAGTCCTAGTCCTCACCCCACCAAGGCAGACCTCGTTCCTGACACTGCAGAGTCTCCAGTTCACCAGTGACCAAACAGAGTGGTCCAAACAGAGTAGCCATCCAGCCCCCGGGCAACAGATGGATTAGGCTGTGTCTTGAAGGTGCCATGGAGAATGGCACTCAGGTGCCATTCCAACCCCCTTTGAGTGGCCCTTCATGTAACACAGAGGCTAAACGCCACATTTGCTAGTCTCCTGCAACTGGGGTTTTGGATGAAAATTGAGAGAAAAATGTGATGGTGCAAGAGGGGTGAGGCACATCTTCCTGCTGATTGAGCAATTGCTGCAGGAGAGAAGGTCACAGAGATGTTGGGTATCTCTTCAGCAGCATTTTCAGGGGCCAGACAGTTTTGTTCTCTCAATCAACTGTGTCAAAGTCTTCCATTCAATCCTCAGGACTCCGTGTTCCGATCACTTAGAGGACTTAATACCCAAGAGGAAGAGGCTTCCACCAGCTGATATAGTAATTCTGTCTTTAAACTGGAAGTCTAAGCCTGCCAGCTGGCCACATTAGGGTTCTTACGACCTCCAGTGAGCAGGTAATACAGGAGGGGCCGTGCAGTCGGATGGAGGGGCTGAACTGATTGTCAAGAGGAAATAAGGACCGTGTTACACATGGGAGTCAGGTGGAGAGTGTGCTCGGACCCGGGGGGGGGGGTTCCCCGGGGGATACCCTGATGCGCCTGACTTCTCTTTTCCAGTGATAAATATTACTGGAAGTCTGTAAAGGCAGGGCCACCAAAGGCTCCTATCTTTCAGGGATGACTGTTTGCATCAACCCCCAGCACCAAGGATTAACTGAGGGATGGTAGGAGACAAGGGGAATAAGAATTTAAGGAACTGCTTGCTCGATTTGCTTAGTAGAGCTACAGGGTGGTTACAAAACTATGCCACAAAAGTTCTCTGTGCTTTCTTCCTCACTGCTTCAAGTAGAAGGAAAATTGTTTGAAATCATCCCTCTCTTTTTTCTTCTACACCATTAAGAGGCATTTTTTTCTTTGAGTTTTATTGAGATATAATCGACATGTAGCCCTTACATGACAAAATATGGAGATGTGATCATTTTAGAAATAAGGCAGACATGGTCATTATATAAGATCCTGGATTTGAAGCTGCATGCAGAAGAAGAGAAAGTTCTGGACAGATAACAAAATGGGGCTTTGTTGTATGAGGGAGAGTTGCATTATGTCAGGTAGGAGCATTTTCTTTTTTTAAGAAGTGTAAGTGTGTGAGGAGCACCTGGGTGGCTCAGTCGGTTAAGCTTCTGACTTTGGCTCAGGTCATGATCTCAGGGTCCTGGGATTGAGCCCTGAGTTGGGCTCCTCACTCAGCGGGGAGTCTGCTTCTCCTTCTCCCTCTGCTCCTCCCCCTGCTCATGCTCTCTCTCTTAAATAAGTAAATAAAATCTTAAAAAAAAGGAAGAAGTGTAAGTGTGTAAAGAGCATATGTTGAGCAGTCAGTGGGGTGGACGGTAGATACTGTCCATTCTTTGTGGCCACCTGACATCAGAACCTCATTCCTATGCTTAAGGAATTGACCATCTTGTGATGCAGAACCGCTATGCCCATTCCTGAAGCAAAAAAGGCTGGATACTCACCTCCTAATATTCGTTGCATGAAGCCACTTACATGAAGCCATTATACTTTGTCAGCCAAATGCAGTGCTTTCCCTCCCCCCAATCCCCATCCTCTTTGTTGGTTGTAAGCCAGTCATAAAAGTAAGCCGATACTACATAGACTCCATCCTGGTGAAGTTGGTAATTGCGGCATCAGTTGTGATTTTTGCAGTAGCCTCCGAGGTCCGGGATGAGAATTTTTAGTGATGCAAACAGCAGTGTCTGTGCCCAGAGGCAGTGCCAGTTCTGTGATTGACCAGGCTTCGATTTTGGCCCTGCTAAGATGAACTGTGGCTCAGCAGTCTTGCTGTAGCATCTGTGAGCTACTGAATATCCTTCCAGTAAAATCCTTCCGACTTAGATTAATCAGGCTTGCAACTAAGAATCCTCACTGACATAGTAGGTGTGGTGAGGGAAGAATCAAGGATGACAGTTAGCTACCCAGTGGCTTGTACAACTGGGTAGCAACTGGCCCGACTATCTGAGATGGATAACGATGATGAGATTGATATTGGATGAGTTGAGCATGAGTTGCCTTGGAGACATGCAAATGGGTATGTCCATTGGATATGCCAGTCTTGTCCCCAGGAGAGATGTGAACTGGACATAGACTTGTATTTACCAGCACAGAAAGGACAAATGGAGCCTTCCAAGTGGATGAGCCCCCCAGGGTGAGTGTGTAAAACGAGAAGAGGGCCTAGGAATTTCATGATTAGAAGGATGAAGCCTGCAAGCAAGCTGCAAAGGTTGATGGGAGCTAAGAGCACAGAAGCCAAGGCTCACCTGTGTTGAGCGTCATTGACTGAATATCTAAGTGGGATGATGATGGGATGTGTGTCTGGACGTGAACCACTGACCCTGCCAAGAACACTCTCAGGGAAATGGTGGGGCTGGTGGCAGCATGCAGTGGAATGGAGGGAAAGGGGTCTTGCCCCCAGCCCTGCAGAACCGGGAGCGCCCTACAGCAGGGATGGCAGTCAGATGCCCAAAGCTGCTCCTGCAGTCACCAGACTCTGTTCCTTTTCTACTGAAGTGACTGGGGAGGGCGGTGAGCAACCCCCCAGAGTACAAACACCTGCTTTAAGAAGCTGGGGTGTGAAAGGTAGGAGAGATTTAGGGAAGGAGATGAAGAAACAGTGTGGGGTTGAAGGAGGATTAGTTCAGAACATAGGAGAAAAATTGGGTGACAAATTCATTCTGACTTTTGTGCTGAAAGTTCCCTGAGTCCAGGGAACCCCCTAATTCCCCAGTAAACTGGGGTGGTTGGTCACCATAAGTCCCGATGCTGACGACATCGAGTTAATATCAAATGCTGGACTGAGGGGTGCCCAGCTACAGAGCAAGGTCCCGGGGGGAGAGAACGGCACCAGAGCTTCATAAAAGGACAATTATCAGGCTCAGACAGGAGAGGGCACCTCTTCCATGGTGATGGAGAAACAGAAAAGAGGTGTGTGCACTGGGGGAACCCTGCAGTGATGACAGACAGTGGAGGGAGTTGGTCTTTTCTCTGTGAGACTGTAGCACAGGAGGTCATTTCCTGGGTCTGAGCAGCGAGGTGATGAGGTAGGTGGTGTGAGGAAAGCAGGACAAGGTTGCAGTCCTCTCCTGAGACGAGAGGGCTACGCTTTCTAGGGACCCGCTTGAAGCTGGATTTGGTGATAGATAGTCATTGTCCTTAAGGAGTCTCCTCTCCTCACTCAAACTCCACGGAAGCAGCAAGAGGGGGCTGGGCTTCTGAGGGTGTCAGTCCAGTGGGACACAGGAAGGGAGAAGACCCACCCACAAGGATGAGCGATGTCCGCACACTGCATGGGGAGAGGAGCTGGCCTTGTAGGGCAGAGGCGGCTGCCCCGCAGATGCCTGCAGGGGCCGAATCGGTGCAAAGGGGCTCAGTATCCATGTGCAGATGTCACGAGGCTCGGGATCAATAATAGGAAGGTGGGGGTGAAGTGAGAAGTCTGGGTACAAGGTCACTTAATTCTTCAGTGCTCTGTCCATGCGGCCACCATGTCACTATTGCCATGCCATCGCTGGGATGCCTGAAAGATTCTTCTCTGGGGAAACGAAGAGAAAGACTCCATAGCTCATATTTGCTGGGCCTGGTGTGGCTTCCCTGCGTCAACCCCACGCAGTGTGGGAGGGACACTTCCAGAGAGGAAATTTGGGGCACTACCCCACCCCAAGAAATAGACATAGGAATGGGTGATGGGTGGACACACACCCCGCTCTTACTGGGGATCCCATGGAAGCTGGACCTAAGGAAAGAAAAGGAGGCCAGCCAAAACATTGGGGAGAATGTTCCAGGCACAGGAATCAGCACAGGCAAAGGCCGGGAGGCGGGAAAGGGAGTAACATAGTAAAAACACCGAAGGAAGAGTCGTGTGTCTGGCGCCTCGGGAGCAAGAAGAGAGGTGTGAGATGAACTGAAGAGGTGGAAGGGAGTGGGCTTTGCAGACCCTCGCGGATCACGGGTGGAGTGATGGGAAGCAGAGAAGTTCTGCTGAGCAGCAGGCAGCCTGGCTATGTTCTGTCCCACGTGCCGAACCAGCAGTCTGTCACAGGGTCACGTGGAGGGGAAGATGCCTGGGGCCCAGGTGGTGACAGTGAAGGTGGAAAGACGTGGCTAGTGTGGGACGGGTGCTGGAGGCCTCCCTGCTCTACCTGGGTTCCTCTACCGTCCAGCCGCCACCCGACAGCCAGCAGGCTCTCTGCAGCCCGCTAATGAGGTCAGGGTTGTTGAATGAATGAAGCTCTGGTGCCTCAGCGATCAGACAATCGAGCACAAATTACCATAGTATTATTTAATTCAAGGTAACAAGCACTCATATAGCACTTATATATGCAGTGACGGACCCAGAGAGGTTAAGCGGTTTGCCCAAAGCCACACAGCAGGCAAATGGCACAGAGGGTATGGATGCATGCTCTCAGTCACATACTCTTGGCTCTTTCCACAAATTTAAAATAAATGATTTTTTTTTAACTGAAGCATATTGGGGGCTGGATCATTTGTAAGAAAGAACCAAAGAATAGATTTACAAAAGAGGCTGGGTTGAAAACAAAGGTTCAAGTACAACATTTCAAAGGAAATTTTTAAGCAATGTAACACATATGATTGTACTCAGGAAATTACAGCAATAGGCCAATTACGACAGCTTGCACAGGCAAGCAGCAAGCCAAGATAAGGTGACTCAGTTTAAGCAAAAAATAAATAAATAAATAATAATTCGCAGATTGGGCAGGCAAGCGGCAGATAATAAGTACTGGGGGCAGCAACTGCAGGTGCTAATCAGGAGAGAAATTCTGCGCACAGCCCACCTCAAGGGTGCCTGGAAGATGCTGGCAGGAAAGTTAACCACCACTAGCCAGAAGCGGCAGCTTCTCTAGAGGAAGATGTAATGCAACTTTAAAACGCCAAAGCATTCTTTGCTTCTGGTTTTAGAATTCGGAAATAATGGCCTCAGGAAATAATGCAATTCCTTCCATCTAGACTCTGGACCAATGAGGCGTGAGCCCTAATTTCCCTATCTATCAAATGAGCTCTAAGCAACTTTTGACTGTAAAGGGGGTTTATTCACCTCGGTGGCCATGCTTCTATGTTAAATGGCTGAATTGGGGGTTTAGTTCTTTCGCATCTTCATTTTTTTGAATACCAGTCCTTTAGAGATGTGGAAACTTGAAGAAGTACACTGTAAAAATGGGATTTCTGCCCACATTGAGCGCTACTCCTCCAGCCCCGGGGTAAACACCAGGAGCAATTGTGTGCACCCCTCCAGAGTTGCTGTGTACATAATACACATTTTTGTCTTTAGAAACAAGTGGAAACGCCTGGGTGGCTCAGTCCGTGAAGCGTCTGCCTTCGGTTCAGGTCATGATCCCGGGGTCCTGGGATCGAGCCCCCTGTGGAGCTCCCTGCTCAGCAGGCAGCCTGCCTCTCCTTCTCCCTCTGCCGCTCCCCCTGCTCGTGCTCTCTCTCTCTCAAATAAGTAAATAAAATCTTACAAAAAAAAAAAAAAAGAAACAAGTGGAATCACGTTACCTACGTACATCTACTCTCGACGTACCATGTTATTGCCATCTTTCAAAGTCAATAGAAATAGAGCTACTTCTTTGTCATTGCCATTCAGAATGCCACTGTATGGATGTATCATCATTTATTTAACTAATGGCCCCTTGGTGGGCACTAAGAGTTGTTCCAGTTTTTCCTCCTCCAGATAACTCTGTAGTCAAAATCCTGGTGGCGTGAGTCTTTGCTCACTTAGGTGCTTATTTCTGTGGGACACATTCTGAGAAGTGTATTGCGAGTTCTGAGACAGATTCTAGGAAGTGTATTGCAGGTTAAAAGGTGGGCACATTTTAACATGAGACGCATACCGCCACACTCACTTTTAAAGTGTGCATCCATTTGCACTTGATTTCCATACCGCTCCTGCCAACAGTGGATATTATCGCTCACTGGGGTTGCCAGTTGGATAAGTAAAAAATTCTCATTGTAATTTCATGTATTCATTATTAATGAAGTTACTCATGTTTCCATATGCTTCAAAGTCATCCGCAATTGAGTTTTTGCAAAAATTAGCTATTCTTGTCCTTCGCCTATCTTACTATTGGCTGTTGATCCTTTTCTGTGGATTTGTAAGAACTCTTACATATTAAAAATATTAACCTTTTATCTAGAATAAAAATTATAGTTATTTCCCCCAACTTTCTGACTTTGGTTTTTTGTTTGTTTGTTTGTTTAAAGATCTATTTATTTTATTTTAAGAGAGAGAGCACGAGCAGGACGGGTAGAGGGAGAGGGAGAGAGAGAATCTCAAGCAGACTCCACACTGAGCGCAGAGCCCAACTCGGGGCTCGATATCACAACGCCGAGGTCACGACCTGAGCTGAAACCAAGAGTAAGATGCTTAACCTAGTGCACCACCCAGGCACCCCTAACTTCTTGTCTTTGAACTTGGTTCAGTGTGTCTGTTATCAAACCAAAGCTGCTTGATTTTTACTCAATTAAATATGCTTATCTTTTCTTTTATAGCCTCTGGGTTTCATGTTACGCCTTAGCCCCAAGATTATAGATTTGTTCCCCCATATGTTTTTGGGTAATTTTATGTGTAATTTCAACACTTAAATCTTTAATTACATGGGAATATTTTTATGTTTGGCATGAGGTGAGGATCTGACCAGTGATCCCAATATGATGCTCTTTTCTGTTACGAGTAGGTAGTTTGGACCAATTCTCTCAAGCTCCATTTTATCTGGTTTCTACTTGGCAAAAGCGCAAAGTGAGAGAAAACATTTTCTAGACTCCCCAAAGCTGAGGTTCTGGAAGCAAATTACCTTCTGTCATTTAGATGCACTTGTGAGTGATTTTGGAAGGCAGGAGTGAGCCATCTTCCCATGTCTCTTGAGTGTTGCCACTGGCAAGGACCTCAGCAACGCGGAGCTTCCTTGCATGGTGTCCCCAGTGTCCATCCTCCAGTGTCCTGGAGATCCAGGAGCAGCGGTGAGAGGGGCAGCTGCTTAATGTGACTTCCGGTTCCCAGACCACTGCTTTGGGCACCACGGTCTGGTATCCTGAACGTGAGAAGCAGCTGTTCTTGTTTCTCAAGTGGTTGCTTGTTTCTGGCATGGCTTCAGCGACAATGCCCGAGTTAGCTCCAAAGGCCCCCGTTGAATAAGCTCTATGTGCACTGAGTCATCCGAGGAGATCCAGCCTGGAATATGCTCCTGTCGAACTTCCAATGCTGTTGTAAACATCTCAAGCGCCCAGCGCGACTTCTATTCCCTGCACTCACCTCGACTGATACAGTCTTCGGTTTAAATGCTCCCAGTGATCATACACAGTTTCACGTTTATAGGTGAATCTATTTCTAGAATTTCAATTCCATTCCATTGATCAATTCAGTGACGTCACATTGTTTTAATTAATAAATTCATCGTGTTTGTGTTTTTTTTTCAAAGCCAACTCAGTCATTTTGGAATATTTATTCTTCCAACTGAAAACGAGAATCAACTTTTCAAGTTCCTCAAACTACTCACTGGACTTTTGACTGAGTGGAATTATCCTTATTGGTGAGTTTAGGGGTAACTGTTATCGTTACGATATTGACTCTTTTTTTAAAAAGATTTTTATTTATTTACTTGAGAGAGAGTGAGTGAGAAGGGGGAGAAAGAGGGAGAGAGAATGTGAAGCAAACTCTGCACTGAGCACAGAGCCTAACGTGGGGCTCAATCCCACAGCCGTGAGATCGTGACCTGAGCCGAAACCAAGAGTCGGACGCTTGATCGACTGAGCCACCCAGGCCCCAATACTGACTCTTAAGCCAGAAATGTGTTCAATCTTGTCACTTACATGTCTCCTTTTATGCCATTATTCGGTGTTTAATAGTTTTCTTTACCCAGGTCAGCTTGTACTTTGTTGCTCGGTATAGTATGAATTATTTACCAGTTTTTTATTATGAATCTCACACTTTCCCCAATTGTACTTTAAATATATTTAAGTATAATATGTTAAAATATAATAACAAGAGCTGGCATTTATTAAGCATTCTTTAGGTGCACCAAATGTTTTTTATGTTATGCGTTACATATTATTCAGACACAAATGAAAATCTGTAGGTCGCCAAATACTCACCCAACAATAGCTTAAACAAATCCGGATTTGTTTCTCACACATTACAGAAGCTCGGAGATGTGATAACAGGTTGCTGACATTGGCCCTTTTCGTCCTTATCAGGCAGGTGTCACAGTTCCAGCATTAACTCCATTTTTAAGGTGGAAGCAAAGGAAAACAGGAGACATCTGTGACTTCATCCATCTCTCTGGCCAGAATTGTGTCAAACAGCCACCCCAGCTCCAAGGAAGTCTCTGAAAGTGTGTGACGGTTGCAAAAACCCCAAAGAACAGGGAGGCTAGAAGAGTGAGCCTGGGATTAGGTGTTGAGGGAGTCAAACTACAGTGACTTCCCAGAACCTCTGAGGGCAGCAAGGTTCAGCACCCCAAGTTCACACTTGAGGAGACAGGAGCCCCAGGAGTTTGGGCATGAGCCGTGGTCACGCAGCAGCAGGGGTGAGCGCAAGCTGGCCGCCACTCCGTGACACCTGTCTCCAGTAGGCAGGAAAGCCACTGTTTTTAAATGTTGACATTTTGTCCAGCTACACTGCTAAATTCTCGCATTTTCCTGCCTACTATTTAGGCAAATGAATGTATTGGGTCACATCTTCCCTGTCATAATGATAATTCTTTTTCCTTCCTCATTTCTCAGTTTTGATGTCAAAAATAATGGGTATTGTTTGTTTTCCTATTTAAATAGGAAGGCTTTATTGTGTTGCTGTTAAGTAAATGATTAAATTTGTCTTGGAAAAGAATGCTCTCCAGGGGCACCTGGGTGGCTCAGTCGTTAAGCATCTGCCTTCGGCTCAGGGCGTGATCCTGGCATTCTGGGATCGAGCCCCACATCAGGCTCCTCTGCTGGAAGCCTGCTTCTTCCTCTCCCACTCCCCCTGCTTGTGTTCCTTCTCTCGCTGGCTGTCTCTATCTCTGTCAAATAAATAAATAAAATCTTAAAAAAAAAAAAAAGAATGCTCTCCAAATAGTTAATGGTAAAAACATGTATTTTCCGTAACAACAAAGTCTCCTAGTTTACCCTTCAAAATGTTTCCCTTTATCACGACAAATTTCCACGCTCTGATGCATCTCCAGTAAAGTTAACGAACGCATATCATACCCAAAAAGAGTGCTCCAGAGGGCTTCCCAGATGCTTTCCCAGCAAACTTCAGTTTCACTTAGAAATTAAACAATTTTGCTGGAATGTATAAAAGGTTGGTCCCCCGGTCAGGAGTGGTTTGGGTGGCTCTGCTGGAGACAAAGGAAAACAGGCACCAATTTCTCTACAAGGCTCCACCATTTGCCAATCTTACTAAGGTATCTAGTGCCAGGAACGTATTTTGGGGGAATATAGCTGCATTTTACGTCTTCTACAGATTCTAGGAGAAAGAAAAAGCTGGCTGTCTGGGATTCTAGAAATCGAAGCCCGAGGCAAAGCTCGTGTGCTGAGGCTTTCTTGGGAGGGACAATTCCAGAGCTGCAAGATGAGGAGAAGGGATTGGCTAGGAGGTGGTGTGTTACCAGCCTGACTACAGCTCTCCCAGCAAACGAGCCCTGCTCAGTGACGGCGAGCACCGTGCAGCTAAGCACGGTTTGCCCAGCTCCCACCTCGACCTGCTCAGGGTCCACCTTGTGGGCTCTGCACCAACTCTCCTGCACTTGAGTTCCATGTTACCCACCCCACGGCAGTCTCAGGGAAGGACAGGCCCCCACCTTCTGTGCCAGTCTGAGTTTCTCAGTGATGGAGGCATCGGGGTGTCTGTCCAATCTGCTGGGTCTGACCTGGTACAGGGAGGAAGCGGGGATGAAGCCACCCACACAAGAAATCACTTGAGATGGCTGGTGGGGTGGGAGAGGGGAAGATGCCCTGGACAGGGCCTTCCCTCCCCACCTCCCCCGGAAAGCAGCGGGCAGGGACCCTGGGGTAGCTGAGGCCCAGGCAATTCCAGAGGAGCGGACACTGGGTCTCGGGGCAGCGGCTGCTTTCATTATGGAAGAGGTCACCTTCTTGTATATTAGGAGAAAGGTCCAGAGTGGCACGGGTCAGGGCGCATCACGAGTCCTGTGTTGGGAACCACCACACAGATGGCTACGAGCAAAGGGGTCAATGCCTGGAGGCTGGAGGCATGTGGGTCTCAGCTGGGGTCGCACCTGTCAAGCTCCGTTCCTGCCTCGCAGTCCGGCTGGGCTGTCTGCACGTGGGGTGAGCCACATAGGAGGACACGGCCGGGAGGCACTGAGTGCCCCGGCTCACTTGCAGCCTGGTCAGCTGGGGTCTGACTCCTGGTCCCAACACCTCTCATCTCTTGACAGGGTGGCATGAGGGTGCAACGCCGTGAAAGTACACAGGCAGGTCCAAGTGCCCTGGAGGTACCTGTGACTGTAGCCCCGAGTGGAACCGAAGCCTGCGTGCGGCACACGGAGAGCCCACTGCTGAATCCTCCGTGCATACAGCTTCCTTCCTCCCTTAGGTGTTTGGGCCTGTTTCAGGAATTTTCAGCCCTGGGCAAGTAAACCAACTTTGTACACCAAGATTTCCCCCTCACGTGTCTTGATGAGCTCAGGAAGCTCTGGGGAGGCGCTAATCCCAGGTGCCCCTCCCTGGGGAGCGAGTGGCACCAGTGCTCACCATTCAGGAGTCACAGGGCTTCCTCCCCTAGAGCAAAGCAGGAACATCTGGGGACCTGGGGGGGTGGGGGGTGGGCCGGAGCCACATGGCACAAAATCCCAGAACATGTGACATCTGTCACCACCTTGTCATTGGATGTGACCATGCTCACCTGGCCTCACTCTGTGTGTTTCTGCCACCTTCCTGTCTGCTGGCAATGACTTGGGGAGGCCTGCCTCCTCTGGGACCAGCGTGTGATCCTCCATGTCTCCACCTTTCCATGCTTTGCTACCTTAGCTCTTCACCCCTGTATGAATAACCAGTGTCCAGTTCCCCCCCCTTCTGGGCTCATCCGGCTCACCACTCCCAGCTTGCTCCTTCTGGCGCACGGCTCTGAGCAAAATGTCCATTGAATGGGGCACAACCCAGGCCATCAAGCAGCGGAGTCCCGGCCCTCAACCGCTTCCCCACACTGACGCTTCATGTGTGACATTTTGCACAGAAACCTGTTTGAAACAGGGTATCACTTCTGTAGACCACGTCCTCCAAGCCAGCTGTACCCCTGCCTGCCTGAATCACGCACAAGCCTTGCTGGTGTGGCCGGGCCGGCCTTCCCACCTGTTCCCCGGCTGCAGAATCTTGCATACTCCGGGCTTGGAAGCCCCTTGGGCCACCCTAGATCATTGACTTCCCACCTTCATGTCTTTGGTAGCGGGTCCTTCCATCAGGTATCGTCTCCACCAGTGGTCTTATCTGCAGAATGCCCACACATCTTTAAAATTCTGGTAAGTTCTACCTCTTTCAGGAAGGATTCCCATCTCCCTTCAGTGGAGATTTCATCTGGTGGCACATGGTCTGGCATTCGGCGTGACAGTTCCACATCGTGATTGCACGGGGCACGGCTTAGTCCGTGGCCCCTGGTCAGTAAACTCGCATCAGGGGAAGGAGTGAAGGAATGAGCTCATGGTCTAGGGCAAGAACGGGGCTTCGATCAACCTTTCCGTGAACGTTTCAGTACCTGAGGTTCAAAAACTGGAAGAATCAGTGAGCTCTTATCCCCAGCGTCGTCCGGCGTGCTCTCTGGTAGACGTGAGCTCTCACTGGTTCAGCTGCATTGAATGAGGGATGGACTCTGTAACGGAATCCATTGTCCACATCACTGAATAGGGACACACGCTGTGCACATACACCATGACGCACACGTACACCCGCTCTTCTGGTGAATGATAGGGTTTCCCTGATGCAGGCTGGTTTTGTGTTGGGTTAATAATAATACGTACGCGTGTCACCATTCCCGGTCAGGTACTTTCCGAAGCACTTAGTAGATCCTAGCTCATTTTCACCTTGGAACAACTTGTTGGCATTGACATTATTATTATCAATGGTTGCAGGAGGGGGAAACCAAGGGAGAGAGAAGTTAGGGAAGGTAACTTGCCCTGTCCACACAGCTCGTGGGCAACAGGCTGGGATGCGGACCCACCAACGGCCGCTCCTCCCTGCTGGGCTCTCTGTCCATTTGCTGGGTGACGACCACCTGAAGGCCTGCTGTGCTGTCATCCAGACAACATACCCACATGGCAACCCTCTACGGACGTGTGTTCCCTGCTTGGGGAGATCATCACAAGCAGGAGCTGCCCAAAAGGCTTAAGCACTTCTGCTCAGTTGCTCAGAGTGTATTATTAAACTGGAAGTTTCTCAGAAGACCAGAAATGTGGTCAAGCACCCAATTTCCGGGCTCCTAAGTGCCTTTACCAAACTGATAGCATTCATTTGAATCTCTTGCTGAAACAAACCACACCTACAGAAGACGCTTTTTGTCTCTAAGTCCGTCAGTGTGCATTTCACGGTGTAATTTCCTCTTGTGCATGTTGTAATTAGGCAAAGAGAAGGTTACGGGGTGAGCCAGCATTAACCAAGATCTTCTTCGTAGGTGCCCAATGTGCAGCTTTCCCCTTCTGCAGTGTGCGCTCGTGGCTCATTCTGGAGAATCACCCCCTGCAAGGCCAGAGGGAGGCTGCAGAGTCCGCTTCAACTCCATCAGCCCTCAGAGGAAGAAACGAGGGTCAGAGAGATGAAATGATTCCCTTTGTGCGCCTGGGGTCTAGAATGCATGAGAACCCCGGCCTCCTGAGTTGTAGCCCTGGATCTTTCCAGTGAATCCCCTGGGCATGACTTCACAGAAATGTTTAGACAAGGTTTGCCTCGGTGACTGGAGCTGCATTGCGGGTGGATGTGTCACCTCTTATTCTTAGTAAGATGTTTTTTGTTAGAGCACATTTCACAATTTTATATTTCGCACTCTTGTGACCCTGCTGTGTCCCCGTTGCCGGCTAACTGCTACCCCAGTGCTTGCCCCATCACTGGGGATTTTGCAATGAATGCAATTAGCCGCTTCCCAAGCCTTGACCATTTTTGGCGTATTCCCCTGCTCCTCACCTGCCGTCTCTGTGACTTTCCTTTATTTTGACACGTTTACTCACATATGCCATTTAATCTGAAGGAACACAAGAGCTAACTGAACAATGGGTTCCATCTGCGTGGCCGAGTTTAAAGACACGTTTCAGTGTTTGTAATGCTGTACTTGCAACATCTTCTCCTCTTTTGCAAAACTACCTCTTTCTGGTCTTTTCCTGGGTCTTTTGGAAATGCTTTGAAATGTATTCAGGCCATCGGCTGCTTTTGTCTGGGGAAATCATGTAGTCGGTGTAGAGATCTAATTTCTTTCTTAGCTTGAGCAAGAGCCATTTAATACGAAACATTTCAACTTCTCATACTTTAAAGCCTGTGCTTCTATGGGGAGTTTATTTGACCATCTTCTATTACCCAATTTCCCACAAAAACTAGTTTTTGAATAATAAGGCCGAGCATGATAATGGAACTGTGGATGGAACCAGGTGGCAGAGGCTAGGAAAGGCAGAGAGGAAATTCTAAACCCTCACAATGTCTGGGTTGTGGCTGGGATAGGCAGGGGGCAAGACAGTGAGGTAGAAGCTTGGTAGAGGAAGGAACCCAGAGGACCAGTGAGGATTTGGTGACTGGGGAAAGGCCAAAGGAAAAACTAAGAATTCATCGAATAAGGCGTGCCTGGGTGGCTCAGTTGGTTAAGGGTCTGACTCTTGATGGGCTCAGGTCATGATCTCAGGGTCGTGGGATTGAGCCCCGTGACAGGCTCTGTGCTTAGTGTGGAGCCTGCTTAAGATTCTCTCCCTCTCTTTCTCCTTCTCTGCCCCACTCCCTGAGACCCCCCCACATTTCCCCTACACCTCCTTGCATGCTGGGAAAAAACAAACAACAAACAAAACAGATCAAATAAATCAGGAGAAGAAAACACAAAAGAATAAAGGTCAACACAAGCAGAAGGTGGAAAGAGAAGGCCCAGGGAAGGACAGGAGCAAGCCTAATGACTGGAAATGGCATAAAGTGTACAAATAAAACAGAGAGCAAGCATGAAAGAAAGAAATACCCATTCCAGGAAGTTTCTGCCTAAACATTCAATGACTCATTAGGTCACAGCAAAATACCAGCATAAATCGCATACTGACGGGTGTGGGCAGGCCTTCTGTGGGTGACAAGCAGCTGCGATCGCTGCCACACTGGCTCCCTGTTGAAAGCCTAACCCAAACACAAAACAAAACGAGAACCCCTGAATTCCTAGAAACTGTGCAGCCCCTGTTCATGAAGTTTACAGGATGGACACCAGACCGTCCGTAAGCACAGTGCAGCGGGAAGACTGTGGTCCTGGCCTCAGGAGCCCCGAGCCTGGCTCTGGGGCCCCAGTGGTGGATAAAGGGTTTCTAATGATGGATAGTTTCTGGAAGAAATCCAGAAGCCACGATGTGGAACAGGTAAGGTGGAGCTGTCCAAGCTGGGTCACCAGGCTGGGAGCCTGACTTCCTTCTGCCCTGCAATGGCCCCTCCCCTGGGCATCTCTGTAGCATTCTCAGTCAGGGGGCACAGCCTGCCCAGCGTCCAGCTTGCCAAGCTGCGGGGTCTTTTCTTTTTTTGACCAATTGCTTGCCAACCCTGAAAAATCAGGATATTTTACCAAAAAAAATATTATTTTTTTGATGTCTACTGTCTTTTGAAAAACTGGAGCCTGGAGCCCCTGGAAATCTGTCCTGTGCAGCAACGACCCACGAGGGCTGAAGCATGGTGTGTGGCTCTCCTGCAGCCACAGGCACGTGCAGCTAACCTCAAGTCTCCATACGTATCCAAGATTGTTGCTACCTCTGCCTGATGAGGCCCCGAAGAAAGAGCTCTGGAGACACGGCCCCTCGGGGATCTTCTAACTTGAAATGTTCTGCAGTTGTAAGGCACTCTCCAGCTCAGGAAGGAGAAGCCACACTTGTAGTCATTCCGCTCTCCTTATATTTGCTTAACCAGAAAGTATAGTGGGAATGTAATCAGAAGTAGCTGATTGTGACGGACTGTCTTTTGCCCGTAGTCCCAATCAGAGCCCGTGCCTCCTCCTCCCGGGCATCCTCCACCCCACGCACTGACAGGGGCTGAGAGTAAGGAAGTTCTGACTTCATGCTTCAACCAGAACCCCCTTCCACCTCCTCCTATCAGGGACCTGGTCACAGCCCTGCTCTACCGTCAGGCTGACGTCTTCCTAGAAGCCTCCCCACCCTGAGTAATTTGTTTCCAGTGTCTCGGGTTTATGCTCCATTGACTTGTACTTACTCTGCAAGTGCTTGCCTATTCTGTGAATGTTCTGCATACACTATCAGACACACTACCTCTTGGGTAATGGGGACAGATCCGTCATTGTATTGCTCAGTGGTTTCCCAATCACCAGGAGGAGCTAAAGAGTTACTTTCTAAGTTGGTATCACAGACATCTCTTGTACTTCATCTGATTTCCAAGTAGGATGGCAACAAGATATGCACAGATACGATACAGGCACACTTTAGAGCCCGCCCTCCAGTAATCAGGTTTCAAAATTCAGCATAAAGTAACAGTTTCCGAGTTCAGAGAACCCCCCCCCCCCACTACCACCATCATTGTCTGGGGTGACTCCAATCACGTTACCTACTTTTCTTCCATTTCAAGTTGTCCTTCTATGAAATCATTCACTACTTATTCTGCAACAACCTCGGAATTCCATGCAATTAATTAAAAAATCAGAACAATGTGGAGAACATGTTGTAGGTGTGGGGTAGGGGAGCTCTGCGGCTCTGGATTTCTAGGAATTAGCTGCATTTCTAACCCTGAAAAGGTAACTGACTTATGGATATCATTTTCATTTCATCTAAGTGAGGTTTTCAAACTCTAATGGGCATTGTGAGAGTTTGGAAAAAGGAAACATGATAGTAAAAAATGAGAGAAGTGGAAATTATAAGCCAAAATCAAGACTTATTTTCAACAGAGTCAACTCTGTTGGAATAAATGCCTAATAGAAGGGGCAGACTCAAAAGCCATAGACAGATGTGCTGCTTGAATAGGTGAGCGCCGGGACAGTGGATTTGGCAAAGATATTAAAACCCATATTACATGCCCAAATTGTCAGGGCCTTGTTGGGAAACCTACACTTTACCAGATGAATTGTGAATAGTGTGTGTTCTGAACCACAGTATTGTCCCTGAAGAACGGTTTGAAGTGTGAGGCTTTCCAAAAACCAGGTGATAAGTCATAAACATTTTTAAACATCACTCTTTGTGTTCTTATTACTACTGTGTCATGTGAGAACGGGGAAGACGGAAAGACACACGTAGCAGATTTTCTACTGATGACTGGCATAGGCGATAGTAGCTGGGGGTTCAGTCTACTCTTCCCTTTACTTCGGGGTTTGGTTCAAATTTGTCTTAAAAAAATGTGTCATGGGGAAAAGAATGGAAAGTCACAGACGGCATTCAGTCCAGCTCCTGCATAGTCTAAGCAGAGCAAGAGGTCCATCCCCACCTGCCACATCCCCTATTTGGGCAAGTCTGTGCGTCACTGTAAGGAATATGGCTCCCTTCGCAAAGGCAGACTCGCTGGCTCTCTCTTTCATTCTGTAAACGCGCTATGTGTGTGCCACGTGCCTTTACAGCCTGCAGCGCGCGATGCCTGAAGAACACGCCGCGAGGTGCCATTTCTCCCGTTTCTTTACGTCTCTTACGTAGCCCGGGAATTTAGGGGAGAAGACAACCGCATCCAATTAGGGGCAGAAATGACACTAAGGAGCCGCTAGCGCCGAGATCACCGGAAGAGACCCCGCGCGGCCGCGTCCAGCCCCAGCAGCGCGCGCCAGCGGGCGTACTGGCCGGGCGCACCCGCGGCGGCCACCTCTGCGCGTGGCCGGGGGCAGATGGACCTCAGCGAGCCTCATTTCCCAGTCCTATTACGCAACAACTTTGCATCCGTCATCTTCGCCCTAATTGTGCAGGGGGCGGTGTTTGTGTGTTGCGCTTTCTCTCCCCGCTCCGGGCCGTCGCGCTCCCCGGAGAGACGCGCGGGGGCATTGTAATAGCTGCCTACGCAGCACCGCGGGGCTCCAACCGGCAGCCAGTCCTCCTCCCCACGGCCGCCCGCCCCGAGCGCTGGCAGCTCGCCAGCGCCCCCCTCACATTTCCCCCCTTCGCCCACCAAGGAGGAGGGGTCCTCCCGCGAGGGTGCGGGGAGGGGCAGGCGGAGGTCCGTGCCACGCCCGGGTCGCCGCAGCCCGGGGCCCTCGGCCGGGTACTCGGTTGGCAACAGGTAGTCCCGCCGCTGCTTGCTCGGGGAGACAAAAAGCGCCTGTGAGTGAGCGCGGATTGCCGGGCTCCCGGAGGCACCGCGGCGACGGGAGGGCGAAGGCATTGGTGGGAGAGCTGGACGGCAAGGGGGTGGGGGCTAGGGCCCCTCCCCAGCTCACCGCGGTAGCGGCGGCGGCGCCGGCCGTTGCGCAACCCTAGAGCTGGGCGCAGGGCGCGGGGCGCGGATCCTCGCCGCGCTCGGGCGGCGGCGCTGGCCGCAGCCGGGGAGGGACGCCGGCGGCCGGCGGCGCAGCGGGGAGGGGGGAAGCAGAGCGGGCGGGGGGGAGGGGGGGCGGGCCGGGGGGCGGGGCCGCGGAGAGCCCGCCCCCGCCGGCCGCGGCCATTGGCGGCGGGCCGGAGGCGGGTGCGGGCGCGGCGATTGGGGCCGCGGCCGCCCGTCACCGCGAGGCTGGCGGGCGGCGACGTAGCGCGGCGCTCGGAACTGACCTACTAACACACATCTCCCGGCGCGGCCACGGCGCCCGCGGACCCGGCGCGCCGCCCGCCTCCCGCGCCGCGCCCTCGCCGCCACCCGCCGCCGCCGCCGCCCCGGAGGCCCGGCCCGAGCCCCGCGCGCAGCGGGGCCCCGCTCCCGGCCGCCCGCGCTCTCTCCCCGCCGCCCGGGCTCGCCGTCCCGAGAGCAGGAACACGGTAAGCGCTCCGCCCACCGCCAGCCCGGCCCGGCGCCCCGCTCCCCGCCCGCTCCCGGGGCGCGCGGCCGGCGGGCGCGGGGCGCGGGGCGCGGGCCGGACTGTGCGCGGGGCTGGCCGGCGGCGGCGAGTGTGCGCGGGGCATTCATTACATAAACTTTTGCTGCCTTGTCAGGAGGGGACTCGCCACCTTAAGGTGGCTGCTTTGATTGCAGCGCCCTCGCGCCGGCACGTAGTCCGGGCTGGCTTGCGCTCCCCCCCCGCTGCTGTTGCATAATGTCTCCTGATTTCAGGAAAATTGATGTTTTGGTGGAGGAGAGCGCCGGGGAGGCTGAGCCATCTCGAGCGGGAAGGGCAGCGCTCCCTCCTTTCTCGTCCCTTCTGCGGGGCTGGCGGCGGGGGAGGAGAAGGGAGCGGAGGGGGCTGAGTAAATGGGACTAGTCTTGATTTTCTTGTTGAGAAAGAGCGTTGGTAGCGTGAACCGTGACGGCATTCCGAGAATGCGTGCGCGGCGTTTGTTTGTGTCAGGGGCTGTGTCTGCACAGACGTCTTCCACCCTGTTTGTCGTCAGCGTGTGTTACCAGCGCCCGGGAAGGTTGTGGGATTTGTCCTTGCGCAGATTGCATAATCTGTCCACCGTGAAATATTGGCTAGGGTTACGGGCAGATGTGGGAATGTGCGCGGACGGGTGCAATGATTTGGAAATTTTAGCGCAGCGTTAGATATTAGAGCGTTATTTACATCTGTACTACGTCCCAAATAAAAAGATCTATTTCTCAAGAGTCCTACAAAACATGAATTCCTCGGGTTGTATTCGGATCTTGGATACTCCCGGGGTTTGCCCCTTAGGTGTCCTGAGCTATTATTTTTAAATCTGGGACGAACCATTGTGGCGTTTACCTCCCTACCTTCTTGATTTTCACGCATTCCATTCCATCAGCCCTTTTTCTCACCTTATTGTCATTGCTTTTTCAGACACAAGACAGATCACATAATAGTTTCCTGGAAATGTTGCATTATGTAACTGCCGAATTTGCTGGCAGTCAGCATAGGAAGCGGGAGCTAATTACGTGATTTTATAATCTTGCTACAAAGAAAGTAGGACAATCTCAGCCTTTAAAATGTCACCGTAACAGTTTTTTTTTTTTTAAAGAATATTTTAAACAGGAAAGTAGACAACCGGGTAAAGCATTGAGTTAGCTCACGCTGCCGAATGTGTGTCTTTTGCCCTAAATGAAATGTGCGTTCTTCTAAATTTAGCCCTATCACATTTTAACAATTGTGGCCTCGCAGCGCTATTTCTGGTGTTTTCTCCAGGGCTGTGTGCAAATACAAGTTCAAGGCCATTTGCTGTAGTTTTAACTCCACGCCTTCGGAGACCTTTGATAAGATTGTATTTTTAGGAAGGCATTTCGCAGAGCCCGGTGATTTGCTGGATGCTGACTCCCATTTATCTTTATAAAAGACACTTTAGGAAAGTGCTGTGTTCCCTGAGAACAGCAGGGGATGGCCAAGTGTCATCTTCTGGTCTTGGCTTTTGTAAATAACAACAGGGAATGAGGTCACAAGTATTTATTTCACATCGTGGGTATTTATTTTTTTCTCCAGACCAGATATGATTTATGGGAAACAGATATAGGTTAGTGGATTGCATTTTTGTGTAGATACCCTAGTTTTATTCCTGTGAGTATATATGAATATATAATGTACCCAGATTTTAAATTTCTTCCGGCACTCTTAGGTAGTGTAATTATGTGTGAATATATGTATATGACGGTTTGTATATGCCAGATTTTTTTTTCCTGACGTAACATTTAAATTACTAAAGAGCAGGGTTTGGGTTTTTTGGGGGGGGAGGTATTATAGACATTCAGCCCTGGAAAAAATTGTATTACCCCAAGTAATTGCAGTTGCTTTCCAACAAGCTAATATTGCTCCAGCCCCCCACCCCCCCACCCCGGTGTCAGACCCCGATCTACTTTGGAGCTTGGTCAGGGAGCTCCAGGCCTGCTGGGGAACACGTAGCGTCCCCTTCCGATCGCGACCTCCAGGGGCCCGCCCCTCCCGCCGGCGGGGCCTTGGGGGACGGAGGCAGGGGGCTGGGAGGTGGGGGCGGCGCGTGGGGGCCTAGGGTCAGGACCCGGGAGCGCCCTGGGCGGTGCTTGGGCAGGAGCCGCACGGCGGCCTGCGCGCCTCCTCGCCCCCTCCCCACATTCCTTTGTTCTGGCGAGGGGGTCCTGGCAGCGCCGAGGCCCCGCTGCGCCGCCCACCCGGCGGGGGCGGGTCCCGGTGAGGCGCCGCGCCAGGGGCGCGGAGGGACCTGGGCCGGGGAGTGCGGGTGCGCTCTGGGTTCGCCCGGCCGAGGGAGGGGAGAGGAGCGGAGCCGGGGAGGATGGGAGGGGAGATGGGGAGGAGCGAGAGGCGCCCAGGGCGAGGCGCAAGGAGAGGGCAGCCGGGCGGCTCGGCAGCTCTAGCGGCCTGCCTCCTGCCTTTTGCCCGGTGAGCTTCTGAGCACCGCGGACACCTTTGTTCCTGGAGTCCTCATTGTATTTCGGAGCCAAGCGCTTCTTGATTCGTGAAGTGAGAAAGACTAAGAAAACCTCCAAATGTCAACAGACCACAGACATTGGGGGTGGGGGCGCTCCAGCATTGGTGGTGATGGAAAGGAGCTCCCCGGCTTGACTGTGGCTAGTCGAGTTGATGTATTTTTTTTTTTTGTTTGAACCTTTACTTCATGCGGTCAAAGGCTAGAGTAGAAAGAACTTGAATCCCCCGAGTTCAAAATAAAACAAAAATCAAAACGCCCACGTAGACGCCGCTGTCTTACTGTAAGACTACAGTACTTTTATCCTGGCATAAAGACTTCTGAGAGTGTGCTCAGCAACTGGTCTGCAGTGAATTCAGGGCGACATCACAGGTGTTCTCCGGCAGTCTGCTTTGTTGAAAAGTTGATTTCTGTGGGATCACATCCTACATCCGTGCCCCTAAATCAGTTTCTCTCTTGAGCTCCAGGCCACTGTCAGTAGTTAGGGACCAGCTCTGGCGGAGTCCTAAGAGTTCAGGCTAAGAGCTGGGTCCTAAGCCCCAGCCTGTGATTTTTGGGAGCAGCTGTGATCTCCGCTGGTGTCCAGGGTAAACTGAGGGAATATGACCCTTCGAGGTGGGTAGTTGTGAGGAGCTCAGTAAACCGTTTCCATACAATTCATCAGGAACCAATTTTTTTTAAATAAAAGTATTCACCTTCATTTTTCTCTGCCTAAATCTCTGTCCAATAATAATAAGGACTGAAGTTTGAGTTAAGACTATAATTAAAAATCATTCTTCGGATACATTTTTCTAATAATGATTATTTTTCTTTTCTTCTCAAAACTGTGTGCCATTGCGTCCAGTGGTAATGTAAGTTTGAAGTGAATTCGTGACAGTGTTCTAGAGCCTCCCTAATCACTGGGTTAATGTTTTGGGGAAGTGTTGGTAGGAACACAGTTGGTGGTGGCCGGAATGATGTAACAAGTGCCACACAGCCCTGGCTTTTTCCAGTTCCTTTGACCTCTCTGTGACGGTTTTCCTTGGCCCGATCATCCCCATCTACACTTCTATGGCCTGAGACCAGCCAAGGCTGGTTAGACCGCACCGATGAGCCCTCTGCAAGGAGCGTGTGCAGCCTGTGTGGTTGACAGCGAAGGCCGTGCCCCGTGAAACTGCTGATGTGTTTTGGCCCGTTGATTAATACACAACATTTCATCTGGTTGAGCTTTCTACCTGCCGCACCTCCCTAAGAATCGGAGAGGCTCGAAAGCCCTGGCACTCACCATCCTCGTTGCCTTGATGCGGCTCAGTCTTCAGAAATGAAATGAAGAGCTCGTACTTCCTAGCCTCTTAGCCTGCGTGTGCCTGGCACTGTGTTGCGTTCTAGCCCCATCCCCAATTTACAGGTGAGGGAGTGGAGGCACAGAGAGACGGATTAGCAGCCCAGACCACCAGCCTGAAAACGGGAAGGGGGGGGATGGGCTGTGCTAGTAACACCCCCCCAGTCTCTCTCCCTCCCCAGAGTGTGAATGCTAGCTTACTGTCGTCTTTGAAACAATTTCCTTTTCTGTGTTAAAGGCTTATCTTTGCGAAGTGCAATTATAACATCAGTGTGATGCAACAACCTGAAAATTAAAAACCCTTTGTTAGAGCGCTTTCCCGTGTTGAGCAACTGCCTGACTCACCCACGGAGTGGATATTTCTAGTTGACCTTGCCTTGGTCCGTAGTCAGCTCCCAGCTCCACGAAATGAATGTGATTGCCGCATGGAATGGAAAAGGTGCGGTCATATTGCCTCGGCTTTATTTTCACCCGAGCTAAACTCACACATACTTCATTATTTCCATTGTAATCCAGGTGGCACTGATGCTGTGAGGAGTTGTTTATTTTTAATTTGTATTGAGGGAATGAGAGCACACTTGGGATTCGATTCAAAATATGACAGAAACAATGCAATTGAAGCTCCTTTAATATGCATTTCTGGGTTTTGTGAGGTGTGCCAGTATTTCACAGCATTAACACATTGTTTGATATCCTGTTATTTTCCTAAATTGTATTTGAGTTGATTTTTATCCAGATCAGACTCATTGAGAATGTCGAAAGATGTTGACCTTTGATCACAGACATTACATAAGAGTTTTTCGGTTTCAAAATGAATTTGTATTACCACTACCCCCAATTACCTCTCAAATTTCTTCGCAAATAACTTTCCTGTAGTTAAAAAAAAATACTCTTTAAAAAAAAATACCATTTCTCATAGGGTTTTAATTAGAGAGCTTAAGCTTGTTTTTATGATAAGAAAGTTTAGTGGGGATTTTCTAGATGCCATTCATAATAATCTGTGCTTTGAGGACTCAATTTCATTGGAATCAGAACAATCTTTGTATTATAAGCCTTTAGTTATCAGAACATGGTGTCTTTTATCAATTTAAATCTCCAATGGTCTTAATGGGCAATTCAGTAGCCTTCAAGTAAACATGAAAACATTTTTTAAAAAACCCATCTTATTCATAAGGCATGTAGTAAAGCAAATGACATTTGTAATCATCTGCTCACTGGGCAAGAAAGTGAAATTAAAAAGAAGAAATCAAAAAGTCAAGCTGAGGAGAACTGGAGTGTTTCTTCAGTGTACCTAAAAACATTCGAGAACTTTCCGTGCCCCCCCCAGCCCTACACCCACACCATTTCTGCCACCATTCTGCGTGCTGCACATGCTCTGCTGGTGTGAACCCATGGCAGAATTTCCTGCGACAGTTACTTCGCGATTGTTGGCGTCCCTTAGGATCTCAGATTAGTTGTCAGACTCATACGTTATCTTTGGAAGTAGCAAGGAAACGAGTGGTCCCCATTTGGAAGTGACTGCAGCTTTTAAAAAATGCTTTACCCCCCATTCCTCTCCCTGTTCAGTGAGGGTGTGTTTGGTCTTTGGTTCTCCAGCCGTGCAGCTGTATGTGTGAACATCTCTGCGCTTCCCGCACACAGTCTTCCGAATATTTCCATCCTGCGCTGTAGGTTACAAACACTGGCCTCTTTTATACAAGAGTGTCAAGTTATACCGTTCATACTTCAGTTCCTGAAGTTATAGCAGTGCTGTCACCAAATGCAATGTCGTATTTGTTAAGATTGAATCTAATTTTTAAGTGGTCCTTTGTTGAGGATGAGAGAACAAGAAACTTGAAATATTTTCACATAGCATAAACTTGATCAGATTCTGACACATTTATTTACAAATGCGCCCAATTAGAAAAAGTAGGTTAATTTGTTGCTATGATAGGACAGATTTGGCAAAGCATGAGAATCACTGTGTGTGTGTGTGTGTGTGTGTGTGTGTGTGTGTGTTCGTATAGGGCTCATGTACACATTTCTCTCTAACATTAGGGTTAACGTCTTTGTTTCTAGAGATAGACTTATATTCTTTTTTTTTTTTTAAAGATTATTTATTTATTTATTTGACAGAGAGAGAGACAGCCAGCGAGAGAGGGAACACAAGCAGGGGGAGTGGGAGAGGAAGAAGCAGGCTCATAGCGGAGGAGCCTGATGTGGGGCTTGATCGCACAACGCCGGGATCACGCACTGAGCCGAAGGCAGACGCTTAACCGCTGTGCCACCCAGGCGCCCCGATAGGCTTATATTCTTGAACGGGAGGCACTTCATTGGCAATTAGAGAAGTTTAACATAGTTTTGGGGCCCCTGGCTGGCTCAGTCGGTAGAGTTTGTCTGTGATCAAGTCATGTGTCTTGATCTTGGGTTTGTGAGTTCCAGCCCCACGCTGGGCATAGAGATTACTTAAAAAAAAAATAGAAGTCTTTAATTTTTCAGCCTGATTAGAAAATCCCCTTGCGGCTTCAGTGCCCTCTGAGGTTTCTCACCCCCCACGGCCCCCTTGCCTGCGCGTGTGTACTCCTTTTCTGTTCTAGCTCTGCTTTTAAGTACTGGGTTTTATTCGTATCCGTGAAAAGAAGTAAAGCTTTTCACTGAAACGATCATGTCATTGATTGTTAACCCTACCGCGAGAAATGTAGGTTGACATTTTGCTAGTTTTAATAGTTTAAAGAGTTGTGGATTGATTAACTTTATTTATTTTTCACCGAAATGACAAGTGTCTCAAAAACAAGCATCCGTCTGCTTAGTGGAGAGAGAGTTTACAATTTAACATAAAATGATTTTTTTTTCTTTAATGGTATCTCTGCTGTGCCTCTGAGAGGAAATGAACGACACATCCAGAGAGTGGAGGACAGTGAGAGAGTTCTACTTAAAAAATGCTTCCAAAACATGGCGCCCATCAAATAGTATCTCATCTTGTGTAGACAGAATTTTTAAATCAAGATATGTGATAGAAGCTATTTGCAAGAAGACTTCCCCTTTAAAGAGAGCATTAATAACAAAATTTTCTTATGGTAGACTATTTAACGTCTAAACTGTTGGTAGGATTTTAGATGCTTGAGACAAAGTGTTCCTTCTTGTTTGGGAAAGTTCAGTTTGCCAGCCGTGGTTCTTCTGAGAGGTGTGCTGAGGCCGGGCAGGCACAGGTCTGTGTCCGTGAGCACAAGTAACCACGTCACTCCTTGAGGAAGAATTTGGTGGAGAATTCATGTTGTGAACTTTTATTCGTTTTTAGACTTTTTTAAACCAAATTTTAATCTTAATTAAAGATCATGTTTAGGTCATCTGACTTGAATACACATTACAGCCCAGCGTTTACAAAACCTAACTCCCGCCTGTGGAAGTAGCATAATGTACTATGAAAAAGCATGTATTAGAGACAGCGCACCCACGTTAGGGACGGGAAGACACATCGGCTGGAATGCGGTGTCTCCTGCTCTTCGATTTCTCTTTTATTCATGTTCTTATGAAGCAGCCCTATTGTCTAATGGGGGTGATGAGGCTGAGCACACTGAACATGCCAGCGTCACAGAACTGGCAGTAAGGCTCAGTTACTCGAGAACGGAAATCGAAGGGGTGGCTGCAGCCCAGCGCTGGTGGCGGCCCGAGAGCGTGACGCTGAGGTGCTGTGGGTGTTAAATCAATCCAGAGGGAGATCACTGGCGTTTGTATTAAAGTCATTAGTTGAGCATAAACTCCGATGTGTTAGAAGGCCGTGTAAGCCACCTTAGCACTTCCGGTAAGTTCACTGTCAGGGGACACGACTAGCTTCTAAGGCCCATCTCTGCCCTCAGCGCTGTGTAATCTGGGGAAAGTCACTCAGTCTCTCTGTGTTTCAACTGCCCACCTCCCCTCCATGTTGGAAATGGATACATTTTGGTTTTGTACCAAAAAAATCATAGGCGATAGTGTCTCCAGCTCTAGTTTTTCTTTTCCCCTATTTTAGCATGTAGGATTGCCAGGAGATTAAAATTTTAGCAGAGACGAGAGTTTTGAATGTTTTTGCAGTTCATTAAATACTTTCGGGATATAAAACAGCTGCCGAAGAGGCTGGAGAAAGTTCCCGGTGGTACCTTTGTTGCTTTAGGGAAGTTCTGGCCGCATCTAATGGTGCCTTCCTGCCCCCAAGGTAGCTTAGCAAGTGGGTGCGTATTACTCAGAAATGGGAGTGATCCAGAAGAGGAACTGGGTGCGCACCAGAACAACCCCTGCAAGCGTTGGGGAGGGTGCTGGTAGGGGAACTGCCCTGGGGTCTGGGCGGGAGTCTGAGCTCTGCTGCGTAGCCGGCTGGGGGCACTGGGCAAGTCACTGAACTCCGAGCCTTTTCTGTTTTGAAAACCGTTATCGTGAGGGTAACGAACACAGGAGATGCCAGGATCGTGGTTTCTACTGTGTAGTAAGTGTCCAGTAAGTGGCACCTGTTGGGATTGCTTGTGGTGTTGTCACCAGACCAAGAAACAAGCTGTGTGACCCGGTCCCCACGTCACGGCGCCGTCACGCATGCCTCCCCTAGCGCTGGGTTCTGCAGTCTGGCTCCTGCAGGAGACTACGAGTTCCTTGACTCTTGAGTGGGGTTTTCCCTCCCTCTGTATGTGCCCCCAGTCTGGCTCAGTGCCTGGTCCACAGTAGGCGCTCCGTATTGTGTTGAATAAATCAATTAACGAATAAGAGAAGCTCTCTGTTAACAAGTAAAATGTCTTTTTTTTAGAATTTACATAATAACAGTGTGTTAAAAAAAAAAACTATCAGAAAGTGTTTCATTTACAAAACTCTCTTAGATAAGGCAAATGAGTGACTACCAATCAACTGCTGGGCACCTCTATGTTCAGTGTGTTGCCAGGACACAAAGACAATACTTTGCACCCTGAAGAAAATTGCAGACTAGCTGGATATACAAAACAAACCTGCAGAAAGATAGCATACGAATCAACACCTCTCTCTGCATCATCTCACACACCATAAACTTTTTTCCAACACTGCAAGATTATTTGATAAAAAATATTACAGAAGATGCTCTTAAGATAGTAGGTGGTGATTTGCCAGTGAGTCAGAGAGACAATATTTACAGATGAGGGAAGATTCCCAGATTCTAATACATGTAGTAAAATTCACACCGGAAGAAGATGAAAAAGGAAAGAGACTTCCTGTAGGTTTTGAAAGTACCGAGGAAGTTCTAGAGATGACAGAGTGGACACGTAGTACGTCGACGGTGAGAAGAGAGGATTCAAAGAGATGCTAAGACAAGAAGGGTATTTTCATCAGATGGAGTGGGACAGTGTCCTTGACGCAGCGTGGGTGAGGGCTGCCCGCCTCACTCGGCCAGACTCCTGGCATATGCAGCCTTCAGACCAGGAGGCTGAAAAGTCCCAACCCCCTGGTAGATTTGAAATGATGAAAATGGGTAAGAAATGATGAAATAAGGAAAAGTTTAGTAAGAGTCACTAAGGCAGAATGGTGGGGCATTTGAAAAGCGTAACTGTGAAAACTCAGTGGGGAGGCAAAGGTAAAAGGAATGTGACTTTTTTTTAAAAGGAGGGGACACATTTTAAAATGCAGGGGAGAGAGTGAGTCTCTGGTGGAAAATGTATCCGAAAGAATAGTGTTCAAGAAACTATATGATGTTTACAAGAGCAGTAGTACTTGAGGAGCTGGTGGAGGTTTGAAGGGCACCCCCCAAAAAGATCAGTGCCATTGTTCTCCTGCTGCTGAAGTTTGACTCTTTGCTTCAACACTCAGTTGATTTTAGTGGTGGGGACGTGACCGAGCTGGGGAACAGAAATATTTACTAGCAGCGAAGAGTCCATTGATATGTAGAGGAAAAGTGGGTTTTCGTGTCAGAAGACGAAACCTGAGTGGGAATATAGAAAGCGTTGTTGTTGTACTATAGAAAGATGCCCTTTTTATACGGTCACTGCCTGCCGCTGCAGACTCCTCGCCTTCACGTCGCGTTATCAAAAACAAACAGAAACCTGGTATTATTAATCACGGGTTTCGCTAAGTCGCAACTGACTGTTTCCATGTTGGCTCAGCTTTATGGACAAAAATGTGGCATTAAACCTTATTCTTTATGATCCTGAAATTACTACATCATTTCTTCTGTTCCTTCTGGAAAAGGCACAAGAAGCCAGCAGGCTTTTCCAGCTGATAAAATTAAACTTCCCTTCATTAGTCATTACAAAACTATGCACAAGAAAGGGAGAGTGACGTAAAACAAAAACATTCAATCTTTTTAATGTGGCAGGAGAGAGTGCCGTATGCAGAAAGCACTGAAAGAACGGTGGTCTCCCTTACGAAAGTAGTACCTACTGGGAAATCAGGCGGAGAAGCCCAGCGAGAAACACAGTTGGATCCAAAAACCACCACAAAAAGGTTGTTATTGGAATCTAATATGGGTTTATTACCTCATGTCAAGCCAAATTCAGATTATAAATATCTCATCAGTGGAAAAGGAAGCTAGCTGATGGTTCTATTTTTGAGGGTTTTTTTTTAATATTCTGTTTGAAACTAATTAGTAAAATGGAAAGAAATGCTTTCCATAATTACATTCTCTGGGTTTAAAATAATTTTAAGTTTCAAGAATGTACTGTACTTAAAAAGAAAGAGTCCCTTTGAATAGTAACTGTTTATTTTAGTCCCAAACCACTGCATAAATGAAATCTATTGGGGCAGACTTTTCAGGACCAAAAAAGAAAGCCAGCACCTGGGGTGCTTCAATCTTAAGTGGATATTTGGTAAATCAATTTGAAGGAACCAGAGAAAAGAAGGAACATATCTAATGTCATAGCACAGACGCATCAGAAGAGATGGCTCATTGAGAGGACTGCTGTGCGCACAGGTGTGCTGAGCCACCTGGCAGAATGCGGCCAGGGCTGTGACGGACAGGTGTGTGTCCACATTAGAGTCCGATCCAAACAATGACGACTCAGTCATTTGTGTGGCTTTTATTTTCATTTCTGTGAAACTACAGATTTAGCTTTAGAGTGTATTTTATTCCACGTAATTGCAGAATTTGTATACGGGTATGAGAGTTTACCTGGCAAAGTGCCTTTGAAGGTGTGAGCTTGTTTGCTCCGTAGTGATACAAACGTCATCTAAAATTATTCAGAGGCACCACGATATGCAAGGACTGTTTAAAACTTAACCAACCAGAGGCGATCTTTCATTTCCTTCCTGGGACGTCTTGTCTCCATGTGCCCCCCACCCCCACCCCCACATTCACGGCGTATATTCCTGCTCCTGAAACCACCTTCTCCCCGGGCACACGTGTGGTTTTGCTCCCAGTGTCCAGGACCACGTGGCACTCCGCTGAGAGGTCTCGCCAGGGATTTGTCCTCTACAACTTACAGCATAGGCATTTGGGCCCCTATCTCCTTTTCCAGATGGCAGCCTCTTTGAAGGGAAGGGCTACGTCTCGTTCAGACCTGTATACTGTACGTGCTTAGCGCGGCTCCTCGTGCATAACTGGCAAAAAATATTTACCAAATGGATAACGTTCTTTTCCTGTATTGCAGGGAACCTAGGAGGAAGACCCCTACTCCATTCAGTAAGAGGACCGGAGAGATTCGTTCCGGACAGCAGAACGGAAGAGAGAATATTGATGGCTCTTACACTGCAGTTTTTAAAGCATTTGTGAATACTGGGGAAGGCATCTGTCCTGATTCTGATGCAGCTGAGAAAAATGCAGACCATCAAGAAGGAGCAGGCGTCCCTGGATGCTGGCAGCGGTGTGGACAGGATGATGGTGCTGAACTCCGCGCTGACCGAGGTCTCGGAAGACATGACGGCGGGTGAGGAGCTGCTTCTGAATGAAGGCAGCGTGGGGAAGAGCAAGTCTTCCGCATGTCGGAGGAAACGGGAATTCATTCCCGATGAAAAGAAGGATGCCATGTATTGGGAAAAGAGGCGGAAAAATAACGAAGCCGCGAAGAGGTCTCGGGAGAAGCGTCGACTGAATGACCTGGTTTTGGAGAACAAACTGATTGCCCTGGGAGAAGAAAATGCCACTTTAAAAGCTGAGCTGCTCTCCCTAAAATTAAAGTTTGGTTTAATTAGCTCCACAGCCTATGCCCAGGAGATTCAGAAACTCAGTCACTCTACCGCTGTGTACTTCCAAGACTACCAGGCGTCCAAGTCCAGCGCCAGCGGCTTTGTGGATGAGCACGAGCCCTCGATGGTGACGAGCGGCTGCATTTCTGTCATCAAGCATTCCCCGCAGGCCTCCCTGTCCGACGTTTCCGAAGTGTCCTCGCTGGAACATTCGCAGGACGGGGCTGCGCGGGGTGGCTGCGGGAGCCCCGAGAGCAAGTTCCAGGCCATCAAGCAAGAGCCGGTGGAACTGGAGAGCTACGCGAGGGAGCCCGGCGACGAGCGGGGCGCCTACCGGGCCTCCGTGTATCAGAAGCTCATGGGGACCGCGTTCCCCGGCTGCTCCCACTCTCCCCCGCTGCTGCAGGCCGCCCGGTCCTCCAGCAACTCCCCCAGGACGTCGGAGACGGACGAGGGCGCGGTGGGGAAGTCATCCGACGGGGAGGATGAGCAACAGGTTCCCAAGGGCCCCATGCACTCTCCCGTGGGGCTCCCACGCGTCCACGCCGCTGTGGTGAAGGTTCCAGAAGTCAGCTCCTCCGCCTTGCCGCACAAGCTCCGCATTAAAGCCAAAGCCATGCAGATCAAAGTGGAAGCGTTCGATCACGAGTTTGACGCCACGCCCAAACCGTCCTCGCCTGTCGAGGGGACGCCCAAGAGACATTTCGAACTCGAGAGGCATACTGCCCCAAGTATGGTCCATTCTGCCCTCACCCCTTTTTCAGTGCAGGTGACTAACATTCAAGATTGGTCTCTCAAATCGGAACACTGGCATCAAAAAGAACTTAATGGCAAAACTCAGAATAGCTTCAAAACTGGAGTTGTGGAAATGCAAGACAGTGGCTACAAAGTGTCTGACCCAGAGAATTTGTTTCTGAAGCAGGGGATAGCAAACTTATCTGCAGAGGTGGTTTCACTGAAGAGACTCATAGCCACGCACCAAATCTCTGCTTCGGACTCTGGGTGAATTACTACTGAAAAGCTCTGGGTGTTTAGAAAGCCGTCATTTGCAATAGATGAGTACGTTTTGTATTAGGCTGAATTTTCACTGGACCCGTGATGTCATTCCACTGTAATGTTCACACATTGTCTGCTGGGTGTCTTTTCGTGCACAAATTATTATGGAAATTAGATCGTGTTATCACTCTGCCTTGTGTATAGTCAGATAGTCCATGCAAAGACTGTATATATTGAACATTATTTTTGTTGTTCTATTATAAAGCGTGTCAGTTACCAGTTTCAATAAAGGATTGGTGACAAACACAGAACTTCTGCTCCATTGCACTTGATTTTATGGAGAAGAAAAAGCAATTTAAGTTCCAAAAGTGGATATTAAAATATTCCGTGTTTTACTCTTTTGGGGGTTTTCTCCCCTGCATTAGGGAAAGCCGAAATGTAAGTTCAGCACATAATTTGTTTTTCTTCTAGTTTGGCCCGGGCTATATAGTAAGTTTGGAAACTGTCCAAAGAGAGGGCAAAAAAATAACAATGACTTTTCTTGCATTTGAGACTAATTTACTGAATTACTCCCCATTATCTATTTTTCTTTAAGCTTAAGTTTTCTGTGTTTGTTTGGTTTTGGTTTTTGGGGTTTTTTTAAGTAGAAAAATCCAAGTTGTCTGGCATCAGCCTCTCTTGGGTCATCTCTTTTTTGAGTATGACACATTCATGTGGACAGTTGAGTCACTGACCCACTTTATTAATTAGAGGTTCTTTAAAAGAGTGTCTAAAGACTAAGGATGAAGTCACTCTTACGTTATTCTAAATCTTAACAGTTCTTGACTAGAACAGTCTAGGGAATTAAGCTAGTGAAATTCCATTTTTATTTAGTTTCCAAAATTTCAAAGAACACATCAGCTATCCCATTCCAGTATGTATAGTCTGAGTATACATAATGACTTGTTATTTTCCACTTTGCCAGTGAGGAATATAAATAGTAGCTCTGTAGTAGAAATTGTAATGCAGAAACCCAGAAGAAAGCGTCATTCTAAGTCAGTTGATGCTAAGATGTTACTGATGATTTGTCCAGCGTCCACAGTGGCTTGTAGAAGTAGGTGTGGTGGGACCAAATGTCTTCTGTTGCAGGATGGGACTGGCCTCCAGGTGGGGCGGGAGGGACAGACGGATGCTGGTCAAGCCCGGCCTTCTCCAAAGCTGCTGTCCTCACGAAGGCCCTCTCCAGATCCAGCTCTTTCCACACTGATGTCCTTCCTGTTCTGCAGAGAGTGGAGGGGCTCGAGGCTCACAGGACGTGTGCAGAGTGACTTAATCCTCACTCTGCTGGCTGCCCGTATGTCATGGTGTCCCCCGAGAAGGGGCCCGATTGTAACATCCCATTTACAGGGCTGTGGTTTTTTTGGCTGACCAGTTGGAGCAAAAGCTTACTCCTTTTTATTTTTAAAAGTGGCCCTTTGAATTAAAGGCAATGCTGATAATGCACGTACATGCTCTCCACTCTGTCCTTTTGGTCACAGTGACTAGTTTTCTCTCTAAAATCTCCCGGCTCGTAGAGAAATGTGTTTTCTTTTCAGCCCTTGGCCTTCTCTCTTCATATTTTATCAGTGACGGGGTGAGACCCAGAGGCAAACCCATCTCATTTCAAATGTTACAAAGCACAGGAGGACTAAAATATTGCATGGGGGTCAGGATCCCAAAGCATTTGACAGCCTAGAGTGGGTGAAATGAACCCAACCTGGATACAGTAGGGATACACTGTAAAGTCAGATTCCTATGTTAAACGGAAAAAAAAAATGCTGTCTAAGTTCACAGTGGGGAGAAAAACAATACCATAAGTACATGGTTTGTGTGTGGGGGTTAGCCTCCTCCAGCCTGCCATGAGTCAACTCCCAGTACATGACGGTTGCGTCCATACAAACAGTGTCCGAACACGAAGACAACGGCCCTGTTGCACAGGGTGGACACGTTGACGTACAAAAGGAAACGCTCCAAAGGAACCTAGCCGACGTGTCAGGTGTCACAGCATGAACTAGAAGGTACTAAGAAAACCTGACAAATCGCCTCGGAAAGAGGTGGACCATCTATACTGTGTGGCACTGGAAGGGAGAGTAAGAACAGGTAGGTGAGAGCAGGAAAGGTAAACCTGGGGCGCCTGGCTGGCTCAGTCAGAAGAGCGTGCAGTTCTTGGTCTCCGGGTCGTGAGTTCGAGCCCCATGATGAGCACAGAGAGCACTTACATGAATAAACTTACAAAATTTATCTTTAAAAAAGAAAGGTAAATCTGAGTTATTTTCAGGAGGAACCGGCATCTGTCAGCAGTGTAGACGCAGAGTGGCCTGACGGGCCACAGCACCTTCCACGTTAACTGCTAATGGGAGGTGGCAGGGTGAATACTTGGATTTAAACACAATTGGATGCCTTTTTCCTCTATCGTTTTGCCTTATAATTTCAGGGACCTGAGATATAGTTGGAATGATGTACAGAATGTTACTCCTTAAAAATAAAAGAACAGCATAAACAAGCAATTCCACACTCACGAGGAACGAAAGAAACACCGTGTAAGTACACTGACACTGTTGGTGTAAGTACACCGTCATCGTGTGCGGGGAAATGCGGCCACCCTTCCCTCCCACTCACAGAGTCCCATAAAATCATATAAAATGCCCGAACACCGAATAAATCTGTACTCTAAGAATGAGAAGGCTCAGAACACCCCAGTTTGAAGCATTCCCAGGAACATGGCTGTCAGGTAGGGCTTGATGGGGAGGAAGCTGTGAAAGCACAGAGGCCGCACCCCAGCCATGGGGCACCGCAGAGGGAGGGGAGCCCGCTGACCGGCAGTGGGGTCCATGGGGACATGGCAGCAGGAGCCACTGCATTTCCCCTCCACCTGCCCAGGAGGAGGGTCCTAGGACGGGCATCGCCTGGCAGAGGAGGCAGGCATATGTGTCCCTGACGGGGCCCACCTAGCAGCAATCCCCTTCCCCTGCCCTGTGCAACAGTATCTCATTGGTCCTATGCCCATTTTAGGAAGCAGAATACCGAGACTCTCAGCGGCCCCCGCCAGGCCGCCCGCCCCCAGGCAGAGGCGGGCCAGCAAGCCCCGTGTGGCACTTCAGTCCGTGTCCAGGTGGAGCCCCGAGAGCGGAGCGGGAGCATCTCCGACCTACAGGAGCAAAACGGGGGAATCTGAGAATGGTGCAGCTTGTAAGTGGCTTTTGTCGGGATTAGGAAGGCTGCTGTGGAAACAACTACCTTTCTGCTATGTAATGGTCGAGTGAGAACTATTCTGCTTATCTTCAAAGGCCAACTATTCCCACAGAAAAGCAGCTAACATCTGTGTAGCTCTTCCTCACACATGTCCACACACCTGTCCACACACACATCCACACGCATGACCTCTTCCAAAGTCCAGTCACTTTCTTGTCACGGTTATTATTCATTAAAAACTGCTTTTAAAAATCATGTTAGGTTAAAAAAAACAACAACACTGGTAGCTATTAAATTTTTTTTGAAAACCCTAGAAATTATCCCTCAGGAGTGAGAATCATTGGCAGCACCCTCTTGGTCTTTATTTTCGGATGATTTGGGGCAGGGATTGGGGGTTGTTTAGGAAGTAGTGCAATTGTTAGAGTGATTTGAACACGGTCCCCCAAGCTACGTGCACCAGGAACACTTAAGTAGGAAAAACTTGCCGAGGATGTGAGATGTGGGGACTCGGTATGCGTAGGAGGCCAGAGAAATAAGAGAAAAGTCACGATTATGCACTGTAGTGAATGGGCATGTCTTACAGGCAGGTGAGGTAAGCTACAACTGGTTGAAAGATGTTGGCCGTATTTTCCATGGAGCTAACTTGTACTGATCTGAACGGACACGAGGAAAAGGTAAATGGAGAACTAACGGAGCTAAGTGGTAGAAGTCCAGGCAAGGGAGAGCAGGTGACGTCAGGTGACGAAGAGCACTGCGCAGGGAGTCAGGACAGCAAGCAGTTCCCGCCGCTGTGTCGTCCTGCTAGGGGCCCCCAAGGAACGACTGTGGTGTTGAGCTGATTCCCTAAGTAAGCAAAGTAGCCCACTGCCTTGTCTGCTATCTCCCATTGGCAGTCTTCCTGCCTTGAGAAGGAAAAGGTTACTGTGCAAAAGTGCTTGACTAAAGTCCAAGGTTCTGGGGGTTCCAGAGCAAGGCCCCTTTGGAAATGCACATGGACGAAACCCTGAGGATGGGAAGAGAGGGGACAGCAGGTCCTATGGCCAGGGGGCACAGCAAGGGAGACAAGGAAGGAGGAGGCCCAGAATGGACCCCCCCCCAAAGTAAGAGATAGTTCATAGTAACAAGATTAAAACTCTAACAGCAGTGCCCGATTTCCCATGAGACTGGGAACTTTCTCTTTGAGAAAATAACTTCTGGTTTGCTGCTGGGGTCACAGGAGGGCTGTAAAAACAGTGGCACAGGTCCAGGTCACCAAGAGAAAGAGGTAGGTGCTTTGCAGAGAAAGTGTGAGGACATGGGGGTGGGAGCTTGGGGCTCTGCTTTTGATGGGGAGGGGCTAGGGAATAAAGAGAAGGGAAGGAGGGGACGGAGGCCCAGGAAGGCCACTGAGGAATATGTGGTGGAAACACTTCTCCATGGCCTCCTCAGATCGTCAGTGAGTCCTACAGGCTCTCCAGTGCTTTGTGCGAGTGGATTTTTGTTTGTTTGCTGGCTTTGCCTCTGGGTCAGCGTTGTGCACGGCAAGGCCGCTCACCTGGGGGCAGGCACCGAAGGGGATGGTGAAGGTGGACGCCCTCAGGAACCTGCAGAATCTGGAAGGGGCTGTGGACCTTGACCACCCCGGCAGCGGAGGCTCGGAGGCCACCTTCCCCGGGCCTGGGGGTTAGGGAGGCCCGGGTAATCCTCAGTAAATATGAATTGCCTGTGGTGATCCAGTTTTGTGCTGCATGCTGTGGGGGAACATAACATGAAGATACAATATCTCCTTTTGAGTTTTGAATTTGCTTGGGAAGGAAAGACGAAAACTCTGAGGGTGGTAAGAGCCCATAGGCACCACGGAGAGGTGGAATGCGTGGGAAAGAGCAGGCTAAGAAAGAAGCTCAGAACACACGTGGCAGTGCGGCAGTGACGCTGTCACCCGAGGGGCATCTTCTACCACTTAGCTCATCTTCAGCAAGAGGAGGAGTGGGCTGGAGGCGGGGTAGAGGGGGCCGACAACAAGAGCAGAGAGCAGCGATCTTCCTTCCCACCATGCTGTATCCCTGGAGAAGTGAATCCCTTTAGAGGACTGCTAAGACAAAATTCAAAAGTAAATGTAGACCCAGCTGCCAAAGAACCTCAAATCCCAGGCTGCAGAAATTGTCCGGAATCACTTGGGGAGTGGTTGTAGGAAATGCTGTCTCATGACCTGCTGCCGAGATGGGGAAGGGCAGGAGAGGGGAGGGCGGGGTGAATCTGGGAAGCGGGTGTGGCCGGTGTGTGACGGTGGGAAGGGTACTGTGCATAGGCACAAGCAGAAGGTGCCTGTAGGGACCCCTGATCCGGAAGCTGCATTCAGAGTTTTCTGCCTGAACGGATGGGAGTTGTTTTGCCTTGGGAGTGCAGCTGCACACAGTTGGACTCTCGAGTGAGCACACATGCATGAGGCTATGTGGTGCTCTGGGATTGTGCACAATGCCACTAATTGTATATATACTTTGGGGAGCTCTTCCTATGTCCATCACAGAAATGTGAAGTTACTGTGCTGTATTATTAGTCAGGGTTCTGCAGAGGAACAGAAACAATAGGATATGAGGATATCTGTAGATATAGATATAGAGAGAGACTGAGATTGATTATGAGTAATTGTCTCATGCAATTATGGGGGCTGAGAAGTCCCATGATGTCTGTCTGTAAGCTGGAGGCCCAGGTCTAGCTTTTAAAAAATGGGTCCATCCATCCATCTATCTACCTATCCATCCATCAACCCAGAGAAAGAGAGAAAGAACACATGCACTAAAGTCATTTAAAACATTAGATATTTGTAAAGGTTAATGTATCACATTTTTGGACACATAAATGTCAAAAGAATTACCAGTATTTTCTTCACATCTTGTAAACATCCTGGGCATCAAGACCCCACTTAGCGACCACAGCTCTGTGTCGGGGGCCAGAGGCAGAGGGCTAATAGCTCTTCGTCCACCTGATGAACTAATTGGGAATCTTTTTTTAAATCTTTTTCAAAGGTGTATTTGAGGATCTCCACTCAAAGGTCTTAGATGTTTCTGAATTTTAAAGATATATACACATTCCTAGTTATTCTCCCCCCCTATTTCTTTTCACCAGCCTGGATTTTAGTAGGTAATAGAGCATTATTGATATTTTCCAGTTTTGAACTATTTTGACACCTATACACTCTTGGCATGGAGGCTGGGTTTTATAAGGTGTCTAAAGACTCGCCTGTTACAAGAGGGGGCAGAGAAGTCATGGGTCTGCCTGCGTGTCTTCCTGTGGCCAGGGAAAGGCTGCCCCGCACATCAGCAAGCAAAGTCTAATGACGCAGAAAACTACAGGAAGCTGGGCTTGGAATTCATCACTAGTTGTGTTTACTCCAGGTTCTAGACACGGGCCTATGGAATAGAAGGCCAAAGAATATAAGAGCCCCTTCTAACAGTGGTAAGTCCAGGGTGCCTGGGTGGCTCAGTTTGCTAAGCGTCTGCCTTCACCTTAGGTCATGATCCCAGAGTCCTGAGATCAAGTCCCGCATCGGGCTCCCTGCTCAGCAGAGAGCCTGCTTCTCCCTCTCCCTCCCCCTGACTCGTGCTCTCACTCTCTCACACAAATAAGTAAAATCTTAAAAAAAACAAAGTGGTAAGTCCTCTGAGGATTGGTGTTCAAATAGGCTTCATGGAAACAATCACCTATTAAAGTTTTTGTGGGGAACATCTCTGGATTAATCGTTTAAGGAATACCATCTGGCCTCCGAACTTAGAGCTTCTTTAAAATTACTACTGACCCCACAGTCATTCTATTTTGTTATTTTCTGCCTTGGGTTCCAGCAGCCTGTCCAATATTTGTAAGACATTTGGAAGATTCACCATCTGCTATTGCTCACTATGTCCCGGGCTTCTGATGTAATAAAAATATTATTTTAAAAAGTACATTTTTAAACTTCTTATCCCCTTTTTATGAATGTTTCCTAATGAATCCTTGTGAAACCATTAAGGTAAGTACAATAATTTATTATTACGTATTTGTTTTTCTATAAAATGAACACAGCTTGTCTGTAATGGTAACAGAAGCTTCCAGAACATCTGCTTTGAAGTTAACTTCCAAAGGCCTCGCATGGAACAATCTGTTCTCTGCGTACAGGACTCAATCATCGCTCAAGTCCCTGAGAAGCGATGGCACCAAACCAACCACTGCTGGTTTGATTTGCACTATTTTTAAGTCATTTTATTTTTGGCAGTCGATATTCTGTTCCTGACACACACTACTTACTTACATGACACCAATATTCCATCTCTATAATAAGACTAAAGATTAAGTCAGGAAGAGATACATATAGTCAATTCAGGGAATGCATTTATTGTGAATCCTTGAGGTGTTCTTGCCATTTGAGGAACTCCTACAGTGAGTCAGAGGATGGGAGAGCTGGGCTGAAGTAATCTTGCACAACCCATGGGATAGGTATCTGCAGAGCTTTTGTTGTGTGACCAACTAACTGCAGGAACATTTCACTCACAACCAATTTTACACGTGGCTTCCTGGTTAACTTTCAAATATAAATACGATCAAAACCAGTCTTCTGGTTTCTTGCCACAGAGACTCAGTTTTGCTAGTCAAGGTGTGGTCTGAGCTCCAGCAGTGAGAACCTGACACAGAAGCTTCTAGAAACACAGAATCTCGGGCCCCACCCGGAATTAGAATAGCATTCCAATAAGATCCTTAGGTGATTCACATATCCTTGTTGAAGTTCGAGAAGTGTGATCCACAGGAGTGGTTCCCAAAACTCTGTCTTGGTGAAATTAGCGGGAAATGGCGAGTATAGTGAGTTTTTCATAAAGCTAAATAAATGTATTCAACTTATTGTTTTTTTCGTAGAAAGTTAGGACTGTCCTACATTCTTGGTGGTGGTCCTCATATGAAGTGATGTTGAATTACAGATGATAGTAGTTTGGTTTTCTACTTAGTAAAATAAAAATCCAGCAATTGTATATCAGCTTTCTACTAATTTTTATTTACCCGATAAGAGACATGAAAATGCCTGGGAACGTCTGGAATATGGAGCAAAGGCCCAGGTCCCTCACGCTCATGGAAGGCTCTCTGGAACCATCACCCACTCCGCCTGCCATCACCCTCCAGTCTGTTCTTCTGCCACCACACTGGTCTCCAGCTTGCATAGCTCTGGACTTCACATGGGAAGCTTCTTCTGCCACAAATCCCAGTCTCTGCTGACAAGCTCCGTCAACTTGCTGACAAGCCCTGCTCAACTTCCACCACACCTCTGAGGTTCTGAATGGTGTTGCCACGTGTTTTTTCACACTGCATGAAATACTGTGTGTTTAGGTGTCCATCAATCCATCTGGACTGCATGCTCCTTCGAAGCAGATGCCATGTCTCCATTGCTGTCTCCTCAACTGCTTAAAGACTAACACACACACACACACCCTCAGCAAGTAGTTGCAGGATGTATTGGACATATTTGGAAAGAAGCATCATCCGAGGCTGCTATCCTTAAATGTTCCATTTGCTAGGATAAAGATGGCAACACAAAGTCTCCTGATCCAGGAGAGCAAATATGCTCTTGGTTAGAGAGGAAAAAATTATGGAAGAGCTTCTAAAAGTTAAAATTGAAACACTGAACAAATGCTTAGGGGTAAAGATGAGTGCCATGAGCGTGAAGACATACCCATGCTGAACGCACAGAAATGAAGAGCAGAATGGCCGCTGTCAGGGGCCAGGGGCCCGGGAAGTGGGGAAAGTCTGGTAAAGAGACACACACACTTCCAGCTGTAAGATGGATGAGGTCTGAGGGTCTGATATAAAACACGATGACTACAGTCGATGGCACTGTATCGCAGAATTGAAATTTGCTGAGACAGGAGAACTTAAATGTTCTCACCCCCAAAAAAGTATGGAAGGTGAAGGATGTGATAAGTAATTCGAGGGGGGATTCCTCTCACAATGTGTATGTATTTCACATCATCACATCGCACACTTTATTTACTGTTTTGCCAGTTATACCTCAATAAAACTGGAGGGGGAAAAGAATGAAGGTATACCACATACAAATGTTAGGCGACTGTTAGCGTGCTAAGGCTGTCACAGCAAAGCACCACAGCCGGGGTGGCTTAGACTGTAGATATTCATTTCTCTCGGTTCTAGATGCTGGAGGTTTGAGGTCAAGGTTGGTTTCTCCTGAAGCCTCTCTTCCGGGCTTGTAGATGGCCGCCTTCTCTCTGAGCCCCACATGGTCCTCTCTCTGTGTATGTCTGCATCCGAATCTCCTTTTCACATTGAGGCCCCAGTTCTATTGGATTAGTGCCCACCCTAATGACCTCATTTTAACTCTGTTACCTCTGTAGAGAACTTGCCTCCATTCTGTAGTCCGGGGCTGAGGGGAGATAGGGCTTCAACATATGCATTTGGAGAGGACACAGTTCAGCCCATAATTGACTTCCTTAATTTAGTGTAGTAAGTATTCAGTGGAGTTTTTATAAAGATAGGGTTTATAAAACCTCCTATTTGGTTTATCCACTCCACAGATGCAGCCAATTGTTACGGGTTCCAACGCTTTCCAACAGTAAGTCACGTCAGAAATGCAGGCACCGTTAAATCAGCAATGGTGATCCAAAGCAGTTGACCCCTGTAAGTCGGATTTTACTCCAATGTGACTCAAATAGATAAAGACGTGTCTACAGTGTTTTTCAAGTTATGAAGATATAAAAGAAATATAATACAGAAGTATAGAGAGAAAATGTTAAGGCTTCCACTTCTCCGATCTGATCCTTGTCAGATGACCAGTGTTAAGCAGGTCAGTAGTGTGTATTTTTCCATATTAAAAATGCCTGCATGTGGAAATGGACACAGACATATGCACATATGGGACTCCATATGGAGGTATTTTCATACCCATTTCACTTTTATCAGTAATCCATCATAATATCTCAGTTTCATGATGTAATTTCAGTGGAAGTATATTTTTAACAGCTCAAGTTACATCTCATCAACACGTCTCAGTGGGAGGAGGGGCGTGTAATGCACCTTCCACTTGCTGGCCACAGGAAGTCCTGGTACATTTCTTTCTAGTGCAGGCTTCACTGGTTGGCCACCTGACCGCCATGTCCAGTGCCCTGTTCATGAGAGACAGGCAGGAACAAAAGAGATGTCCACTTCCCTAGACTCCCTTGCACTGAGGGATGGAGATGTGACCCGATTTGTCAGTGAAACGTAAGGGAAGTCGGCTGTGGCTTCTGAGAAAGATCTGTCTCTTCTGATAGAAGGGAAGGTGTCCACAACGCTCTTCTCTGCCTTGAGATAAAGCTGCTTGAGGCCACCAGGCCCATGGGGGAGGGCCAAGAAAACAGCAGGGATGCTCCGACTTCCAGAAGAAGAAGAGCTCCCCAGGAACTGGACCATGTTGAAATTAGGGACTTTTATTCGTCAGCATACACCATTACATGAATGAATTGTCAGTCCATAGACTGGAAGATCTCTACCAGTGTCTATAACCAACAAGACAGTCACAATGAGATTCTACTAAAAACTCCCACCAATCTATAAGAAAAGGGGAACACTTCACCTTAGAGGATATCCAACTGGCTAATAAAAATATGAACAAGTGCCCAGCATTCTTAGTTATCAGAGAAATGCAAATTAAAGCCACACTGAGATCCACCACTCACCCACCACAATGCCTAAAATTAAAGGGCTGAAAATATCAAGTGTTGACAAAGATATGGAGCAAGTGGAACTTTCATACCTTGTTGGTAGGAATGTAAGTTGGTATAAAAAATTCAAAAACTATTTGTCAGCATCTACTAAGGATGGGCATATATGCAAATCTCATAACCCAGCAATTTTGCAGACACATGCCCACACAAAAACCTGTATGAGTGTTGACAGCAACATTATTCACAGCTAAAAACTGGAAATGACCCAAGTATCCAACAACAGTGAAAGAGATCAATTAATCCTGGTATTCTCACACAGGGAAGTATTGTACGACACATGAGCGGTCTGAAGAGGCATGAGCAATCTCAGTAAGTCTTATAAACATAACATTGCAAAAAAAAAGCCAGACTTAAGAGAATATATGCTATGTAATTCCATTTATATAATTTTTTTTTTAAAGGGTAAAACTCCTGTATGGTGTTAGAAGTCAGAAAAGTGGTGGTTTTTTCAGGAAAAGGGAGATATAGCAATGAGGAGAAGGGATGCTGGCAATGATTTGTTTCCTGAATGGGGTGGATTCACTTTGTGAGGACCAATCCAGCTGTACAATTATTATTCTGTATTTTCTGTGCCTGTGTTATACTTCAACCAACACAGTTTTTGCATAAAGAAACTGCACTTAAAAATGGAGGAGGGGAAGTCTGTGTCCCAGGCCAAGTGTTTGAACTTTCTCCATAAGAAATGGGAAGCAAGGGGCGTCTGGGTGGCTCAGTCGGTGAAGTGTCTGCCTTGAGCTCAGGTCGTGATCTCAGGATCCTGGGATCAAGTCCCGTGTCGAGCTCCCTGCTCAGCATGGAGTCTGATTCTCCCTCCACCTCTCTCCCCCAGCTCTTTCTTGCTCTCTCTCTTAAATGAATGAATAAAATATTAAAAAAACAAAAAAGAGATGGGGAGCTGGTCAAGATTTTTAAGCAGGAGAGTGGATTCCCTGGGCAGCGGGGAGGGGAAGAGGTCGGTCGGAAGAGCAGTCAGGGGGAGGAAAGAGAAAAAGAGGACTCTGTCCAGGGCCGCTGCAGCGCGGGTAGGAGCATCAACAGGAGGACGAGTGAGAGCCTGCAGGGTCTCAGTGAGCAGCTGGGATGGGGAATGAAGGGCAGACAAGAGCTGAGAATGGAACCGGGGTTTCTGGTCGAATATGGCAAGACCGACAGGATGCAGTCAGGAAGAAGATGTGTCCCCACTGCTCCAATCACTGCCGCCCCAAAGAGGCATCACAGAGGTGACCCTCGCATGCTCATGTCCCCTGTCATCATTTTCTTCGTGTTCCCCAGGCCTGGTGGGAGGCAGCAAACACAGCCTCTGGTTAGATGACCCTGGCCCAGAACCTAAGTCTCATGGCCAAGCCAGACTTGCTGTGTCTCTGTCCCTGCAGGACATCCACTGTTTTGTTGTCTTTACACCCTTGTGTTTGTAACAACCATCAAAGGAATGCCAATCTAGCAGCAAGGAGATGCGAGCAAATATAAAGCCCACACAATCCAGTGATCCAACAGCAGCACCCACAGTGGGGCAGACTGAGATGACCCTTCATGAAGTGAAAGCAGCCCCCAGATGGCCATCCCTTTGGAGTAAGTGTTCATGCCTCAATATGCAGCCTCAGCCTAACTATAAGGAAATAACCCGAGAAACCTGGAATCCAAATATTCTACACGACAAATGGACTTTTCAAAAAGAGAATGTTTTTAGAAGGAAAAAAAAAAAAAGAGTAGGGGCTGCTCTAGATTAAAACCAGCCTAACCAAGTGCCTAACCAAGTTCAGTGTGTGAATTTTAAGTGGAAAAAAGGCTGTAGAAGACCTACCAGGAAATTCGCAGTATAGGTGATTTTATGGAACACTTATCAGGTGTTTAGTGTGATAATGGTATCACACAGGGCAATTTCCTCATTCTTAAGAAAGACATATGTAAACACGTGGGGGGGAAATGTCATGATGTCTGCAACTTCCTTACAAAAACAAATGTTACAACTGGTCAGTATACCTTTTACCAGTTACAAATATATACCTTTTACCAGTTAACAAGTTGATAAAAGGTATGCAGTGTTGGTTGTACTCTTCTTTCAAATTTCCTATAGATTTAACATTTTTCAAAAGAATTTTAGGAGCAAGAATCTCAAAGTACTGCATAATAAAAAATAAAACGTATTTTTAAAAATAAATTTCAGGGGCGCCTGGGTGGCTCAGTCGGTTAAGTGTCTGCCTTCAGCTCAGGTCGTGATCGTGGGGTCCTGGGATCAAGTCCCATGTTGGGTTCCCTGCTCACTGGGGAGTCTGCTTCTCCCTCCGCCTCTGCTGTTTTCCCTGCTCATGTTCACTCTCATTCGCTCTCTCTCTCTCTCAAATAAATAAAATATTTAAAAAAATAAATAAATAAAAATAAATTTCATTTTGAAACAATAGGGACCATAACGCCCTGCTCCACAAATATGTCACATGATGAAATCTATGGCTTCGTACTACACTCTCAACAGTGAGTGCAGTGAAATGCAGAGAAATGGGATAGAAAGCTGCAAAATCCAAAGAAATAAAGACATGGCAAGCAGCTTTGATAAAGGGCCAGGGAGAGAGTGAGAACAAATCCCAGATGCACAGAGACACAGAGACTCTCCCACGAAGTGAGAACACAGGGGTCAACAGAACACCCCTTGAACAGAACAGCACCCTCTTGGAAAACGGCCACGAAGGACGTTTACAAATTGGGAGCAGGATAGGTCAGAGCTCAAGCTCTAGCCCCGGCCCCCACTAGCTATAGGATGCTGGACATGTTTTTCCTTGTAACTGTCCACATTTCCATTTCTTTATCACACATGACGGTTAAGATACACATTCACGCTGGCTGCAGAGAGAGTTGTGTTCAATACTTAGCGAAGCTACAATGATCACAGGTGTACTTTACAAGTTTTCTTGGGTGCCAAGAAGTCAAAAGAATGATTGCGTTGAATGACCAGTAGCCGTTCTTGTTAAAATCTGAGTGGATACTCGTAAAGCGTTCTACATGGGGTCATATTATTTAAGAAGAGGTGTGCTGAACTGAATGAGAATTTTTACCTTCGTATGTGAATCGCAAAGATGTCTTCTTTGTGGGGGGAACAGGGCACGGATCAATAGAGAACCTCTGCCTCAACTGTGTTTTCTTTAAAACAAAAACTGGTCAACTCTCTACTAGATCTTAGGTGGGAAAGATACTGAGAAGACCTGACAGTACATCAGGCGTGTTACCGCATCCCTTTGCATCCCTATTACCTTGCTCTTCAGGTTTTGGATTTGGGTTTTGTTTTTGGTTTTTTTTTCAGTCGTTTTCTCTTCAATTTCATTATATTTTAGAGGAGGTGGTGTAGCCCAAAACCTTGTAGAATCGTCCGGCTGTGGCTGCTCCCTGGCATGATTACATTCTGTTTTGTGTCCAATGCCATCTTTTCCCCCAAAAAGGAACTTAGGAGGTCGGCGAGGGCACCCGGACAGAGCGTGGCAGTAGCCACAGGTGCGCGGAGAGCCTGCTCCCAGTGCTGGAAGAGACTGGGACAGCCACGGCCACCCTCCTGCTTTCTTCTGCCATGACTTCTGGATATTTGTTCCCGGGCTGGGACGCCAGGGGTGGAGGAAGGAGGACAAGGTCATCTAAGAGGCTGGGAAGGGCTGTTCAGGTGATCAGATCAGGCCAAGTTTAACAGGCAGTAGATGGTTTTTGTTCATGTTTTTCCTAACAGCAGAAAGAAGCTTGGGAGAAACACCTGAGTAGTTATATACAATTTAAAGCAGCTATTCTTGGAAAGAGCTGAGTTGCAGAATGAGCTCGGTGTTGCAATGCGACGTTGTCTTCAACATGCCGTGGGTGGAGGAGCTGCCACTGTCGCCGAGGGGTCAGTTACGTAGAGTGTCGTGCTTAACTTTCTGGGTCAGCTGGACTGGATCACAGGGCGCCCCAGCATCTGGCTAAATATGATTTCTGAGCATGTATGTGAGGGTGTTTCCACATAGGTTAACATTTGAATAAGTGGACTGAATGAAGCAGATTGCCCTCCCCATGGTGGGTGGGCCTCAGCCAATTCACCGAAGGCCTGGGATATGGTCTCCTGTCCTTGGGCTGGGAATTATACCATCAGCTCCCCCGACTCTCAGCGCTGTGGACTTGGACTGGAATGTACACCACAGACTCTGGGTCTCCAGCTTGCATACAGCAGCTGTTAGGACTTCGCAGGCTCCATAATTGCACAAACCAATCCTTATAATAAATCTCTCTCTTTCTCTCAATCTCTCTCTCGTACGTGAGATACGTATATGTCATGCATATATATGCATCTGTATGTGTCTCTAAATACATATATATATCCTACAGGTTCTGTTTCTGTTTGTCTGGAAAACCCTAATACACCGAGATTTAGACTCACAGCGTAGAGTGCAGTTGAAGCCATGTTTGTGGGTGATACCATCCCAAGAAGGAACATCAGGCGCAGAGAAGACAGCAGCTGGGATGGCACCCCAACATCCACACTGGGGAGCAGGAAGGGTCCGTAAATAATACTCAGAAGGAAAAGACAGAGGGGCAGGAGCAGAACCCCAAGCACTACCACAGGAGAAAACTGGGAGGAGACGCATTTTAACCAGGATTTGGACCTTCCCCTTGCTAACTTCAGACATTCAAACTGCCAATTTTCTACACTGACTTGCTTAATTTTCGTAGCTTCTCCATATTTATCTGAAATGTCACTGCCTGGGAGAGTTGCAAATGGAAATGGAATATTGCTTCTTAAAATGTTTCCCTTTGAGGCTTCGTGAGGAGCTGGCACAGTGCCAAAATATCACTGGTCAGTGCACTTGTTGCTGGCCGGGCAAACGCAGCCCGCGATGGGAGGGCCGGTGTGATCGGTGTTAGCAGTGCTGAGAGCAGAGGCCATCAGACCACGGCTCCTCCTTCCTGGAACAATGTGAACTTCATGCTAGCACTTAGGAAGTGTCCTTGTTCAAGGGGGTGAGCCCACCTTGAACGAGGCCTTTCCAGCTGCCTTCTGGGTTACAGATAAATCCAGGAAAAAGGGGCAAGGGAAGCAGTTCCACAAACAGAAAAAATCGGGAGGTGGGACATCCACACTACCACGCACTCACTAGACAGTGTAAGGCCACTGAGGTTATTTGTTACTGAGGTAGAAACATAGCCTTTCCTGACTGCTACAGTTAACAAGTATTAAAGCTAGGTGTCAGGTTGATTTTATTTTTCTACTTTCCTGAAATTTTTTACAATACAAGTTCAAGTAATGATTTTCCTTGAAAATGAGTTTCTACTATTAATGTCTTTTTTGTGATGCTGGAGCCTAACTCCATACGGTCAGAGCAAATATTCTGGTACAGTGGAAAGAGTCAGGACCTGGTACTATTTTTTTTTTTTTAAGATTTTATCCATTCATTTGAGTGGAGGGGGAGAGGCAGAGTCAGAGGGAGAAGGAGACTCCCCGTTGAGCAGGGAGCCCGATGTGGGGCTTGATCCCAGGACCCTGAGATCATGACCTGAGCCCAAGGCAGCCACTTAACCAACTGAGCCACCCATGTGGCCCTGGACCTGGTACTATTTCTGAGTGACAAGAATCACGTTCTTTGGATTTCAGTTTCTTTTCCTGTGAAATGAAGAGTTTAGATAACACAGCCTCTGAGCTGCTTTCCATTTCTAAACGGTAATGATTAAGCAATTTAGGCACCTATCCAATTACGTTTAAATGGATATTAACATATATATGTATTATGTGCAGTTGATTTTAAATCTATTTGCTTTTTCTTGGAACTTAAATGTCTTTCTTGATCATATTAACTTTGTTTCTTGTGTAGATACACTGCCGAGGAACAAATCTTGAAGAAGATGATGATTTTGAGGGTGAAAGCAAATAAATTTTATCTTCCCATCTCAAAGCATTAGCCACATAATAGCACGTATAAGAACTAAGTACATATGAAGCACTTCGGAGAGGCATGGGGCCAAAAGTATATGGTATACGTGTGTTTACAGGGATAAGGCTGTTTACAGCTCTTACTCTTAACAAGAAAGCTGGAGCTATTTTAAGTGTTAAAAATAAGGATTTTAGTGCTATTTTAAACAGAAATAGCAATCAACAAGATCCGACATGGGACTAATACACTTTGATAAGACTCCGTGGTGACCAGAGGTTGGAAGCTGACACCTTGTAATGTCACTCCTCTGGTTTCCACGTGGAGGGAGCTGGCTGGAGTGACACTCTGGGCTGCCTCCACTCTTTCCTTGTCCCAGGGAGGAGAAATGCTCATCTGACTGATCAACATCAAAGTCAGGATAGTGTTTCTGTTATTGCTAAGGTTACTTGCAGTGGGAGGGGATGCATGGAAGCCACTTCTAGGCTGGATGGCACAGCTGTGTTTCTTGACTTGGGTAGTGATTTCAAGTAGATACCTTACAATAAATCATTAGGCCATATATTTGTGTTTTTTTTAGTTTTCTGAATCTTCACTTTATTTTTTTTTTAAGATTTATTTATTTATCTGAGACAGAGTGAGCACAAGCAGGAGGAGCCGCAGACAGAGGGAGAGGGAGAAGCAGACTCCCCGCTGAGCAAGGACCCTGATGCGGAACTCGATCCTGGGATTCTGGGATCATGACCTGAGCCGCGGGTAGATGCCTGACTGACTGAGCCACCCAGGTGCCCCTGAATCTTCACTTTATAGTAAAAAGATTTTGATTGGTCATATGGGGAGAGGGAACTAAGGTCGGTGGTTTAGCCCCTTCCTCTTCTGTTTTTTCTCTCTTTGGGTTGTACCAATCTAGAGAAATGGGCTTTCTCTGCTCCTCCATGCCTGGGGTCTTAGGGGACCAGGTCCCCCAAAGATGGGAAGGGAAACAGTTATGACAGTTCCAGGGCTGTTCAGTTTTGTTAGTGACTGAGGAAGAGGGTCTGGTTCTAGAGCCTGGTACTAGTGAGCTCATTTGGCTGCAGAAGGAAAACCGCATTTGCCAAAAGCCCTAATAGTGATCAGAGTAAGAGAGGAGACCCCTTGATAACACAAACATGGGTGCTTCCCAAAGATGAGAAAATAAAAAAAGGGGAAGATGTAAGTTGGGTGAGTATCAGTATATAGAATGAAAGCCGTCGGCAGCATCCCTAGATAACGTCCAGTAGAGAGAGGCTCATAAGCGTAGCAAGTGTGTGTGTTAAACACAGACAGAGAGGGAATGGAAAGACGAAGCGGTAACTCTAAATATTCATGAGATTTTCCCTTCAACCACCCTTGGTGGCCCTCTGTGCTCTCAGCCTGAGAAATGCAAATATAACCCTGGGCCACTCCGCAGGCTCACTGGCAGTAGTGATGGGACAGGGATGCCTGGCTGCGGGCGCCTCGTCCGATGGGGTCTCCTTCCTCAAAGGTCAACCTGGTCCTCTTAACAACAGGGCTGGGATACTTCGTGTTGCAGAGACAGACAGACAGACAGCTGACATTAACACGGTGTAACCAGGATTCAGGGAGTGAATCCCACCGCCCTGCTTGCACCCTTCCCTGAGTCCATTAATGAACCCTATTTTAACTGACTTCACAATCGAAGGGCTTGGAGCAGCTTAATTTGGCCAATGAGACCTTCTGTGCTGGGACATGTGGGATCACTTGACTGCTGGCATGCCGTTGGTGATGAAGACGGGATAAATCTCAACTAGGTGCACAGGAAGAACTGGGTCCCACTGTAGAAATGCTCTGTGAAGTTAAAGCAGTATTTAGGAGGAAAACTGTCAACCTAGGACACTGTGAAAAACTGACTAGTCTATTATAAAAAAGGCATTAAAGCAGGTTAGGAAATAAATCCAGGTCAAAACTCAAAGGAGGCCTGATCAAATCTATAGAGAAAAATCCCCCAGAAAACCTGAAGCCAAAGGCGATGTCCTCGGGGTCGGTGAGCTATGAGGAGCGTGGGCACAGGTGTGCGGCAGGTGTCCAACCGGAGCAGAGCCTGCCCCTCCGGGAGCTGACCCCAGAGGGTGCTCCGCCACCCCTGCTCCGCACTCCGCCTGGGGGCAGAGAGAGGACCCTATGGCCCATGGTGGAGAAGGTGGTCTGCAAACCCGAAAATACTGCCCGTGGCACCATCACCTGTCACAAAAACGAGGAACTTACACCAGGTGGACTTAAAAGACTTTGACCAAGTCTTGGGAAACACGTGAGTTAACAGTGAGGGAAAGAAGACTCTGCCATCAGTCTTTCTGGCACTGTACGTTTGTCTTTCCAAGACTGTCCTACAAACAGAATCACGCTGTACTTGGCGCCCCGGGCCAGGCTTCTTTCTGTCCACACCATGCCCCCAAGACGGACCCCACGTGCTGTGTGTGTCAGTTGTATGTCCCTTCTCGTTGCTGAGCAGAATCCAGTGGTGTGGCTGTCCCACCGTCTGTCCATCCTCTCACTCACGGGACGACATCTGGGTCGTGTCCAGTTTTTGATGATTACGGGTAGAGCTTGTACAAGTTTCTGTGTGAAAAGGACGTTTTGTTTCTCGAGGGTAAGCTCCCAGGAGCAGGACTGCCGCACCATCTAGTAAGTGTCTGTTGAACTCTAGGAGACATTGCTGAGCCCTCCCTGGGCGTGTGCCCAGCCTGCCCTCCCCCAGCCACGTGCGGGGTTCCACGTGCTCCGGATCCTTGCCGGCATTTGGTGTCATTGGGGCTTTTCACTTTAATCATCCTAACAGGTGTGCTGTGGTTCCTTCTTCTTTCTTCTTTCTTACTTGGGAAACTTTGGGGATTCACTGATATCAAAACAAACAAAAACCCAAAACTCTATCACTTATTACACACCTGGAAGAAAAAGTTATGGAAAGTGGCTGAGGGGAAAAACTCTGATCCGCTGAACGGCAACAGAACTTTCAGACGCCATCAGAAGAAGGGGTTTAGGACCAGATGTTATGGGGAAATATAAAAATAATGGCTCTCTGTCTTTGGCAAGAAGACCGCACAGAGCCAACGGCGCACGCAGCTGTTGGAGATACATACGGTCACCTCCAGCAACCCCTCTGTGAGGTTGGGAGAAGACCCAGGAGCCTAGACAAGGACCTCACGATAGCAGATCATCCCGTGAGCGAGCTACGCAAGCCCTCACTCTCTCCTACCGTCCATCCCTTCAGCTAGAAGCCGCTGTTTTAGATAACCACGCTTTCGTATCTCTGTTTCATGCTGGCAAGTAGGTTTTGGGGCTAAAAATCTGTCCCAGTCTGAATCTACATAGACACCAATTTCACATACTCTCTCTCTCACACACACACACCCGTTTGTGCTCGGACAGTATGTTGGCTGTTACAACAAATTGAGATACTCACTGGAAAACAGTGAGAAACACTGACAACCCCCAGTGCAGTGAGCCACACGTTCCCCTGGCCAGACTTGGGGGGACCCGGACTCTCGAATGCTCTGCAATGAAGAGGGACAGCGCAGCGTGGCCTGAACCTGGACGTGCGGCAGGCCATTCCTACGTGAGGCTACCACCTCCCTGCGAGGGGACTTGCTGGCATTGACAAACCTGAGGGGAAGCCCCCAGGCCTCGGTCCCTCCCTGGCCTGGTGCCATGCTGCTACCCGGGTTGCCTGGAAGGCCTCCATCTATCACCCACTGCTGCAAGACCGCAGCCGACCAGAGGTTGGGGAAATGACCAAGTCAGCTCGATTACAAGCTACAGCTGAAGGCATCATCGCAACAATGCATAATCGTATTTGGCACTGAGTCCTAAACAATACCAAGCGGTCTAATGTTTGGTCTGCAAATTGACAGCCTATACACTGAGATGTTGTTGGCAATAGGGTAGAGCAATACAACTAAAAGTCACAAGTCGAAGGGATGGGTGGAATGTGGCCCAACACACCGTAAAGGAAATATCCAGAGCCATAACACGGGAGGCAATGGAGAAGTAGCTCAGAAAGGAAATAAATACACTGCTTGGACAAGACACATTATCTCACAGAAGACAGCAAATTGTTGCTCCTGAAACCTTAGAACACCAAGGAAAACATTCTTTGATAATAAGGGCTGAACAAAGACACAGTCCCTGACCAAAAAAGCCATTTTAACAGACATCGGAGCGAGTAAGCCTTCCATCCATCAAGGGAGAAAAGGAATCATGAGATAAAGCGAGCCGGAGATGCGGGACGGGTTACAGGCAGATTCCACACGGAGCGAAGGAACCCCATCTCACTATCAAGGGTACAAACTCACGGTTTGCAGTGGCCGTCCCTCCTGCCGCTGTCCAGACGCCTCTCCCCAGTGACAGCACTGACGAGCTCGTGTGCGTGCGGAGGCTTCCACTTCTCCTCTCCAGGTGGGAAGCATGCCTTTGGCCTACAGAGAGTTAAGAAGCTCCAATAAAAATAGGTGGGAATGTAAACCAGTGCAAACACTGCAAAACAGTATGGAGGTTCCTTAAAAAAATTAAAAATAGAATTACCATATGATCCAGTAATTCTACTACTGGGCATTTACTCAAAGTAAATGAAAACATTAATTCAAGATACATGCATCCTTATTCTTGTTGCAACCTCATTTATGATAGTCAGGATACGGAAGTGACCAAATGTCCACCGGTAGATGGATGGACAAAGAAGAGGTGGGATGTGTGTCCACACACACACACACACACACACACACACACACACACACCAGAGTATTACTCGGCCATAGAAAACAATGAGATCTTCACATTTGTGACAACACGGATGGACCTAGAGGGTGTTATACTAAGTGAAATAAGTCAGACAGAGAAAGACAAATACCACATGCTTTCACTTGAATGTGGAATCTAAAAATGAAAATAAACAAAGCAGAAAGAGACCCATAAATACAGAGAACAAACTGGTGTTTGCTAGAGGGGGAGGAGGTAGGGGTAAAGGGCAAAATAAAGGGGATTAAGAACAAACTTCCAGTTATAAAATAAATAAGTCGAGGAGATGAAAAGTACAGTATAGGGAATACACTCAATAATATTGTAATAACCTTGTATGGCGACAGATGGGGACTGAACTTACCTCGGTGAGCACTGAGTAATGAATGGAATTGTCCAACCTCTACGTTGTACACTTGAAGCTAACATAACATGTATGTCAACTATACGTCAATTGTAAATAAAAATTTTTAAAAAGCTTAGAAAGTAAATTTAAAAATAGGTCAGTGCTCAAAAACGAAAAACAGGGTACACAACAAAATAAACGTCTGAGTTTTTTTTTTTTAAGATTTTATTTATTTATTTGAGAGAGAGAGGAGATTATGAGCAGGGGGGAAGGGTAGAGGGAGAAGCAGGCTCTCTGCTGAGCAGGGAGCCCGATGTGGGGCTCGATCCCAGGACCGCGGGATCATGACCTGAGCCGAAGGCAGACGCTTCACCGACTGAGCCACCCAGGCGCCCAGCTTCTGAGGTTCTAAGGGTGCTGGTGTTTCAACCCCTCTCTCACCGAAGTGGCCAAGAGGAGTGACGATAACTAAACCTCTGCATACCTGGACTGACCAAAATGCAGAAAAAATACTCTAGACAGCCAATACTATTAGACATAAGTTAAACAAGCTCTAAAATTTAGTTGGTAAGTACAAAGGTGTATATAAATTGTATTAAAAACGGCAGGAGGAATATTGCTGTCTTACACGAATCCTTGGCCAATTTTATCAGTTTGGCGATTCTGAGTTAAAAAGTAGCTGTATATCTTCTCTCTAACCCCATTATTTTAAATCTTCTGAATTTCCTCTATTGGTTTTATGGGTTAGATAAATTATTCTTTACACAAAATATTTTAGGGCATGAAAATATAAACATGTTTATTTAAAGAATAACAGCCATTTTATAAAAGAACTGCTTTTTGTAAACTCCAAAAACTAGTGCAAATCACTTTAACTTGATTATTTCACTTCTGCCATCTGCATGTGATTTTTAAATGTCATCCCTTTGTTTTTAAAATTGATGACTTTATTATACTTCAGATGTAATTTTTGAGATCTTTTGATTTTAACACCTGGGACTAACATTAACTTAAGTTAGTGAATAATATTGTCACCTAAAATCTTTGGGGATTAAAGTGCATAAATACAGATTATAGAAATGACCCGTCACTCTATTAATACACACTTGCTTTTTGTGACGTTCCAATTAAGACAGTAAACGTATGTGGGATATATATTACCTGTTACGCTACCTTCAGATGGTTAACTTGTTTTAAAAGGCTGAAATTAAGGTTTAAGTTTTTATCCAACTACCACAGGCACGTGTGTGTATTTAAACAAATAAACATGCTTGTGAAAATGTGTTTAACTGAAAAGGCTTATGAATGATAAAGAAGAGAACGAATAGTTCAGATAAATGTTATTTTGATCTTTGAATATACAGTGTTCTCTAAAAAAACCCAGGAAATAACAAAAAAGTTCTTTGCCTCCTGTGGAGGCCAGAACAGCACAGTTAAGCAGTTAACTCTTATCTCCTGAAGACTAGAACTTCCGGAGCCTAGTCCCTGTTTGTAGCTTCGCACTGATTTCTGGAATCCTTTTATTTAATTAATTAATTAATTTATTTATTTATTTATTTTTAAATATTTTATTTATTTGTCAGAGAGAGAGAGAGAGAATGAGCAGGGGTGGGGGAGGAGCAGAGAGAGAAACAGATTCCTCACTGAGCAGGGAGCCCGATGCAGGACTCGATCCCAGGACCCTGAGATCATGACCTGAACTAAAGGCAGATGTTTAACCAACTGAGCTACCCAGGCGCCCCTTATTTATTTATTTATTTATTTATTTATTTATTTATTTATTTGAGAGAGAAAGAATGCGCATGAACCTAGCAGAGGGGCAGAGGCAGAGGGAGAAGCAGACTCCCTCAACCAGAGGCTTGATCCCAGGACCCTGGGATCATGACCTGAGCCGAAGGCAGATGCTTAATCGATGGAGCCACGCAGGCACCCTTTTTGAATAATTTTAAACAAAGGTTCCTCATTTCTAAAAAGCTAAATCTACTTACCAGTATGCTTAATTTAAACCTTACTTTTCTGGCTTTAATAATTTCTTTTCTTTAGAAAACTAGGACATATGCTCATATCTTGTGCTTAAATGTTTGATGACACTCTTTTGATATTTCCCTTCCCTGATCTAGGTCCACAATGAAAACAAAACTGACAGATCAAAAAAGAGAAAATGATTAATTACATCGTGTTAAAATGTCATCAATATGAGTGTTTCAGTAACTGTTTGCTTTTCAGGTTGAGCAGAACATACATGGGCTCGTGCATAATAATTAAGGCAAAACTGTTCAAGAACTGATGTTTATTCTCAGACGTAAAACCCTTATAATTTTCTGGCAACTATATTACATACTTAACAAAAGAAACCAAAGGTTCTGGGCACTTGTCAATATCCTTACTGAGCATAAGCTCCTCCCCTCTGGATCATCATTGACTAAATATACCCAGATAGGGGATTCCACTCTCCTCCCTTCTGATTAAATACCATGGACGATTCAGAGCTATTCAGTCTTATCACTTACAGGTGGTTTCATAAACTACACATCAGAAACAGGGTTTTCTAGAAGTGGGAAGAAAAGAACCTCAATACAAAATGGTACCAGATACCAAACAGACTTCCCAAGAGACAAAATTAGGATTTCCAGTACTCTATTTATGAAGAGATGACTCTGTAGACATGTGTATTATTATTATTATTATTATTATTATTATTTGTTAAGCTTCCTGGGTAATTCTATTGTTCAGCTAGGGACTGAGAACCACTGGCATAAGGTGTGAATTGCCCATCAGTCTTGCAACCTCACCCAATATTTGAGAGTGGAAAACCATTCTTAATATTGATGATATATAAGTGGTGTTCTAAACTGCTGGAGCTCCCAAATGTGGGGTCCATCTGCACCTGGGCACAAGAGCCCTGTGTTCTGTTTGCACACATACTGTCAAAATGATTAGTTGTTGCATTTTCTAGCAACAGAGCTCTAGCAGAACTTTCTGGGCAACTCAGTCTTATGAAAGTTCACATTATTAAATCAACACTACATTGCTTGCAGAAAAATATACTGATCATAGAATCTAACTTTGTGAGATACAACAATCTGTGATATTTAAAGCAAAAAGTTAAAATAATCTTTTAACTAAAAAACAGCTTAAAATGTGTAGATATCTTACCATCTAAAAATATCTTTAAATATCGTCATTCAATTCATGGACCCCATTGAAGAATGAAGTGTTTAAAATGTTACAATTAAAGAAATGACGATTTAATTATTTACTGTGAGAATTAGTACCATAGAACCAGACTGATACTGCCTACTTTACAATTCTAGTTTAAAAGCCACATGTTGGGTCTTGAGATACATCTAAAATTAAGAAGTAATTTTGGGGGTTTTTAGTCCTAATTTTGACTTCATGGAAAGCCACAGGTCTTATTTTCATTTGTTCAACAAGAAGAACAAATATTTTCTTTTTTTTTTCAAGATTTATTTATTTGAGAGAGAGAGAGAGACAGAGAGAGCACCAGTTGAGGGGGGGAAAGGTAGAGGGATAAGCCAACTCCCTGCTGAGTGGGGAGCCCAATGCGACGCGGGGCTTGATCTTGGGGACTCGGTCCCGGACCCTGAGATCATGACTTGAGCTGAAGTCAGACGCTTAACCAACTGAGCCACCCGGGCACCCTAAGAAAAAACATTTTCAAGCATCTAATTTATCTCAGGCATTGGAGAGGTCCCTGGGATGCTACGGCTAGTATGATGTACAAGGGGCTGTTCTCCAGGATCTTATAATCTAGTAGGAATTAGGCGTTGATCCTGAGAATATACATAAGAGCCACAGACATTCTTCAACATAATTTAGAAATCAGTCCTGGCCTTGAGAAAGAAGAGTGTTCAACCCCAAACAGCAAAACTTGACATGTGGCTCTGGATCACATTTTCCTTAATTAACCTATGCACCAGCAGCATTACAGGGATGTGCCTGTGAAAAATACACGTTCTCACTCTCGTATTTAATGGGAAATAGAGTTGGCTTTCTCTTTGGGGCTGAAAATGACTTTTGACTCGAAAGGCCAGAAGATTCCAGGGCATTTGTGGGGTTATGACAGACTGTCCCGAAGTGGACATCAATCACAAAAGCTTCCAGACTGCATTGTCTCTCCCTTGGGCTCTGCATCTCAACACCTCGCATATTGAAGGAGACATCTCAGTTGTTCAAAAAATGATGTTTCATAAGTATGGCATTCTTGGGCTTCCTCCTCTTTCTCTTTGATAATGTGACTATTATCTCCAGCAAAACTTTCACATTGTCTCTCTTTCTTCCTGAATTACTACCACTACCTGTTTTGAGAAAAAAGGCAGAGACCACACTGTGACATGTACTCTGTGCCAACCTCCTGACTGGTAGCCGCTCGCGAATGTAACACATGGCAAACGTGTGGGGAAACACAGAGGGTCTGCGCCATTGCTGATTAACGAGGATTAAAAGTCAAGAGTTCTTCCTTCCACGGCTCCCAAGCCCCAATTTTCTAATTTGGCGATGTGTAACTATCAAGTGACTTTAGATGAGATGACATACATAGTTTTGCTATTGGATACATCTATAGGAATGCTGCTGATTAAAACAAGGTCTGTCTCATTTCCTGAATTATTTATAAATTCAGTTGCTTAATATAAACTAAGTATCCAAGGCAACACACTGCTCTTGATCTGGGGGTTTGACAAAGGAACTTTCATTGACTGCTTGGGGTTGCAGATAAATGTAACACACTGGCTTTTTGGACCAGAGTCCAAAGTGGGAATATTCCCATCCCCTAGTACGGGTTGGCAAACTTTAAATAATTAATTAATGATTTGAAAATATTTTGTGGTCTGCATAAAAGAAGCTTCATTTTGAGAATGAAAATGCTTCTGGGAGAATATAAATACGTTTCTGAATCTCTGAGCCAATAGTCTCCGATTTTTTAAAAAAAATCATAGAATAGGGTAAAAAATGGTAAGCATATAATTTCATGTGTGTGCATATAAGCATGCACGAGTAACAGCTATACGAAGGGGTAAAATGTAAGCAGAAGTCCTAGATTTTTTGTCCTACCCTAGTGTATATTGTCTTGGAGATCATTGCTCAATGCTAAAATAGCTGTCTCTTAAAAATAATAGTAATAACAGCGAACATTTATAGGATGTTTATAATATGTGGTACAGTATAAGTGCTTTACATATATTATCTCACTTAATTCTCAAACAACTCTAGAGAGCAAATAATGCTATTTTTTTCCATCTTATAGATGAAAGTCCATTGCTCAAGCTCATGCTGCTAATAAGAGGCATCACTTTCACTAAAATTTATGTAGTTTGAATCCCAAGGCCATGCTCTTGCCATGCTGTTATCTGAAAAAGTGACCTTAGGTTCTGCAATGTATTTTTAACTTCTCTTCCTTTATATTTTTAAATTTTTCAAATAATACATGAATATGGTATAAAAAATGTAAATGGTTAAAAAATGCACAGCAGGAATGGGAAAAGTCTTCCTTCCCTTCTGACTCTATTTTCTAAGTAACTTGCTAAAAGATCCTGGGTATTGTGACATCAAACCCAGTAAACATTTTATTCCTCAAAAAGTACAACTGAGTTATTTTTGCTTTTGTTTGGAGTTCTGTTCTGGTAATGGCAGAGTAACTCTTAGGGACAAAATTTTAAAAACAACTAGCTGAAGGCACTGCAGAGGGAAAAGCAGGAAGAAACTGGAGGGGAGTTGACACTTGGAAGAAAAGTACAGTACTGGTGAGTCTCCCGCTTTTACAGCTTTTTGCCTGGGGACAAGCCTCAGTTTGTGCCATTCCTGTGGCAAAAACTCCAAAACCTGCAGATATAATGGTAGAGATATCAGAGGAGAAACTTTGGGGCAACCACAAAAGCTGGAAAATAAAGCGAGAAATCTCAGAAAGGATGGAGCTACAGAGCAGATGCCCCAAATTATGTGTGTAAATGCAGCCCAAATCTCTGACTGGTTCCTGAACAATGCATGACCACAGCAGATTCCAAGCAACACAGCTAACTAAGGCTAAAAGAACTAGCAAGAGATCTCTGCTACCGCCCACTGTAAGAGAGGCAGAGTTTGTGTTCAGATAAGTTAGCCACCTGCTAAAACAAAATAATCAGTACTATTAGATGAACAATAGAATCCAGAGTCTATAATCTATCACACAATGTCCAAAATAAAACTCAAAATTATTAGACAACATGAATAAACAGAAAAATACAACGCATATTAAAAGCAGTATCTCTCAAACTTTTTGAACTGAGGACCCCTTTACACTCAAAAATTACTAAGGATCCTACCAGGATTTTGTTATGCATCTTATATCTATCGATATTTACCTTATTAGAAATTAAAACTGACCAAATCTAAAAATATTTGCTAATTAAAAAAATAAACCTCATACATCAATAACCCGTTTATGAAAAATAACTATATTTTCCAAAACAGAAACAATTAATGAGAAGAGTGGCATTGTTTACATTTTTTCAAATCTCTTTGATGTCTGCTTTAATGGAAGGTGAGCAAGATTCTCATATTTGCTTCTGCATTCAATCTATTGCAATATTTTGGTTTTGTTTACGTTGTGAAGATAATGTGTTCTCCCATAGATCAAAAGATAGGAATATTTTAATAGCCATTCCAGATAATTGTGGATATTCTTCTTTCATTCTATACTAAAATTTGACAAGTGCTAGTTCCTTAAAGGTCTGTTGCAATGTGGAATTTGAAACTATATGATAGTTTGTTGTGTTTCACATCCTATTATATTAGAATCCATTATTTTATATTGTGCTTTGAGTGGATCTTTTATTCATGCACAATGTGCAACATGAGCTTTGGTCATTTATAAAATACTGACTCACTGAGTTATGTAGATCTTTTAAATGTTGGCGCACTTCACTGTTCAATATTTTAAAAAAACCAGTCACTAATATCATAACTGAACTCATCAGGTAAATCTTTAAATATCAAGAAACTCTTATGCTCATGATAGTGGATAGAAGTTTTTCAAAATTTCAATTTTCACTAGAAACTTCAAATTTCATTGTGGGCCCAAAATAGTCCTTTCTTTGAAGTTACACATTCACATGATTCTTTTTTTTCTTTTTTTAGAAAATATCTATCAAATATTAAATTCTGAGAAACCAGTGTGACTACCTATTGTTCTTTCAATTAGAAATGGTGTTTCATGAAAGAATCAGCTAGTTCTGCTGAATCAACCTCATAAGTGCTTTTTCTATCTGCTTCATTATGCAGCAAAAGTGACTTATGCATGAATCACATCTTGTTGCATGGAATATTAAAAAGATGTGCACTCAGAGGTTGAGATTTAAAGAAACTAATAGCTTATCTGGCTTTATCAAAGAAATTCTTAACTAATTAGCCAGTAGTACAGAGTACAGTACAGCTACTGCCTTGATTCATGCCCACATGCCAGCAGTTTAATTGACAACTGCTTTTATACCATCACTGCAAATGTCAACATACTGAAACAGGCAAATAACATCTTAGTATTATCACGAAAATAGTTTTGACCTTGCAGTTCCCCAGAAAGCATATTGGAGAACCTCAGGAGTCTGCAAACCATACTTTCAGAGCTTCTGCACAAGAGAAAATGTAAACAATGGAGACAGACCTCAAGATGACCCAGATGTTCGAATTAGCAGACAAACAGCTATTATAAATATGCTTAAAATTTTAAATGGAAATGTGCTCCAAATAAATGAACAAATAAGAAATCTCAGCAATCTCCAGCTCTGAAGTTTAAAAAAAATTCACCAGACGGGCTTAACAGCAGAATGGAGAGAAGGTGTGCAGCCCACACTTAAATAGCGGTTATGCTTTTCCTCCTTGAGGGCAATGTCTACATAAGTTATTTGGAATTCTGCTCCTTGGGATATTTGTCTCTTCTCTCCTATTTATTTATTCAATCATTTATTTTATATCAGTGGGATTTGTGGATACTTATTTTCTGCTTTGGGTTATAATCTTAGACTACTTTATTTATTTTTGTTCAACTCGTTCCAGATCTGGCCATTAGGGAGGTCTTTCACTTGGTTTCTGAGCCTCTTTGACACACTCCCATGATTGTGGGTTTCTATATTTTGTTTTGTTTTTTAGCACTTTCTTACTTTCTGACTCTACAACATCCTTCTGGCTCATCCTGTATATTTTCTATAATGCCCCAGTCCTAAAATCAGCTATTTCTCCAAGGAGCACTTTTACTGAAGAATGGTATTAGAAACCAAGATCTGGGCAATCAGTGTGCTCGTTGCTACTGGGCTACCATTGCTTCTGGGTCATTGCAGCTGAGAGCAAGGACATATATGTCTCCATACTAGCCAATGTATATGCACATATCTAAATATTTCTATATGTAATCATCTGTATCCATACTAAACTAAACGTGAGTTTATATGGATGTCTCCAGTGCTATTCCCTTATCACACAGGTAATCCTAGCACCTTCCCTGGCTGGTGTATCTGTATTCTCCCACTCCAACAGGGAGAAACTGGCCTCCACATCTGCCAGACATTCACTTAATTGTTCACTGACTTAAAAAAAATTCTAAATGTTTGGATCCATTACTGGTGTTATTCCTATTGATGCTCCCCTTGTCCCAGATTTGGCCAGAGAGATCTCTTTCAGTCCATGTCTTTCTCACCTCTGCCAGTGTTTGAGCACCTCACTGTGTTCTGGCACAAGATATTCTGGACTTGCCTTGTGTTTTCTCTGTCTCAGATATAGAATTGACCCTACCCTCTAGAAGCCCTAATCCACCTCCTCTTTTTACTGAAATATAATTCCACACACCATACAATTCATCCATTTAAAATACAATTCAATGGCTTTTATCCATTTAAAATGTACAATTCAATGGCTTTTAGTATATTCTCAGAGGTGTGCAAACATCAGTAGTCAATTTTAGGACGTCTCCATCACCCCAAATGAAGCTACATATTCTCTACCTATCATCCCCAATGGTGCCCGTCCCTCCCACCCCTCCCATCCCCCTAGACAATGGGGGCATGTATCTTCAGAGCCTAGTGTACGTGTGCATGTATGTGTGTGTGCATGAGTGCATAAACAATTGGCAACTATGGGGTTGGCAGGAGGAAGAGGCAGTATCTGGGAAATCATGACCACAGAGGATCTAATGCAGAAGGCGAAATTTCCAAATGAGAGGATAACAAAGGAGACTGGTCAAGCTCCCCACAGCTGGGAGTGGGGGTGTCAATGGTAGAGCAGAGCCCTGATGATCACCTGAGAAAAGTAGACAATACAAGGCAATAATTAGTAACTCAGATTCTAGAGTCGAGTGTTTGAGTCTTTGCTCTGCAACATATAGCTATGTAACTCTCAGCAATTTAAAGCCTCGGTTTCCCTATTTGTGCAACACCTATCTTTTGCCTTGTAGGGAGGGAGCTCATAGGCACATGTGGTCATGGTTGGTACTTATAAATGGAACCTACAGAATCTCGGCAGGGGGTGGAGTACTGTGTCCAGTCAAGAGGCCTCTTCAGAGGGGATCCTCTGCCATACATTCTCTGTGGGGACAATGTCCTTGGGTGAGGCTTACTGGAACCCTCCAAGACTCTGGACATGGGGTTTTCTGGGTTTGCCATTCAATCCCTCCCATGCTGAAGTGAGTATTCAGGTTAGGTGGGAAGGGAGAGCTTTTGGAGAGAAAATCCACTCTGGAGACTTAGAGAACACTTGAAAAAGAAGACTATTTAAAAGCATTAAAAAGGGACCCAAAGAAATTCAGAGGGGTTGTTGTTTTGATTTTTATTTTGGGACTAAGGTATGAGTTAAACTTTGCACCCCTCTTGGAATGTACTGTGACCATTTTTGTCCCTTAAAGCAATAGATACTCAAAATGCCGATGTAATACTTAAAGGGCTTTGTATTAAAATTACACAAATATCTCACATTGAAGACAATTATATATATATTTTTTCTATCACTTTCTTATCATTATCTATGAGACACATCATTTCGAAACAGTTTCTCGGGGCGCCTGGGTGGCTCAGCTGTTAAGCGTCTGCTTTCGGCTCAGGTCATGATCCCAGAGTCCTGGGATCGAGCCCCGCATCGGGCTCCTTGCTCGACGGGAAGCCTGCTTCTCCCTCTGACACTCCCCCTGCTCATGTTCCCTCTCTCGCTGTCTCTCTCTGTCAAATAAATAAATAAAATCTTAAAAAAAAAAGGAGTTTCTCATAGTTCTGTATTGTAGAACACGTAGATGACAAGCATCTGTGTGTCACTGTCCGCGTGGAGCCTCACAGATTTCACACGGTGTGACTGTATGTACACCATGTCTTCTGCTTACCTTTTATATTGTCTCCTCAATTCCAAAGATGTAACAGCCATTGTTACCAGGTAGCTGGTACTGACAAACGTCTCTAGTGTGCAGTTCCAGCTCTTTCTTGTGAAACCTATCACATTTTAGGGCTGTGAATCTTTCTCTCAGGATTCACGAAAATTTTGGTTTAAAGGTAAAAAAATCAAAAGAGTCTGTGGCAGAGTGTGTTCCTGACTGACTGTAATTACTACCTTTGCACGTAGTAATAGAATTGTAGCTGGGTATATGGTTGCCCGGCACAAGGATACATTTTGAGGCCCACTTTGCTGCCTGGTGTAGCCTGAGGGAAGCAGAAGGGACGCATGCCATTTCTAGAGCTGGGTATCCCCCTCCTCTGTCCTGCTGCTGGCAGGGAGCAGCCACTTTAGACCCAGAGATGGACGCTGCAGGTTGAAGATGGCCGAGCCATCTCATAGGCCTGGACTGTTAACATTCTCTCTCGTCCCACCCATCATGTTCATGGGTGTCTCAGATACAGGGGCCCAGCCTTTATGCTAATATACTACTTTCTTGTTGATTGTTTCAGGCAAGATAGTTTTAAGAATATACTCCCATTTTCAGAAAAGTCCAGACAGAGTTCTGCTTGATTCTTCACACAGCATTTGCAGTTTTGTCTTTCCACTTGTGGTTGGTAACGTGTGGCAAGTGTCTTAATTTGCCCGGGACACCTACGTTCTCCTGCATGTTTTGTGCAGCAGAGCTGTGGTCTCGGAGGGATGGCTTCTGCCATTCAGGGCTGCCTGTATTCCGGCAGCTCAGGGTTGGCCATCCTGTATCGCACACACGTAATATTATATAGAAGTAAGCATTAGACAAATGTCAGGGGTGTGGCAAATCAAAAAGAGTGTTAGCTGAGAGCTGGCTGGAGGCAAAGGTCCCTATCCTATAGTCAGATGGTAGTAACAGTAATAGAATACCCCCAAACATCAGCCCTACCTTCCTCTCCCAAGCTGATACTCACTGTTCCCGGCTCTCACTCTGCTCCTGGCGTACATCTTCTACTGAAAAGTAGAAAGGAACAAAAGGGAATTAAATTTATGGGACAACTTAACATTATGGAGAGGCTGTGCTCAACAGTGATGAAGAACACGGGCACTGGAGTCATATATACCAAGGTTCAAATTCCAGCTTCGTGACGTCCTAGCTGCAGGGTTTGAAAGTAACTTAATCTCAGTGCCCTCATCTGCACAATGGGGATAATAATACCAACTTCAAAGTTGTCTGGACATTAAGTAAAATAATGTATCTAAATTTCTGAAATGGGCTAAGAAGGAAGTTGATAAGTCATAGCTAATATGATCTATTCTGTTCTCATTTCCTGGTGCATGCTTATTTCATTGACCTTATACAATGGGCATAATCCCTCCCATTTATTAGATGAAGAAACTAAGGCCAGAGAACTTGTGAGGTGAAATAGATATCATACTAGCTCTCTTGCAAATGGAGAAATGGAAGCATGGAGTATTTATATAACTCATGGCTGGCCCAAAGTGAAGCAATTACCGAGCTGGGATCCAAAGCCACATCTGTCTCACCTTACATGTAATGGTCATGGTGATATTTGTTACCTGCATTAGCTTTTAAAAATCAATTTCACAGACTGGGATATCCTTATGACTGTCTTTCAATAAGAACCAGAGTTAAAATTATTAAGGAAGGAGCTAGCGTCTCCGTGTTGCGTTTTCCCATCAGGCTCTGTCCCATCAAAACCATGGGCTGTCCTTCTTAATCTGATTTCTAATGTAACCAAACAATCTGTGATTGTGTTTTTTGCAGTTTTCCTAATCAATCACAAGTATTTCCTGAAGTTGTATTCTTTTTTTGCTTACCTTTTTCATTTTGTTAAAGTATGAAACTTTGGCACTTTACAAATAATTTGTATTTTTCTGACATTCTTTGTTTTTTTTGACAGCTCCTGAACAAATTTCTGAACATCTCTTTTCTGACCCTATGAAAAACTTAGTATAGAATGTGTACTATCAGTAATTTAGAAATTTTCATGAACAGTTGAATGTATTTTCAAACTTACATTGTGTCCATTTTATTTTTTATTTAAAAAAATTTTTGAGTATAGTTGACACAGAATGTTACATTAGTTTCAGGTGTGCAACATAATGATTCACCTTCTCTATACCTTAAGCCCTGCCCACAAGTGTAGCTACTCTCTGTCACCATACAACTATACAGTACCATTGACTATATTCCCTCTGCTATGTGGTTGTGGCCACTTAGTTGTATAACATTTCTGGCTCTACAATAAAATCTAGATTATTACTATAATTGGATTCAATTATTGTGGCAAAAGATGGGTTAGATAGCTCTTTAAAGCAACCAAACAGTATTTCTTATCTACTTGCTTCCTTCTTTAATAATATTTTACTAAGGGTCACAACACTCAATTAAAAATATTTATTTTTTTAAAAATGTTATACTGTTTCAGGTACAAAACATAGTTATTTGGCAATTATGACTCAGGAAAGCTCACCACAATAAGTGTAGTTACCATCTGTAGCTATACAATGTTGCTACATTATTGACTATCTTCCCTATGCTGTACTTTTTGTGACTTATCTATTTTACAACTGAAAGTTTGTATAAGGTTATATTATTTTAAATAGCACTGTGTTAGGTGTGCTGGAACTCCAGTATTTGAATTTATAATCTGTTGATGAGCCAACATAAAGATAGCAAAATAATTAGCAACTAATAAAAGTGAACAATAATTAGTGGTAATAATTGCAACAGTTGAGCTATGAGCAAAATTCTTGAGTTTCCTAGCATCAAAGTGAACATGAAGGTCAGAATAGGGGAAAAGATACAAGAGGAAGCAAAGTTTTTCCTTGTCCTAAACTTCAAGAGAAATCTCACAAGTGGTTCTTTACAGAAGATAGAATAAAAGTGTCCTCAACAACATTTCCACAGCAGATGCATTCACGGGACCCAACTGGCTTTTTCTTTCCACTTTGGACAGAGCTGAGGGTATAATATTGAAGAAAGTTTTGCTGAGGATCCAAAAATGTGGTGGATGTACAGCTGAAATTTGCGTGGCAGTGGGAGTATGCTCAAAGCAGCATACTTTTCAAACAGGATTCCTAAGCACACCTTTTGTCGGCTAAGATTTGATAAAAACTAGATAGAAAATTTCAAGTTGCTTTGATGAACACCTACCCTCCAAATTGATACTCTGCGTTTGTGGCTGAGGGAAGAGCCATATGCTCTCAATGCCACCTCAGCATATGGTTGCGCCCACTTTGTCAAGACGAGGGTGCCTTACCGGGACTCTGGACTCGGGGAAGGCCATTGCACCTGCTTGAGGTGGTGGGCTGAGGTCCGCTGCTGCAATGGCTGTTCTCACCCCCTTCCTGAACTCTGCACAGCAAGCACTGCGCATGTTCACAGGCACGTTTAAGAGCTGTGGCTCTTAGATGCATGGATAAATGGGAGTCCCGCTCAGAGCTGCTACCCAGCCACACAAACCTGAGACCAAACATTTCAGCTCACCTTTGCAGCTAACATAGGACCCCAGGGCGTATCCTAAGGAGAGCGGGGAGTTCTTATAGAACATAGTCTCCTAATTCCACAGCCTCGGAAAGCTACTTCCTCCTGCTTCTGCTGGAGGAGCCTTTATCCCGCGCGCCAGCCAGGGGAGGCTGAGGCAAGTGGCCGCGGGAACACTCCGTCACCGAGACTGGGCGGGGCGAGGCGGCGAGGGGCGGGGTTTGGGGCGGGGCCTGGTGCCAGAGGGAGGCTCCGGGGGCGGGGAGTAGGCGTGCCCGGCGGCGTGCGCGCGGCTGCGTGCGCGCGACGGGGGCGGGGCAGTAGCCGCAGGCCCACGCCGTAAACAGACAAGATGGCGGCGGCGGCGGTGGCGGCGCCTGGGGCCTTGGGCACCTTGCAGGCCGGCCGCGCTCGCTTGGTGGCAGCTTGCTGTGCGAGGCTTGGCCCCGGGTGGAGGCTGCCCGGCTCCTTAATGGGCCCGCGGGTCGCCTCGGCGATATGGGCCCGGGGCTGGGCGGCCGCGGCCGGGGGCTCGGCCCCGCGGAGGGGCTACAGCTCTGAGGTGAAGACGGAGGACGAGCTGCGGGTGCGGTACCTGGAGGAGGAAAATCGAGGTGAGGGGCGCGGCGCTGGCAGCCGCCGGTCCTGGGAAGGGGTCGCAAGGTCAAGTGTCCGGGCTGAAGTCAGTGACCGCTGAGCTGCCCGGGTCGAGACCCCTCCCCTCCCCCACCCCAGCCTTGCACCTTTGTAGTGCTTTCGGTGCCTAAAGGTGTCTTCCGGAGCAGCTTACCTGTAAAAGTGGCCCCACTCAGCGCCGAAGACAGAAATGCATCTTACGCCCTCATCTCTAGACGAGCCAAGGTCAATAAACCGGGTGTGTGATATTTGCTTCCAGGTTTTGTGCTTGCTCTGAATTGTTTTCTGTCAACTCAGATATCTGGGTTTGGGGGGGTGGGTGGAGTTTCAGAAGCTGCAGTGAGAGTGCACTTCATTCTGAAGAATCTCACATTTAAAGCTGTGCAGCCGCAACAATTTCTCCCCTTGTTTATTTTAGAAAGTTAAAGTTAGTTTGAGGGACTGAATTCCAATTCACTGAAATCATTTTTGAGCATGTTTTTGTCTTCCGGGTACCGCGCTAAGCTCTGGGGACCCTTGTGGGTGATAGGGATCTTGCCCTTGAGCTACCTGCGGTGGAGGAGACAGAATCCTTGACAATACAATACCGCGGGGAGGGAGAGCTGTGGAGGAGGGAACTGCCTACCGGAGGGGTTAGTGTTGGAGCCCAGTTCCTTTCACTTGCCCCCTTGGGTCAGGAAGGGTAGAATAGCAGTTTGCCAGAGGACCGATTATTTAATTTGGACACTTAGTTATTGAGCACTTGTCATCCGTTAAGCAGAAGTGCAAAAGGAGTTAAGTCATGATTGCTATCTTTAAGCATCTTCTAACAGAGTGAGGAAGATACTGCTGGCAAAAAGGCTCTGCTAACTTTGAAGGCTTGGTGAGATCGAAGGGCTGTAATACTCCCAAGAGACCTACCATCAATTATATTTGGGGAGATTGGAGGACTTGATAGGGATGTTCTGAGGGTCGAGTTAGGGTTTGGCCAGATAAAATATGTTCCCAGGCATTCCTTACTAAGGCAGTAGAAATCTGGAGTAGTGACGGTTCTTAGGCTAACTGCCTCTGTGCCTCAACTTTAGTGTGTGTGTAATAGGAAAAATAATACCAACATTGTAGGGCTCCTGTGAAGATTAGATGAGAATGTCAATACAAATTGCTGACTGTGTAGCTCATAGTGGATGCACATAGTGGAGTATGAGGAGTTATTTCATTTGTTATTTATTACCCCAGACAGAGCAGAGCATGGTGAAAGGCGTGGAATCTGAAGGTGTTGTGTTTTTGGGAAATACTGTAGGGCGTGTGTGCTGTAGTGTGACATGGCAGGCAGAATACCGAGAAATTCACCTGGAAAGTAGATTTGGGCCTGGAGTGATTAGAGCCTTTTTGGGTAAGCTTAGTCTTACTGGGATTTCAGATACGTTAGGTGTCCCTGCAGTACATTAGATACAGAAATTTCAGGTGCAGTGAGTGATATGCTCCATATTCTGTATTTTTTGTCTTTATGACTTAGATGAACGCAAGTTGCAAGTAGAATTTTCACAGAACGTCTGGATAGTCCTCAGGTTAAGATCCACATGGATCAAAGAGGAGAAATTAAAGCATACAAGACAATTCAATAAATTCAGATGTTTACAATTACCTTGAAATAAAATAGTGGGTAAAAACCCACTATTAGGAAGTCATGGTTTCTTAAGAAAGTTGATTCAGCTTCCTTTGAATGACAGCTTAGGCTTGGCTAACGTTACATATGCTTTGTTTTACTAGCGAACCAGCAATAGGCAGTGCAAAGAAAAACATGAGGTTAAGGAATCTGCAGGTAAAGGAGTCTCCCTGATGCCTTTGCTTCTCATAGAGGCCAGTCCAAAATTTGAGGGTCTCAGCAGCCTGCAAGGGATAAGAGAGTGAGAGTTCTCTCAGAGGTGGGGTCAGAGGAGCCCCAAACTGCTGTTTACCCTGTGGGCCTCTTCAGGCTGGTGGAGGTGAGTGAGTGCAGAATACATTAGCAGTCATCTGTTTTTTGGGTTCCGTATTTGTAATTTGTTGAGGAGGCGCAGTTATGTGACCAGCTTTCTTTAGCAGTTATTTCTTGCTTTGTTGTCTGACCTACTCGGGGTTTTAGAGCCGTAGTCCTCGCCGTGGTTCACCAAGGTCTCTCCTTCATAGGTTGGCTGCTCACCAGTCATTCTCCTTTCCAGTTTATTGTTCACACTTGTCCTGGGGTTACCTTTTTTCAAGGCCAAGAAAGACTGCTCTGCTCAGTTAGAAACTTCTAGTGGCTCCCAGTTGCCTGCAGGCATAGTGTCCAATCTCCCCTCCTCTGGGTCTAAGCTTTGCTTTTGCTGCTCTTTGTTTGTGCTTTTAAAAGCATGCACCTCCCAGAATGGAATGACTTCTCTCTTCCCCTTACCAAACCTCTCCCAGTCTGGCAAGCTTCTACTTATAATTGTGACCCATTTCAAAGATCATCTTTGTGAACCATGCTGGAAAAACTGCTGGCAGAAATGGAGAGCAAATAAACAAGTGCATCATGCAAGTCATTCTTGATACCTGCTCCTTGCTTACAGTTTACATCCAGATTATCAGGACTTCCTGAGTGTCTCTGAAATCTTTCCACTTTCCACTGTGTTCTTTACCAACACAGCTCTTGTCCAAGCCAGCACCGTCTCCCAAGGGGACTGTTGCTGGGGTCTGCCAGCTGGTCTTCCGACATCTGCTTGCTTTTCATTTTCAGTAGATTGATTTCTTTCATATATTTTTCTCATGTTTTTATTTTTATTTATTTATTCTTTATTTACCTTTCTCATGTTTTTAACAACATATTTGCATACATTTTATGACATGGAATTATATTTATAAAAATATAAAAGGGTGTGTGTGTGTGTATATATATATATTTAAGATTTTATTTGTTTATATGGGAGAAAGAGAGAGGGAGAGAGTGCACTAGAGAGAGCACTAGCAGGGGAGAGGGAGTAGGAGGGGGACAAGCAGACTCCCAGCTGAGGACCCTGGGATCAGGATGGAGCTAAAGTCAGATGCTTAACTGGCTGAGCCACCCAGGTGCCCAAGATGTATATATTTTTAAACCTTTATTGATGTATAATTCACATTCCTTAAAATTCAAAATGTACAACTGATTTTACTATATATAGGGTTGTGCCCCCATGACCAGAATCCAACTTCGGAACGTTTTTATCAATCCAAAAAGAAACCCTGTTTTCTTTATTCATGAGACTCCCCATTCTCACAGTCCCCTCCCCGCAAAATAGGGCCCAGGTATCTATTTTCTGTCTCAGTAGCTTTGTCTGTGTTGGACATTGCGTATGAAGAAATCGTAGATGTGGTCTTCTGTGGCTTTTTTCACTGAGCATTATGTTTGCAAGGTCCGTCCATGCTGTGGTGTGTGTCAGTACTTCATTCCTTTTTATCGTTGGATAACAGTCCCATGTTTGGATAGATCAAGCCACATTTTGTTTGTTCATCATTTATACACATTTAGATTGTTTCCACTTTTTGGATATTGTGAACAGTGTTGCTTAGAGCATTCATATAAATTTTTGTGCACGTTTCTTTTCACTTCCATTTAGTGGAATTGTTGGGTCACATGATAATTCTATGCTTAACATTTTGAGGAACTACCGAACTTTTCCAAAGTGTCTGCAGCTTTTTACATTCCCTCCAGCGAGGTATGAGGGCTCCAGTTTCTGTACATCCTGACCAATACTTGTTATTGTTTGTTTGTGATTATAGCCATCCTGGTGCCTGTGAGGTGATACCTCCTTGTGGCTTTGTTTTGGAGTTTCCTAATGGTTATTGGTGTAGCTCTTTTCATGTGTTTATTGGCCATGTGTGTATCTTCTTTAGAGAAATGTCTTCTCAAAGCCTTTGCCCATTTTTAAACTGGGTTTGTCTTTTTATTGTTGAATTGTAAGAGTTTTTTAAATATATTCTGTATACAAGTCCCTTATCAGATACATGATTTGCAAAAAAATTTCCCATTGTTTTGTGGGTTATGTTTTCAGTTTTTTAATGGTGTATTTTGAAGAACCTAGGTCTGAATGTGGTTTATTGGAGATACTCTGTTACTGGTTTTCAGTACTTTGTGTATTACATGTTATTTTTTAGTAATAATAATTAAATTATTCAAGTTTACAGAATTTCTAAAGTAAAAATATTATATATGCATATAGTAAGATTAAACAAAAAAAGCACTGTGGAAGGGTGTCACCTTTTCATTTTCAGGCCCTGCCATCGAAGGTCAACACTTTAAACATCTCTTGAATTCTGGCTGTGAATGATAATTTTATTCACTGTTCTTATTTTTTATTCCACTGTATGGATACACCACATTTTGTTTCTACTTTTTGAATATTATGAATAATGCTGCTGAACACTGTGTACAATTATTTGTTTGAACATATGTGTTCATTTCTCTTGGGTAGATACTTAGGAGTAGAATCAGTGGGTCATGTGGTGATTTTATGTTTAGTTTTTGGAAAAACCACCAAACTGGTTTCCACAGCAGCTGCCCCATTTTAACATCTTCACCAGCGGTGTGCAAGGGTTCCTGTTTCCCCCACTGCTCGCCAGTGCTTGTTTCCATTTGTTGTTCATTATAGCTGTCCTATAATGCTGTGAGGTGATGCCTCATGGTGGTGTTGATTTGGGTTTTCCGAACAAATGATGTTGAGCATCGTTTCATGTGCTTATTGTCCATTTGTATATCTCCTTTGGAGCAATATCTGTTTAAACCTTTTGCCCACTTTTCAGTGTGGTATTTGTCTTTTTGTTGTAGGTAGTAAAAATTCTTTTTTATCTGGATATTAACCCTGTGTCAGATGTATGGTTTGCAAATATTTTCTATTCTGTAAATTTTTTTGTTTTTTTTTTACATTTTCTTGATCATGTTGATGAATTATGGTTTGTTTTTTCTTTTGTTGCTTGTGCTTTTGTTATATTTAAGACACTGTTGCCTAATCCAAGGTCGTGAAGGTTTATACCTGTTTTCCTTCTGAGAGAGTTATAGTTTTAGGTCTCATAATGTGTCTAAGATCCATTTTGAGATAATTTTTATACATGGTGTGAGGAGAGCGTCCAATTTCATTCTTTGATGGTTAATCTCTAGTTGTCCCACCACTATTTGTTGAAAAGACTGTTCTTTTAGCACTGAATGGTCTCAGTATCTTTTTTGAAAACCAGTTGGCCATAAGTGTAGGTGTTTATTTCTGGACTCTCATTTCAGTTCTGTTGATCTGTATGTCTGTCTTTATGCCAGTACCACACTGTTTGTTTTTACTGTAGCTTTGTAGTAAGTTTTGAAATCAGGAAGTGTCTTGGTTAAGTCCTTCAACTAAGACTTCCAATTTTCTTTTTCAAGATTGTTTTGACTACTTGGGATTCCTTACAATTCCATTTGATTGGTTTTGTATATTTTTTCAGAATTATAGGTAAATATAAAAATTCAAAGATGTAGGAAAGGAAGTGTAGGTCATATACATAATTGGAAAGAAAATGTAGTAGTTCTCAAGGTTTTAACATTCTGAAGGTTTTAATATTTATATCTGTCCCCAATTCAGTGTGTGTAATTTTGTATTCTTTTACTTACAAGGGCTCCCTAGATTTATAAACTTTAGGCCTGCAAACCCTGGATTCCACCTGGTGACAGTTCCAAGATGTTTCTTTACATTTTCCAGATGTCTTCTAAGACGTTTTTCATCCCATTGATGTCTACTATTGTGAACAAATAGGTATTAGTGTTTTGGCTGGGTGGTTAATAGAGACAGTATTTTTTAGGTTAAAATTAAGAATGCACATTCTAGGGGCACCTGTTCAATAGGATAAAAATACCCTTTCTCTTGGGTTGCTGTGAGGGTCTCTTGGCTTAATGAACGCAAAGCCCTGGAAATGGTGCCCAGCACATACTATAGCGCTCAGTTAGTGACAGCACTGTCCTTAGTCGGGGGTTTAATGCAGAGCCTGTCCTAGATACCAGTTCTTTTTTATTTTTTTTGTAATATTTATTTATTTGTTTATTTTAAAGATTTTATTTATTTGAGATAGAGCGAAAGCGAGTGAGAGAGCACAAGCAGGGGGAGCTGCAGAGGAAGAGGGAGAAGTAGGCTCTCTACTGAGCAGGGAGCCCTACGCGGGCCGATCCCAGGAAACTGGGATCACCACCTGAGCCAAAGGCAGACGCTTAACTGACTGAGCCACCCAGGTGTCCCTAGAAACCAGTTCTTCATGATTTTCTTCATGCTGAGATCATTTGGAATTCTTGAAAATTTATTTTGTGAGCTGAAGTTTATCTTTGTACTTTCTTTGAAAAACAGGTTTGCAGTTTCTTGCATAGAGAAGGCATGTGTGTATTTTGTTGTCTTCAGTTTAACTCAATTACAGTAAGGATTGTACCCACCCCCTCACCCCCACCCCCAAGGAAGTGGACAGCATTTCCCTACACTGGGAAAAGTTGTGCTTACTCAAGGGACAAGCAAGGTCAAATACAGGTCGTATAGGGCTTTGAATATCACACTAAGGTCTTTGAATGCAAATGTTTTGGAGACAGATGAAGGATTTTAAGGAGGGGTGGATTCTGTGCATAATTGTTTTCGGAAAATTGATCATTGGACTGAAGTACTTGGAATGGGGTGGTGGGTTCCTGATAGAATTAGGGAAATTAGGAGGGAGAGCTGGGCTTCATGGGAGAAAGAATGAACTTTGCTTTTATTTACTCGTTGGATTCTGTCTAAATGGAAGTGCCTTCAGGTTAAGTATGTGGAACAGAGTCAGCAGAGAAACTTGGGATGGAAGTACTGAGAAGTATGTAGTATGACAAAAAGAGTAAATGGGATGCTAACTCTTGGTACATTAGCAAAAAAGCTGGTCCCACGAGGCTTGCCTGTGACAAGGATTTGCTAGCTATTACTTCTGTATGTACTTGAAGGTGATGAAACCACATTTTAAATAGTATTCTATAATTGAGAATTTTCACTAGTAAGTACATTTAGTAAAATGTGCCAGATTACTTTCGTGTTGCTTAAGAAGAGATAAAGTGAAAGGGACAGGATGTTAATAAAATTCTTTTATAACAGGCAGAAGAAAAGAGGGGCATATTTAGTACTAGAGTGATCTTATAGATATATTACGTATACCACATTGTTTAAAAATACGCTTATCTTGAAAAGGAGGGTAAACACGAAAATAAGAACAAAGCTCTTGAAGTGAACCTCAAGGAAGGGGCAGATTTCCTAAGTCCCAAGTTAACTAGTTGTGCACGTGGGAGTCATACCTTCAATACTCACTAACTCAGATGCTTGTGCTGTTTTGTTTTTTTTTCCACTAGGAATTGTGGTGCTTGGAATAAACAGAGCTTATGCCAAAAATTCATTCAGTAAAAATCTGATAAAAATGGTGAGTGTAAAGATTAAGCTGTTTGTTTCTAATATTAAGATACAGTATTGACATCAATCTAAAAGTGAGTTTTACTTGTTTTTTTCCTCCTTACCCTTCTTGTATCTGTTTAGCTCTCAAAAGCTGTGGATGCTTTAAAATCTGATAAGAAAGTGAGGACCATAATAGTCAGGAGTGAAGTCCCAGGGATATTCTGTGCTGGTATGTAAATAAATTTTATTATGACATTGAACTGTAGTCCAAGTTTTCCTAAGCGATAGCCTATTTTCCATTATAAAGTGTTCTGTGATTTGAATTCCATTACCAACATTTTCTTTGTCTGTTTTTTACTGTTTTACAAGAGAAAAAATGCTTTGTCTGTATTAGTTAAGGAACTTTCTGTTGATTGTTTCGGAAGTTGAAAAAATAATTTGAGCCATGAAAATATTTGTAATGCATGTATAGTATTTATGAAAGATCAGCTGGAAAGGAAAAGCTGAGTCTCCTACCTACAGTATTGTGCTCTGTATTTATTTGTGCTCAAAAAATACTTTCATCGACTAGCAGTAGCTACCCCAGTGAAAAGTGTGAAGTGCAGACATTTGCTTTGGAGATTGTCGTAGCACCTGCTGAGGTGGTGTCCACAGATTGTATTTTTAAATTGGCATCTACAGCAGAGAAAATTAGGATCCCCCCCGCCCCGATTGTACCGTATTACCAAAAGCTGAAGATTAAGTTGTCTTGCATTTTCCGTATTTGTAATTGTTTTGATGCCATGAGATTGAATAAATCTGTTTCAACTAGTAAAATAGTAAAACAGGTAAAAAATGTAGATGAGGACGGTAAAAATGCTGATAATGTGCAGTATCATTGTCATTTATAAATGGAAGTAGAAGTTGGCTGAAGCATAAACAATTTTTTTTCAGTAAAAATATAAATGAGATAATCCCCTTCAGGTAATTAAATATTTGCGGGGATGACTTACAGTATTTTATTCATTAAACTAGTATCTGTTAAACCTTTAGAGTAACACTGAGCAATGCCGAGAATGACGGACAGTTTGTAGAGTGCCTTTGTTGTGGTGCATAGACTTCAGTTTCGTTCTCAACAGTCCTCGGTCAGTCGGGGCTCAGCTTCTGTGGCTTCCACCTTAAAATACTGCAGAATTTTGTGGTATTTAGGAAACGTTCAGTGTAAGTTCCATTTTGGCGTTCGGTGTACTGTAGCACGCCTAAAAAGATTAGTGTTCACTCCAGTTGGGTCATCGGAGAGAGGAGGACTATTATCCTCAGCTGTGGGGGGGAAGGCCTTTTGCAGTAGGGCCTCTGCTTCTCCCCGAGTCCCAGGCAGGGAACGCTGTCCGCCTGGTAGGGCTGTTGGAGGCTTGGAGTGCCGGCGGAGTCGTCTAGGACGGCACGCTGAGTCAGTCCGTGATGGCCATTAACAATTTTAATATGGGCTTTAATATTTTCATTTTTTCTTAAACAGTATGGAGAACTTACACTGAGAGAATTAGGATTCTTGTATCTGTGACTTTAGGACCAGGTGAATATGTCTCCAGGTGACTGAGTCTAGCATATGACGGATGGCTGTCACTGCACTTAGGGCCTTGGAGGGCTGCTCAAGGGCTTGTTGAGAAGAAAGACTGTAGAGCAGTTCGGGGGCCTTTAAGGAAGGCCCAGGGACATGAATCTTTGAGGGTGACAGTGATACCATGATGGCAGAACACGCTTCAGAATTCAGTGTTTATGAGGCTACAAGTATTACTGTCTTCTTTGGTCCCAGGCTTGCTGACTGTAACACTGTAATTACTGGTAGGGTTGTATTTTACCTGTTCCTTTGCTGCCCATTTGTTTTGCGTCTCCACCTTATTAGTACTCTGAAAAAGCCTTTAATGCGTTAGAGCAGTTTACAACTCTTTTTTTATAGGTTGCCTTTTTAGGGACATATTAAGTAATATACCAGATGCTTTTTACCAGATGAACGTGTTGGCCTCGAGTACTGTTTTTCCGACGGTACATCAAATTTATTTCCTTTGCTGTGTGTGCTTTGTGACTTCTGCACGATCAGGATAATCTTCTGCTATATGTTTTAACTCATGAGATTTGTTATTGTATTTTGTTAAAAAAAATCAGTGTTTGAATTGTAGAAAAATTGGGGCAAATCATTTATGGTAGTAACTCAGTGTATATAATAGAACCATTCTTTAGAATTTCTCTGAAAGGTTTTTTTTTTTTTTCTTACGTATATTTGAAAGAGGCAGTTTGGTAGGTCTGTCATTATTAGTATGTACACATTAATTATAAGTCCAGTTAATAAAATCTCTGCAGAAATAAATTAACACTTAAATTTTTCATAGTTTTACCATTATAGAAATCTGAATTAATCAGGCCTCATTTGTTATTGTTGAAGGATAAAGACTTTCACATAATTAGAGCTTTAATTTCTTTCTTTCTCGTTTTTTTTTTTTAAAGATTTTTTTTTTTTTTTTTTAAGATTTTATTTATTTATTTGACAGAGATAGAGACAGCCAGTGAGAGAGGGAACACAGGCAGGGGGAGTGGGAGAGGAAGAAGCAGGCTCATAGCGGAAGAGCCTGATGTGGGGCTCGATCTTGTAACGCCGGGATCATGCCCTGAGCCGAAGGCAGACGCTTAACCGCTGTGCCACCCAGGCGCCCCTTTTTTAAAGATTTTATTTATTTATTTGACAGAGAGAGAGACAGCCAGCGAGAGAGGGAACACAGGCAGGGGGAGTGGGAGAGGAAGAAGCAGGCTCCCAGCAGAGCAGGGAGCCCAATGCGGGGCTCAATCCCAGGACCCTGGGATCACGCGCTGAGCCGAAGGCAGACGTTTAACGACTGAGCCACCCAGGCGCCCCTAGAGCTTTAATTTCTATTCTGAAGTAGTAATATTCAAAAACAGTGTCCTCATTTAGTGGTTATTCTCTTAGTTCCCCCAACCCCTCAAGTTACTCCTTTTCCCTCTTCCCTTTCTGCCCCACAAAGGTTCTTCTTCTCTATCCATCTGTATTCCAGTGGCACCTTGTTTCCGGAAACTTAAAGCTCATCAAGTGGGCTTGCCTCAGATTTCTTGAGGATGGGAACTTCTTTTTTTTCTTCTTTAAAAGTCATCTTTTGTATTCTGGGAACACAGCCCAGATAGGGACTCAGCATGTAGTTGCTGAAATTAATCAGCCTTGAAGCCGCTGTGACTCAGGAACTAGGATGTGTTCCGCAGCTTCTCTCAGTTGTTGCAGATCGCAGTCCTGTTCCCTGATAGCGTCTCTGGCTCCTGACTTTGGTTCATTTTTCTTACGTCCGTTTTCTACTATGGCAGAAAGCAGATGGTGAAGCACTGTTAAAGTGATCCTAGCGCGTTGACCGTTGGACTGAGTGATTTCCGACTTCCCCTTTTAAGTATACTATTTAAAATCGATAACCATATTTCACTTACATTTAAATTTTTTTTTTTTTAAGATTTTATTTGTTTATTTGACAGAGATAGAGCCAGCCAGCGAGAGAGGAAACGCAAGCAGGGGAAGTGGGAGAGGAAGAAGCAGGCTCATAGCAGAAGAGCCTGATGTGGGGCTCGATCCCATAACTCCGGGATCACGCCCTGAGCCTAAGGCAGACGCTTAACCGCTGTGCCACCCAGGCGCCCCAACATTTAAATTTTTTAAATCAAAATTTATTTTTTAAGAAATCGGTGATAGATCAAAATGTATACAAAATGTGTACAGAGAAGTCCCACTCTTACCCTTCTGCTCATTCTTCTCCTAATAAAAGTAGAAATTTTTATTAGATTCTTTTTCATCCTTCTAGTATTTCATTATACAGGTACATACAAATATGCATACTGATACGCAGAGGCACCTGGTCAGACGTTGAGGGACTATGCAGAGTGGTAAGATGGAGAGGGCAGCGTGTGCTGGTGCGGTTGTGTGGGAAGCAGGTGCTGTGAGAGGGCTGTGTGTACAGTGTTAGGCCCCTAGACCAGGGCTGTGCGCTCCCCAGTAAGATCAGGGATTCCGAGTGTTACTCTCTTGTCTCCTCCACACTTTCTGTGAGATAATTATCTTATAGTAATAAATTATAGTAACCAATTATATACAAAGTAAATAATCTTGAAAAAAAAATCACCAGGTACCTAAAATTGTGATATTGACCGAGTTTCTGAATTATTGTTACATCTGAGAGGAAAAACTTTAAAATAAAAAGACCTCAGAACCATTCAGATGCTTTCATTTTACAGAATCCTTGTGAGGTGACTAAAGGAGGTGACTTAGCTGGAACTACTTCTCTTGGCTCCTACAGCAGGGTGGTTTTGTTTTGTTTCTTAAGCGTACCGTGATTTCTAATCTTTTGGAGGATGGGCTCTCCTTTTTGAATTCTGAAAATTTCATGTACTTGGACATCATAGTTGATTGAGAAGATATGTAATGTCACAATGCCGCTCTGGGTATAGCATTGTATTGAAGTGAATTTTCTGTTAATTAACAATGATATCTAGATACAGAAAAAAATCATAATTATCATGTGTGTACATAGTGTTTCTTGTACATAGATGTTTTCTGATACCAGGCCATACCCTAGACATGACTCCGAGTTGGGAATCACTAAAGTGTACTCTTTCTTGTAGGTTAGACACTGCGTCTAGGTTCATGGCCTGCCTGTATTTCTCTTAGAAAACTAAGACATGTCATTTTCATAGTCACAGCTCATCGTGAGGCACTGGCCAAAATGTGTCTTCTCTGCATAGATGTTATTTATTCATTTAAAATTTTTATCCTGTTTCTTACGCACAGACATAACTCACATCCACACACAAAGGAAAGCTGAAGTAATTCTACTTCACAATTTTAATATATTGCCTGTAATGAAATTATGAAAAAGTTCTTTTGGCTGGGTTATGTAAATGTGTAATCCTAGTCTTTTTTTATTTGTTCTTCTAGTGTTCCAACAGTAAGTAGCAAAGGACATATGTATTGTTTTTACCATCAAATTTTTGAAATTAAGGTTTTTGAGAAATTACTGAGAATAAGGATTTTTTTCCTTTGAAATTACTAAAATAGATTATAAACAATTCTTGGTAATTGATTCTTGTATGTAGAACTCTAAATTGAGTGTTTCACCGAATTATACATAATAGTGTGGGGTTTTTTTTGAAAGTAAATGTAGTTTTGCTTCTGCTTTTGAATTCTAGTAAATTATGATTTCACTAAAAACTTCTCACTAAAATTGTCAGCATGTTTTATTGAATGTTGTGTGTAGTGTTCAAATGGAGACATCTGTCATGACATAGATACATGGGGGCTGCTGACCGATGAAGTTTTCTGTTCAGTCTTATTTCAGAATCTCAGGTTAAGTTGTATTTATGTATTTAAATGTTAGTCCCTTAGGAAGTTTGATAAGTAAAGTGAAAGGATAGATACCCAGAGATTTGTGATAGTTTAGCATAGGGCTCTTCTGTTGTATATCATTTTTTTAAAAATTAAAATAATCTATTTTATTGACGTATGCATTACTTGTAATAAAATGTGCGAATTCTAGGGGTGTCCGACTGGCTCAGAATGAGGAGCTTACGACTCATGAGCTCAGCGTTGTGAATTTGAGCCCCATGTTAGATGTAGAGATTACTTAGTAAAATAACACCTTAAAAAAATGTACCAATTCTAAGTATGTAATTGCTGAGTGTTGACATTTAGACCAGGATCACAGTAGTGATCTCTAGAATGTGTTCATCACTTCAAAAGCTTTCTTGTGCTCATTTGTAGTCAATCCCTCCCCCTACTCTGACCCCTTAGACAGCTCATTCCCCTGCTCTTACTATAGTTTTTCCTCTTCTAAAATGTCTTCTGGGATGCCTGGCTGGCTCAGTCAGAAGAGCATGTGACTCTTGCGCTCACAGTCGTGAGTTCGAGCCCCATGTTGGGTGTAGAGATTACTTAAATAAAACTTAAAAAAGAAAGTGTCTTCTAAATGGAATCCTACTGTAGGTGGTCTGTTGTATTCAGCTTCCTTCACTTAGCATAATGCTTCGAGGTTCACCGTGTTACATGGTTCAGTAGTGTTGTTTGATTGCTGAGTATTCATTTTACATGCTCAGTGGCTTTGCATTTGTCTAATGCCTAGTGGTTTTCAGCATCTTTCCTGGTGCTTTTTTGTCACTTTTTTTTTTTTTTTTTTGTGGTGAAGTGTTTGTTTAGGTCTTTCCCCCATATTTTTATCAGATGTCTTCTTACTGAGTTATAGACTTCTTTACATATTCCTGGTACAAGGCCTTTCATCTGATAAGTGTTGTATAAGTATTTTCTCCCATTCTATGACTAGCCTTTTTCTTAACAGTTCATTTTGAAGAACGAAAGTTTTTATTTTGAAGTTTTATTTATCCATTTGCATTCTTTTGTGGGTTTGTACTTTGTGAATTAAGAACTATTGTCTTACTCCAGAGCACAAAGACTTTCTCAAACAATGTTGTCTTATAGAAATTTTTTAGTTGTAATGTTTTACATTTAGACCTTTGATGCATTCTGACTTAATTTTTGTATATGTTGCAAGATGTGGATTTAGGTATTGTGGTGTAATAAAATATGTATTTGGTCTTTGCCCCAGATTCCTGGCGCAGAACTCCTAAAACCCAGGGAATTTCCTGAGTGACATGAGTGCCTTTTGTATACTAAAGAGTTGACTCAACTCAACTCAAGGCTGGGGTTCCAGGGGTCCCTAGATAGCTTTAGGGTGGGGACTGGTTGCCAGAAGAATCAGTTATGGGATTAAAGGTTTAGAACTTTTCAGTCCCACTCCCCCAGTCTCTGAGGAGGGGAGAAGCTGGAGATTGAGTTCAGTCACCAAAGGTTTTGGTGCCTTTGAAATGAAAACTCTATAAAAACCCAGAAACAATGGGGAGTTTCTAGATTTTGGGAAGGTGCTGTGTCCAGAGAGGGCATGGAAGCTCCGTGTACCCCTCCCTCTTACCTTGCTCTGTATCGCTCTTCAATTTGGCTGTTCCTGCCTGAGTCTTATCCTTTTAATAAACTGGTAAATGTTAGTAAAGTGCTTTCCTAAGTGTTTTGAGTCATTCTAATGAATTATTGAAGCCTTGAATTTATAGCTGGTCAGTTAAAACTTTGGGTGCCCCCTGGAACTAGTGACTGGCATCTGAAGTGAAAGCAGGCTCATGGGCCTGAGCCTTTAACTTGTAGGTTCTGTGCTAACTTTGGGAGTTAGCATCAGGATTGAATTAAATTGTTGGACACCCTTTTGGCGTGGATAATTGGAGAATTGGTGTGAAACACTGTGTCCCCCACCCCTCCATTTGGTATCAGGAGTAGGATTTGCTAGATTGACTCACAGACTCAGTAAAGTGCTTTACTTACTATTACTGGTTTACTATAAAGGATAGAATCCAGAAATAGCCAAATGGTTAGAATGCATAGGGCAAGAGTAGGGTGGAGGGTGAACACATGTGTTCAACAACCTGAAAGCTCCCTTGAACCCCATTGTTTATGGGTTTTTATGGAGGTTCTGTTACATAGCTGTGATGGATGAAAACATTGAGTTCAATCTCTGGCCCCATCCTGCCCCCAGAGGTTGAGCGGTGGGGCTGAAAATTCCAGCCCTCTATCTGTGGCTTGGTGTTTCTGGTGAGGAGCCTATGTCCTGAACCTATCCGGAGGCCCTCCAACAGTCATGTCATTAGCATAAACTTAGGGATGGTTGAGAGGGACTCCTTATGAATAAAAATAGAAAACACTTCTATCACTCAGGATAGTTCAAGGATTTTTAAAGCTCTGTGCCAGGATCCTGTGAAAAGGACCACATATATTTTGTTTTATACCACAGGTTTTTAAAAAATTGTTTTGCGTATGCATATTCAATTTTTCTAGCTCCCTTTACTGAAAAGATTAACTTTTCCTCCATTGAATTATCTTAGGACTTTCTAAAAAATCAGTTGACCATATATGTGTGAATCATACCCAGGCTGTCTATGCTGTTCAGTCTTAATTACTGTGTGTACATCTTGGACATATTTAGTTAAATTTATTCCTAAGTATTTCATAGTGTTTTGATGCTACTTTAAGTGGCACTTTCTAATTTAGACTTCCGATTTTTTATTGCTAGCATGTGGAAATACGATTGATTTTCATATATTGACCTGGAACCTTATTAAATTCACTTTTTAGTTCTGGGATTTTTTTTTTTTTTTTTTTTTTTTTTGTAGATTCCTTGGGATTTTTCTCTGTAGGTAGTCATCTGTAGCCAGTTTTACTTCTTCCTTTTTAGTATGTTGGCCTTTTATTGTTTCTTATTATATCAGTTGGGATCTTCATTACAGTGCTTAATAAAGCTGATGAGAATGTCCGTCCTAGCCTTCTCTCAGCCGAAGAGGGAAGGCATTCAGTCTTTCACCAATTAAGTGTACTGTTTGCTGTGGTTTTCTCAGAAGTGTGCCTTTATTAGGTTGAAAAGGTTCTAGTCCTAGTTTGTTGAGGATTTTTTTTTTTTATCACGAATAGGTGTTGAATTTTGTCAGATCTTTCTTTTGTGTCTCTTAAGATGATCATATCTTTTTTCTCCCAGTCTCTTAAAAATGGTAATTGTCAATTGATTTTCAGCTATTAAACAGCCTTGTATTCCTGTAATGAACCCTTCCTGGTCATGATGTGTTACTTTTTTTACATATTGCTAGATTTGATGTGTTAACATTTGGTGGAGGAGTTTTACAGCTGTGTTCATGAGGGAAATTGAGGTGTAGTTGTCTTGTAACGTCTGTGTCTGGTTTTGGTGTCAGGGCGTTGCTGGTATGAAATGAATCCGAAGCTGTTCCAATTTTGTTTCTTCTGTTTTACTGAAGAGAGTGTATAGAATTGGTATTATTTCTTGTGTATTTGGTAAAATTTACTAACAAAGCCGTCTGGTCCAGTTTTCTCTGTGGAAAGATTTTTTTTTTTCTGTTTTAATAATGATTTTTTATTATATTATGTTAGTCACCATACAGTACATCCCCGGTTTTCGATGTAAGGCTCGATGATTCATTAGTTGTGTATATCACCCAGTGCACCATGCAATATGTGCCCTCCTTACTACCCATCACCGGTCTATCCCATTCCCCCACCCCCCTCCCCTCTGTAGCCCTCAGTTTGTTTCTCATAGTCCGTAGTCTCTCATGTTTCATTCCCCCTTCTGATTACCCCCCCTTTCTTTATCCCTTTCTTCCCCTACTGATCATTCTAGTTCTTATGTTCCATAGATGAGAGAAATCATATGATAGTTGTCTTTCTCTGCTTGACTTATTTCACTAAGGATTATCTCCTTCAGTGCCGTCCATGTTGTAGCAAATGTTGAGAACTCATTCTTTCTGATTGCTGAGTAATATTCCATTGTATATATGGACCACAACTTCTTAATCCAGTCATCTGTTGCAGGGCATCTCCGCTCCTTCCACGATTTAGCTATTGTGGACATTGCTGCTATGAACATTGGGGTGCATATGGCCCTTCTCTTCACTACGTCTGTATCTTTGGGGTAAACACCCAGTAGTGCAATGGCTGGATCATAGGGTAGCTCAATTTTTAACTTTTTAAGGGACCTCCACACGGTTTTCCAGAGTGGCTGTACCAACTTGCATTCCCACCAACAATGTAGGAGGGATCCCCTTTCTCCACATCCTCTCCAACAATTGTTGTTTCTTGCCTTGTCTATTTTTGCCATTCTAACTGGCGTAAGGTGGTATCTCAGTGTGGTTTTGATTTGGATTTCCTTGATGGCTAATGATTTTGAACATTTTTTCATGTGTCTGTTAGCCATTTGTATGTCTTCATTGGAAAAGTGTCTGTTCATATCTTCTGCCCATTTTTTGATTTGTTTATTTGTTTCTCGTGTATTGAGTTTGAGAAGTTCTTTGTAGATCTTGGATACCAGTCCTTTATCTGTAGTGTCATTTGCAAATATATTCTCCCATTCCGTGGGCTGCCTCTTAGTTTTTCTGACTGTTTCCTTGGATGTGCAGAAACTTTTAATCTTGATGAAGTCCCATAAATTCATTTTATCTTTTGTTTCTTTTGCCTTTGGGGATGTGTCATGAAAAAGGTTGCTTTGGCCGATGTCGTAGAGGTTGCTGCCTATGTTCTCCTCTAGAATTTTGATGGATTCCTGTCTCACATCGAGGTCTTTCATCCATTTGGAGTTTATTTTTGTGTATGGTGTGAGATAGTGGTCAAGTTTCATTCTTTTGCATGTAGCTGTCCAATTTTCCCAGCACCATTTATTGAAGAGACTGTCTTTTTCCCACTGGATGTTTTTTCCTGCTTTATCAAATATTAGTTGCCTCTGTGGAAAGATTTTTAACTGTGAATTTAATCTCTTTAGTAGATAATAGGACTATTCAAGTTACCCATTTCTTCTTAAGTTTGGGTAATTTGTGTCTCTTAAAGAAATTATCTCTTTGATCTAAGTTTTCAAATTTATTGGCATAAAGTTCATCCTATTCCCTTATCTTTTTAATATCGACTGAATTTTTAGAGATATCTTTCATTTTTGATATTGATAATTTGTGTCTTTTTCTTAAATTCTGGTAAAACATTTATTTCTTTTCTTTATCTTCTCAAAGAACTGGCTTTTGTTTCACTGGTTCATTTTTTCTTTCCTCTGTTTGCTTTGGTATTAATTTATTCCTTTTTTTCTAGCTTCTTAAGCTTAGATCATTGATTTTAAGCCTTTTTTCTTTCCTAATAGAGGCTTTTAATATTATAATTAATTTTAATTTTTTAAATTTAATTTTTTCATTTGAACATGTCAGAGATACCATTAAAAAGAACTCAGAGTACTCATGGCCTTTCTGAGGAAGTAATAATTATTGGCTGTTGCTAATTCATTTCTAACCCTATTTCCATTAAAAATTTTTCTTAAGAGGTGCCTGGGTGGCTCAGTTGGTTGAATGTCTGACTGTTGATTTTGGCTAGGGTAGTGTTCTCAGCGCCCAGGGATCAAGCCCTGTGTTGGGCTCTGCCCTCAGTGGGGAGTCTGCTGGAGATTCTGTCTCTCTCTCTCCCCCTCCCCTTGTTCTCTGTCTCGCTCTCTTTAAAATAAATCTTTAAAAAAATATTTCCTAAGTAATATTTTATGCTCTATAGATACTATTTTCTTTTTAAGAAGTAGGAAGTACATATTAGTAGTAATTTGCTGATTTATCCCTGTGTCACCCTGGCCCCACTATAGAATGTTCCCCTGCAAAGCAGCCCAGTTGATCAACATGAAGGATCACCTCATTCCCCTGTTTCAGCTAATCCTCAGAAATAAAGTGTGTGGTGGATGAATAATGGCCCCCGAAACTTGTCCATATCCTAATCCAGGAATCTATTAACTATGTGACCTTATATGGCACAAGGGATGTCATATGTATGAATAAGGTAAAGTTCTAGAGCTGGGGAGATTATCCTGGATTATTTGGTGGGCCCAGCATAAAGACAAGGGTGTGTATGAAAGGAAGGCAGGAGCACTGGAATCTAGGAGGCGAGAGGAAGATGGGAAGGTCCTACTGGTGCAGAGAAGCGGCGAGCCAGGGTGTCTGGACAGCCTCCAGGAGTTGGGAAAGGCATGGCATCTCAGCCTCTCAGGAGCCTCCAGAGGATAATCGCACTAAGCTGGCAGTCCTTGTAGGAGACTGATACCAAGTAAGGTCTTGCCGCTCTGGCCACCTCCCCTCTCCTGCCCTGTCTCCCATGTTGTCCTCTTGTCCTCTCCACCTTGGTCTCTGCTAGACAGAGCTCATTCTCCTCTCAGACTCACTGTTCCCTTAGCTTGGAAAGACCTCTGCACAAATGTCATCTCCTTAGAGAGCTGTTCCCTTGTCATTTTAGGCCTGCTCCCCCCACCCTCTGTCACAGTTTCCTATTTTAGCTTCTTCTTGGCACTTTTCAGTTCCGGAATTTATGTTGTACTTGTGATTTTGTGATCAGTCTGCTTCTCCTGCAGATCTGCCGATCCCCTGGAATTAGGGCAGGGGCCCATTATCAGAACAGTGCCTGGACAGTCGAAGGTACTGAACAAATAGTTCAGGGGAGGAAGAATTGAAAGGTTTGGTTGTTGAGGAAGTAACTTTGGCAGAGTGTTGTGGTTACGTGAAGTAAGCTTATACTTTGATACATTGCACGTGTAGGTGGCTTGTGGGTGAAGAAGAGTGACTTGTTCAAGTTCTGTCTCCTCAGTCTCCCTTATTAAATGGACCCTTCTAAACTGCAGGCATGTCTCAGGAGCAGAGCTGCTTCTTTTGGGGAGAGGAGAGAATGGCCCCCTCCAGAGGTGGGCAGCTCAGCCAGAGGTGACTGGCCTCGGCTCTTGTGTCTCAAGGCCCATCACCTGGCCTTCCCAGTGAAGTCATGCTGCCTTCAGCGGGGAGGAGGGCACTGGAGGCCAGAAGAGCTCCTGCGTGTGGAAAGCCCCTGTTACATTATTACAGGAGGCCAGGGGGTGTCATTCAGCCTGTGAGCCTGGGTGAGGTTCCGCGGAGCTCCAAGGGCTAGAGAGGCAGAGCCTAAAAACTTCGGAACAGAGTTGAGTGTTATCAGCCTGCTCCTGCCAGTTGAGATTTGCAGCACCGCTTGCTTTCCCAGGGGTTCCCTGGGAACCAGAGTTAGTCTAGACTAGGGTTCAGCAAACTTTTTCAGTAAAGGGCCAGATATTTTAGGCTTTCTGGGCCTCTTACAGTCTTTGTCATTATCTCTCTATCTGTGTCTCTCTCTCTCTCTCTCTATCTCATTTATTTTTATAAAACTCTAGAAAACAAGAATGACCAATTTTAGCTGAGTGCGACCAGCCTGCAGGCTGTAATACGCTGACTCCGGTCCAGACTGGGTTTCTTTTTCCCTTTGCTGGTCCACATCTGTTCCCTGGGACCTGGCCCCTCAGCCTGCAGCCAGAGAAGCCAGGCTGAGTTCCGTTGAGCTCCACAGGAAGACGCTAGATGCCTGGCCCATGGAGACTATGTCTCTACACATACAGTGAAAGTGCCCTTTGTTCTTGCATGACTGCCATGCAGCTCGGAGTCGTACAAGTGTCCTGTGTAGTGGTGGCAGCGTTTGGAGCCGCTGTCAGTTAGGATCGTCTTGAGGGTTATGTTCCTGGAAACCCCCTCATTAGAATTTCCATTTGAATAACTTAGGACTTTCAGGGCAAAATAAAGTTTGAGAGATGGAGATAGTATTTTCACGTTCTCTAAAATAAAAGTGAAGGCCACATGATTAATAAATACCAGTATGATGTATTCATTAAAACATTTGTAAAAATATCATATACTTTGACTTGTTATCTCTTTCTCACTATAAACTTTTGGTGATTTTCTTCTCTTGAATTGTGTGAAATACCTGTGATTGGTTATTGATGTAGGAAAGATGTTAAGGTTTGAAGCCAACGGCCAGTAAAGAATTCTTGAGATGTCTTTGGTGCAAAAAGGTGATTTCTTTTAAGGCACGGGGACAGGACCCTGGGGGCAGAAGGAGCTGCGCCAGGCTCATGAGGAGTGGCCCATTATATACTTTCAAGTTGGGAGGGGGTTAGGGATCCTATAAATCTCTATGGAATTTGGAAGCAAGGTTTCCAGGACCTTGAGGTGGCTAGCTAGTGTGGGGAAAAGGTCATTTATTACCGTCTCATAAAACCTTAGTTATGAGTCCTTTCAGATAGATGTGTATCGGTGGGCCATATGCCGGGGGATGATTGCCATCATGTATCTTGGCAGGGGGTAGAGATAAAGGAAGTTTCTAAAAGAACTTTTGTATGTTAAAGTAGACTTAACAGGATCCTGGGGAGAGGGTTGGGCTAGGATTGCCTGTTGCCCTTTAGCAAAGTGTCAACATGGAGGCAGTTGAGTCCCTGGAGGAATGTCACTCTGCCTGTTTCAAGGACTTGTCAGTGGGCTATAGGGAGTAAGGAAACTTAATAATTTCTCTTCTGCCTTTATTTCCCGCATCAGTTATGTTTGTGACAGATAGACCACCCCTACTTGGTGTTTTTCTTAAAGTGTTGCTTTGTGCCAGCAGGTGATCACGCTCCTGGAGGATCTGCCTGACCCTTTTGAGGCTTATTTTTAAAGCTTCTGGTATGTTAACTGAGTGCCCAGGGTGTACTGTACATTTTCTCAGTTCCTGCTGGTCATAAGGTGAACACCAGAATTGTTCACACCGTAGCTTCCTGTCGATGTTCTTTCTTTGGTAACTGCCTATGAATGGGCATTTCAGGTTAAAGCTTAAGGGAACCTGGTGCAGATTATGGGAGCGCTTTCTCTGAGTGACTCTTCTCTGGTTTCCTGTTCTGCAAATTCCAGCCTCCCAGCCTCCCTGCTTGCTCTGTTTAGGCCCCCCTCCCTGCCTTGCACCCCATCCTGGGAAGCGCCCTTAGAAAGAAAGCTGGAACAGTCAGTGGGCTCCCATTCAGTCTGTCACTACCTGTTGATCAGCATCTGAAAGAAGTTTCTGTATTTGAAGGAAAAAGGCTAGTCCAGTATCACTCCATCATAGAGCTGGAAGTTTTCAGTTCCCTTTGGTGGGGAATGGTGTTTAAGAACCAAGATCTGGATGCTCATTGTCCCTTGGTGTCTTTGTCTCTAGGCCCTTTTACTGGGTAGAGCTAAGAGCTGCTTGGATAATGAATTACATTGCATTACATATATATACAGTCGTATCAGTGTCTGTATTTATATGTCAGAAGCCATGAGTTCATGTTGACAGCTCCATTTCCAGTTCCTCACCATAGGATTCACTCTCCTAGCCCATTCTTTTTTTTTTTTTTTAAAGATTGTATTTTTTTGTGAGAGCGAGCGAGAGAGCACAGGCAGGGGGAGTGGCAGGCAGAGGAGAAGCAGACTCCGTGCACAGCAAGGAACACAATGTGGGGCTCAGTCCCAGGACCCTGGGATCATGACCTGAGCCAAAGGCAGATGCTTAACCAACTGAGCCACCCAGGTGCCCCTCCTCTCCCATTCTTACACTTGTATTATCTGAAATACCTTTCATTTGCTCAGTTCTATAATATGCAGAAAATAGTTGCAGAATTGCTGAATTGATACCGCTGTGATAAACACACTTTCTAACTAGGGTCCGAGATTTACTTGGAGTATATGTCCTTAGACTGAGGGTATAGAGTAAAAGCACAGTATTGAAAGTTATTTATGTTATTTCTTGTTCAGTGTAATTATGTTTAGTCAGATGAAACAAAGTTAGGTTTCCTCACTTTTGTTTCTTTTACTTTGAATATATGAAATACCAATATGTTTTCAAAAGTCAAAACTATACACAGAAGTGTCACTACCCACCTCCTCCCTCTAGTCCCTTCCATCTGATTCCCACTCTTGAGGGTGTTAATGAATCTCATTAGTTCCTAGTTTATCCATCATGTTTCTTTCTTGCAAAATTAAGGATATGCTTGTCTACCTATTTCCATTCTTTCTTATGCAAGTAGCATTCTGTATATATTCTTTGTACTTTTTTCAGTTAATAGTATATCCTAGAAATTAGTTCATAGAAATGCGATGGTAGCTGGAAGTAGATGAGGGGTTAATGAGCCTTTCTGAAGAAGGAGATCTTACCGCAGTGGGCATGCTGTGAGGGGACTGAAGGTGACTCTGCAGGGGAGAGGAAAATGGCACAACCTTAGGAGAGAAGGCTTAGGAGAGAAGGCTTCCAGTAAGCCGGAGAGCCTGGGATGCTGCAGAGAAGGGAAGTTTTGGGTTTGGGATGGTAAAAGGACACTTCACGCTGAGGAAAAATGAAGCTCCTTTTATTAGAGCCTTGAATTCTGATAAAATCCTATGGCAGAGCAGTCCTTTTTATTAAATGGAGAGTTACTATAAATGACCTTGAGGAAAATTTACTGTATAATAAAAAAAATTAAATACTTAGTGTATTTAGAGCTGTTTTAGGTTCACAGCTAAATTGAGGGTGGGGTACAGAGATTTCCCGTACACCCCCTGCCTTCATACACACATAGCCTCCCTCATTAGAAACATCTTCCACCAGAGTTCTACCTGTGTTACGTCTGATGAACCTACACTGACATGTCCTACTCACCCAAAGTCTGTAATTTGCATTATTGTTCTCTCTTGATGTTATGAGTTCTCTGGGTTTGGACAAATGTATAATGACATGTATCTACCATTACAGTATCACGCAGAGTTGTTTTGTTACCCTAAAAATCCTCTGTACCTCACCTGTCTTCCCTTCCTCACAAACCCCTGGCAACCACTGATCTGTCTCTGTGTCCATAGTTTTACCTTTTCCAGAATGTTACACCAGAATCATACACTGTGTAGCCTTTTCAGATTGGCTTCTTTTATTTGATAATATGATTTCTCCATGTCTTTCCATGGCATGATAGCTCATTTTTTTTAATTGCTGAATAATATTCTACTTTATAGATATACCACAGTTCATTCATTCACCTACTGAAAGACCTCTGGGTAGCTTCCTAGTGTTGGCAGTTATGAATAAAGCTGCTATAAACGTCTGTAACCAGATTTTTTTTTTTTAAAGATTTTATTTATTTGACAGAGATAGAGACAGGCAGCGAGAGAGGGAACACAAGCAGGGGGAGTGGGAGAGGAAGAAGCAGGCTCATAGCAGAAGAGCCTGATGTGGGGCTCGATCCCAGAACGCGGGGATCACGCCCTGAGCCGAAGGCAGACGCTTAACCGCTGTGCCACCCAGGCGCCCCTGTAACCAGATTTTTAAGCAGACCTAAGTTTTCATCTCCTTTGGGTAAATACCAACGATTGCTGGATTGTGTGTTAAGAGTATGTTTAGTTTTATATGCCACACTGTCTTCTAGAGAGGGTATATCATTTTGCATTCCTACCAGCAACGTATGAGAGATTCTGTTGCTCTGTGTATTTTTGCCAGCATTTGGTAGTGTCAGTGTTTCAGATTTTGGGCATTCTAATAGGTGTATAGTGGTATTTCCTTGTTTTAATTTTGCATCATATGTTTATCTCCAATCTATATATCTTTGTCTATTAAGTGTCTACTAAGGTCTTTGGCCCAGTTTTTTTTTTTTTTTTCTTTAAAGTAGGCTCCACACCCACACGGAGCCCAACGTGGGGCTTGAACTCATGACCCTGATGAGATCAAGACCTGAGCTGGGATCAGAATTTGGATGCTTAACTGACTGAACCACTCAGGCGCCCCGTTTGGTCCAGTTTTTATTTTTATTTTTTTATTTTTTTTTAAAAAGATTTTATTTATTTATTTGACAGGGATAGAGATAGCCAGCGAGAGAGGGAACACAAGCAGGGGGAGTGGGAGAGGAAGAAGCAGGCTCAAAGCAGAGGAGCCTGATGTGGGGCTCGATCCCATAACGCCAGGATCACGCCCTGAGCCGAAGGCAGATGCTTAACCGCTGTGCCACCCAGGCGCCCCTGGCCCAGTTTTTAATTGAGTTGCTTGTTTACCTGTTGAGTTTTAAGAGTTTTTTGTGTAACAGTTCTTTATCAGATATGTCTTTTGCAAATATTTTTTCCCATTCTGTGGCTTGCCTTTTCATTGTCTTGACATTATCTTTTGCAGAACAGAGGTTCTTCATTTTAATGAAGTCCAGCTTATCCATTGTGTCTTTCATGGATCATGACTTTGATGTTAGAGGTGTACCTTGGATTTATAGACTAAGTTGGGAAGAACTGACATCTTGACAATACTGAGTCTTCCTATCCATGAACATGGACTGTCTCTCCACCTATGTAGTTCTTTGATTTTGTTCATCAGTTTTGTAGTGTTCCTCTTACAGATCTTATACATATTTTGTTAGATTTATACCTAAGTATTTCATTTTTGGGAGTGCTATTGTAAGTGACATTGTGTTTTTATTTTCAAATCCCACTTGTTCCTTGTTGGTATATTGAAAAGTGATTGACCTCTATATTAACTAATATCCTGCAATCTTGGTATAATTGCTAATTCCAGGAATTTTTTTTATTGACTCTTTTTTTTATTGACTCTTTTTATAGGTTGTCGACAATCTACTATGTATTGTCTACTATGTAGACAGCCAATCATGTCTTCTGTAAAAAAAAAAAAAAAGACAGTTTTATATCTTCCTTCCCAATCTGTATTACTTTTTACTTCCTTTTCTTGCCTTATTGCATTCATAAGGACTTCTAGTATGAGATCAGAAAGGTGTGGTGAGAGGGACTTGATCATAGTGGGAAAACTTTGAATTTCTCACCATGATTTATATTAGCTGTAGACATTTTATAGATACTCTTTATCAAGTTGAGAAAGTATCCCTCTATTCCTAGTTTATCAAGAATGTATGTCATGAATTGAATTTTGTTATATGCTTTATCCGCATCTATTAATATGGTCATGTGATATTTTTTCTTTTTTAGCTGCTGATGTGGTGGATTACTTTGATTCATGTTTGAATGCTGAACAGCCTCACATACCTAGGATAAATCCCACTTAGTTGTAGCATATAATTTACTTTAAAAAGATGAAATCTCGTGTTCTCTTGCAGTTACTCTGTGGGTTCATTGAACCCTTTTTCTGAATCTAAGATGCATTGTGGGTTCTTGTTTCATATCACTATTTATATTAGTAATTTCATCATCTAGAAATGGATTTATTATTATTTACCACTTGTTCCTGGCTATACTAAAGACTACAGTACGAAAATGAAGAATGATGGAACTGCCCAGAAAGATGATGCAGTGCTCAGATCATTGCTTTTTTATTGCATTGCCTCAAGAATTGCATCGTCTTTTAAAAATTTTAATGAAATCTGGAGGCACCATCTTTGTAGTCTTTCTTTTAGTTTTTATTGAACACATTTAAGAATTTAGAATTTTTAATTTTCTACGTCTGATGACCAGGAGTAGAAAGTTGACAGAGGAATATATTTCATAATTATCAGGTGAATAAAATAATCATCAAAAGAGACAGCAGGACTCCAGGCTGTAATCATGAAGGTGAAATTTATCATGGAGGTGAAATCATAGACTATGAGTTGGCAGACGACAGTATCCTGGATGAATTTTCTCGAAATCAAGAATTGATGAGTGAATAGTTTATTTCTGTGATTTATGTGAAGGAAATGTGGACTTTGCATTCAGTTAGTCACTTGGTGGGAAGGGCTTCTTGTGCAGCGGTTTGTGACAAGCACTTGGACATCCCATTTTGCTGAAAGGATGTGTGTCAGTATTCTTGTATCTCATGTAACGTCTGTGCATGATCATTTACTTGATACAGCTTGTAAGGGTAAAGTGTTGAAAGTTAGTATATATACAGAGGTGATAGGAAGGGAATAGATGGTGCGGAAATGAAAACAAATTGGGTTTATTATTCTAAGGTTTGTACATCTGAAAATGAACGTATTTTACAATCAGGGTACAAAGAATATGACTGTCCTAACAAAATTGTGAGCTGTCAAAATTTTCAAAAGCTCTGCATTTCTACAATGCAAGTTCAAGAAGAACTACAAGTAATGATCATCTATTAGAGATATATTTGAAATCTGGTATCAGTTTTTATAGAACTGTGTGTTCCAGGTTAATATGTGTCAGCTGATGGACGGTTTTGTTCAAATGATGTATGCCTTTTCATGTGTGTTTGTGTCTGTGTACGTGAGTATATACCTGTATATACGTATGTCTTTGTAGTGTGTGTGTGTCCACATATGTGCAGGTACTAGGAAAATTTAAAAATATGGGTTTGATATATTTACATTTTGACTAAAATGTGAAATTTGCTTTTTCATTTTTCTTTTTTCTGTAAGTTATTCATGAAATGACCTAAATATTAAATAAAATGCAAAGGGTTTATTGGCCTCAGCTGATAAAGGGTGTTGATTATTTCTCTTGGTCTACTGAGGGTTAAGGTCATATACCTGAGTGAGTCATTGCCCTCAGCAGTTGACAGTTATGCATTCCTTTCAAGAACACGTGGAATATTCATGAAAATTAACCATCTGCTCGGCTGTAAAACCTCTACAGATTCTAAAGGCTGTGTTCTGTGACTGCAGGCTGTTAAGATAGAAGTCATTTACAAAAAATTAGAAGAAGTCTCCATACATTGGGAAATTTAAAATAACTTCTAAATAACTTATAGCTCAACAAAGAAATCTTAATGTAAGTTAGAGCATGTTCAGCATTACATTCTGACAAAATACTTTAAATATTGTGTAATATAGTTAAGAGTGTACTTGAAAGAATAAAGGCTTGAAATGAATAAACTGAGAATCTGGCTTAGGGAATGACACAGAGAGCTACAGGCTAGACATAAATAGGCCAGAAGGAAGGGGATGAAGGTGAGCATACACTTAGGACACAGAAAGCACACAGTAAGTAGGGAGGAGAGTAAAGCCCAGAGCTGGTTCTCTGAAAATTCAAATGGTTGAACTGGCAAGATTAAATCAAGGGTGAAAAAACAAACAATATTCAGATTGAAAAAAAGAGTCCATAGGTATCAATTTCATAGACATTAAACTAGTAAGATAATGTTTGCCAATAATTGATGCCAATAAATTGAAATTTTAGGTGAAGTAGGTAAATTATTGCAAAACAAAACTTAACCAAAACTGACTTAAGAAATAGAAAATTGACTAATCCCAGAACAGTGAATATACCTGGCCAGATGATTGCAGAAAGGCATTCTACACAGAAATGTATGGAGCAGATCATTCCAATCTCATATATGTTCTTTGAGAAAATAACAAAAGAAAGAGCCTTGCCCAGCTTCTTTTGTGAAGCTAGGCTAACCTGGATACACACACACCACGCTAGGGCTGTGCAGGAAAGGAAAAGAAGACTAGTTTCTGGTTCTAGACAGACACCTCCCCAGGACACTGGGAACATCTGCTCCCTCTGGTGCTACAGACGGAGCTGCCTGGAAATCCTTGGTTATCTTGAGCTGGTTTGGGTTGAATGGGAGGAATAAAAGCCCGTTTTGGGTGGGAGCGAGAAAGACCAAGGTGTTTGGATTGACAGCACATGTACAGACACTGGAATGATTCAGAAATGTCGACTTTAATAGCTACACAGTCATGGTCTACAAATCATGGGCATTTCATCTTTTACTGTGGAGCAAAAGGCAGGTAAGGCTCCCATTTCTTATGCATCAGATGGGCAACACTTAGCAAGTGTGGCAGTGCCAGGCACAGGTGCAGTGCACTGCTGCTGGCCACGTGTGGAGGTGGAAATACTTTGGAAAACAATTTGGTATTAACTTTTAAAGACTGCTGTCTTCATCTGTATGATCCGGCCACTACGCTGCAAGGAAAATGACTTAACACAACGATCTGCCAGACTGAGGTGGGGGTAGTTGTAGGCATTCGGGAGGAATAGCTAGTTTCCAAAGCTTGATACACAGCTTACATAAGTAGGTGCTCTTTCATGAGACTTCTCCCACTGGTCTGTGCGTTCCAGTTACTCCCACTGTCTTCCCTGTCACAGCTGTCCTTGCATTTCATAAGCCAGTCCTGATCTTACTTGCTTCCTTGCCCCAGGGAGGGAAAAAAGCTTCTGAACTGCCAAAAAGGGGTTTTTAAAAATATGAATGTTGAGAATTTCAACTGGAATCCTCTTCTTATTCTGGCAGTTTCCAATTCTTTGCTCAATAAAGTTCATACGGAATTGTTAAATGCTTCTTGATTACTCTATGATTTTTCAAGAGTTGGCTCCAAAAGAGCTGAAAAAATTGGGTGACGTTGCTGAAGTAGAACTCCTTTGTTTATGTGAGCAAGTTTTCTCCACATGACTAAAATTGATAATGAACCCTGCCTCATTCTAGCAACAAATGATTTGCATACATAGATACATGAGATCATTAATGGAAGGAGGGGAGATGGTCCCAGGGATCTCATTGAGATACATTTCCAATATAGGTTTGCTTTTAATATCTAATAGTTATCAGATGAGCATTCCATTTATGCTTCAATCAGTTGTACGCCAGTTAATACTTGTAATGAAGTCAGTCCAGAGGAAACCTTCCAGAGTTAGTGCTTTATCGTAGTTACAGGAAATTTAATAAAAATTAATTCAATCCATATACACGTTTCGTTGCAAAGAAATGTGACAGGAATCAATACAAGTTTTCTATGCACAAATACTGAGTACATCAGAAAAAAATAGAGGAAAGTGAAGTAGAAATACCGGTTCATACAGAACAGAAATGATGTAATATTTCTTATTGTTAAGCAAGGATTTGTTTGTATGTTTTAGAGGTGGATGATTTTGTGAATCAGATCACTGTGGTACGTAGGTTGCACTGGATACATTGACAATGATCTAAGTCAGTTGTTTTGTAAGATGCCAGGGTGTATGAGCGCGCTGCAATCTTGGCAACTATTTAAACTTCAGTGACGAAAATTTTTCAATGTCATATAAAAATTTTAAAGACAGCCTATTTTTCAAAATTCTTTTTAGCAGTGTTGGGAACAAAAAAGGTTGAAGACCATTGGCTTAAAGCAATAGATCTCAAGAGGGATGGTAACACTCATTGAGTAGCGTATTGGAATTTTGGGGGAGTTCTTTGGTTGGCACAGTGATTGAAGGCCTTATGGTCCTTTGGTTATTGGGGGCCAAGGAAGCTAGATAACCTGCAGTGTATAACAAAGAATATTACTGTTTCTCATAACTTTTCTAAAGTCCTGCTGGACTAGTCCACTGCAAATATGAATGAGCAGAAATTTAACACATAGTAATCTTAAGGCATATTTAAAAGAAGGAATTTATATAAAACAGTAAGTCCAGGAATTTTAGGAGAAGGCCATTTTTGTGGGCAATATTTAAGTGAAATAGATATTTTCTCAAAATTGTTAAATAATATATTAACTCCATGAATCATCTATTTGGTGTATTAAATATTGAACTATATATTTAGATGGAAAGAGTTTGCAGTAGGGCAGGAACTGCAAAAACAATATAAGTGATGAAAAATATGTAACTTAGAACCAAATACTAAATTTCCAGTAACATGAAATGCAGATCTTACTGAATTTCATTCTACTTTCTCAGTAACACCAGTATGATTGCACTGTTTAATACTGTAACGTGGTCCACACCCTTACCACCTCCCTACCGCCCTAGCACTTTCCTGTTCTTTTTTTTACCTCAAACATTTACCGCTCCCTTCGTTGGTTATTAATTTTTTTTATTGTCTTTTTGTCTCCCTTGCTTAAAAGACACAGTGTGAGAGGAGAGGGTAGGAGACAGAAAGAGCAGCCCTTTGGAGGAGTTTGGCTTTAACAAAGGGGAGAGAAATAGGTCGTAGCTGGACGGGGTGGAGCATATGGAGTCAAGAATTTTTTTTTAATCAAACTTTTTCATTGAATTATAATATATAGAAAATTGTACAAATCTGAAGTGTATAATACATTTCTATGACATGAACTAACCTGTGCAGTCAGCACCCAATTGAAGAACTGAATGTTACCACTACCAGCACAGCACAGTCCATCCCTCATGCCTCTTTCTGTCATTAACCATCTCTCACCCAAAGCTATTGGGGGTTATTCTGATTTTGATCACCAAATACTAATTTTGCTTGTTTTCAAACTTTACGTAACTGGAATTATCCAGCATGTACTTTTTTAAGGTTGACTCTGCTCAGCCGTGTCTGTGGGATTTGGTTCATCCTGTTCACCTAGGAGTAGTATAACCATATTCCTTGTGACAGTTTATCCATTCTGTTGTTGATGGATGTTGGGGGTGTTGCCAGGTTTTAGCTGTTCTGAATCATGCTTCTGTGAATATGTTTTTATTCTACATATCATGTGTTTCAGATATGGGTGTTTGAGCTTGAGGTGGAATTACTTTCCTAAGTGATTTTTTTTTAAAGATTTTATTTGATCCCAGAATGCTGGGATCATGACCTGAGCCAAAGGCAGATGCTTAATGACTGAGCCACCCAGGTGCCCCCCAAAGTGATTTTTACCAATATTTACTCCCAACAGCATTAAATCAGAGTTCCTATTGCCCTCTACCTTCACCAACACTTTGGCTGTGTAATGCTTTTAAAGCTGTGTTTTTAATTTGTGTTTGCTTGAGGATTAATTATGTTGTGTTCCTTTTCATGTCTATTAGCCAATTGGATGTCCTCTTTCTAGAAGTATCTGAATCTTTTGCCTGCTTTTTGTACTTGGGTCACTTACCTTTTTCTTCTGCCATTTTGTGCTTTATACATGCAGGACTTCTATTTCAGGCATTTTTCTCCCACTCTTTCACGTGCATATTCATTCTCTTAATGATGTCTTTTGATGAATGGAAGTTTTTAATTTTAATGAAGTCTGGTGTTTTCCTAAGTCTTTGGAGAAATCTTTTAAAAATTTTGTGTATACCAAAGTCCTGAAGATATTTTTGGTTTTCATTTAGAAGTTTGATTGTCTTTTCACATTTAGGTTATAATTTATCATGAAGTGTGTGTGTGTGTGTGTGTGTGTCTGTCTGTCTGTCTGGTATGAAGGGTCAAGAGTTGTTTTTTCTCACATGAACATTCAGTGATCTCAGCCCCATTTATCAGAATGTCCATCTGGTCTCACTCCTGCAGTGCCATCATTGTCATAAATCAAGTGGGTCTTTTTTGGACTTTCTATTTTGTTCCATTGGTCTTTTTCTCTATCTTTGAGGTTGTATTACATTTTCTTAATTATAGTAGCTTTATAATAACATCTTCCTATTTTAGTATAAATTCTCCAGCTCTTCCTTCTGCAAGAGGCATTGAAAATGCCCTTTGCATTCTCAGCTTGTCATTTTCCAAAAGCACTGGGATTTTGATTGGAACCATATTGACTATTAATTTGGAGAGAGTTTACATCTTTCCATATGAAGTCTTCTAACACACGAGCATGGTGCATCCCTCCATTTATTTAGTTCTTTAATTTATCTCAGAAGATTTTGTAGGTGGGGCACCTGGGTGGCTCAGTCGTTAAGCATCTGCCTTCGGCTCAGGGCGTGATCCCAGCGTTATGGGATCGAGCACCACACCAGGCTTCTCCTCTAGGAGCCTGCTTCTTCCTCTCCCACTCCCCCTGCTTGTGTTCCCTCTCTCGCTGGCTGTCTCTCTGTCAAATGAATAAATAAAATCTTTAAAAAAAAAAAAAAGAAGATTTTGTAGGTTTTTGTGTCAAGACCTTATTTATCTTTTGTTAGAATTATTTCTTGGCTCCTTGATTTTTGAATGTTATTGGAAGTGGTATCTTTTTAAAATTTCACAAGTTTCTTTTGCTAGTATATATGAAGACAGTTGATTTTTGTTTATTGAACTTGTATTCATCAGTGTTATTAAATCCACTTGTTTTCATGATTTCTAAATTCTTTTGGCTATTCCTCTTGTATATAATTAAGTCATCTGCTAAATATGACAGTTTTATTTTTTCCCTTCTGATCCGTGTAATTTAAATTTCTTTTCTTATTATACCGACTAGTATATGTTACTGTCTTTAGTAATTGACCTGTAAAGGTGATGTTAGTTACAGTTATTTTATAATTACTCTTTATCAGATTCAAAAATACTGTCTTTCTTCCTAGTTTGCTATGAACTTTTAATTAAGAAAGACTGTTGATTAGATAGGACACCAAAAGCACATGTGATTAAAAGATTGATAAATTGAACTTCACTGAAGTTAAAACTCAAAAAAAAAAAAATCAAGAAAGTGAAAAGATAAGCCACAGATACAGATGGGGAGAAAATATTTGTAAATCATATTTCTGAGAAAAGACTTGTATCTAAGATATTACTCTTACGACTCAATAAGATGACAAATTGTCCAGTAAAAAAAAATGAGCAAAAAGATTTGAAATGACATTTCACCTAGGACCTGTACGAATGGCTAATGAGCACATGAAGATCCTTAACCTCATTAGTCATTATGGAAACGCACATTTAAAACTCTAATAGATACCATTTCACTCCCATAAGATGCTATTAAAAAATGGCAGACTGGTGTTGGTGGCCATGCAAGGGCGACAGGGACCCTTAGGTGTTGCTGATAGGAACATAAAGTGGTGCAGCCAATATGGAAAAACAGTGACAGTAGGTTTTTTGTTGTGGTTGTTGTTAAATAGAAATTTACAGTATGACCCAGCTGTTGCGCTCCTGTGTGTCTACTCAAGACAAATAAAAACACTTGTCCATACAAAAACTTGCGTGTGAATGTTCGTAGTAGTATTTTTCATAATAGTCAAAAAATGGAAACAGGCCAGATGTCTATCAGTGGATGAATGGATGAGCAAAATGTGTCTCTGTCCCTACAGTGGAATACTATTTGATAATAAAAAGAAGAAAGTACTGATTCATTCTTATGACATGGGTAAACCTGAAAAACACTGTGTTTGCTATGTGGAAGGACACAGAAGACTCTGTTGTATGAGCTTATTTATACAAAATGTCCAGAGAAGGCACAGTTTTACGAAAAAAAGGGGTTACCTGGGGATGAAGGTGGGAGCAGGGAGTGACTGCAGGTGAGTGTGAGGGATCTTTTTATGATAATGGAAATGTTCTAAAATTGTGTGGTGTGGTGGTGGTTGTACAACTCTGTAAGTTTACTTAAAGTTACTGAGTTGTATACTTAAAATGACTGAATTTTACTTTAGTTAAATTCTACCTCACGATGTTAAAGGATGAGTTGAATTTTAACTACTTTTTCTATGCCTACTGAAAATTTATATGATTTTCACTTCTGTGCCGTTAATTTTATAAATTTAAATACTTAATATTATTATTTTTTTTAAGATTATTTATTTATTTATTTATTTATTTATTTATTTATTTATTTATTTGTTTGACAGAGATAGCCAGCGAGAGAGGGGACACAAGCAGGGGGAGTGGGAGAGGAAGAAGCAGGCTCCTAGCGGAGGAGCCTGATGTGGGGCTTGATCCCAGAATGCTAGGATAACGCCCTGAGCTGAAGGCAGACGCTTAACGACTGCGCCACCCAGGCGCCCCCAAATACTTAATATTAAACCAGTCTTGAATCTTAGACTAATGTAACTTGGTCTTGATATATTGTATTTTATTTATGTTACCGCTCTGTATGATTTACGAATATTTTGTTTAGGATTTTTTGAGACTGTGTTTATGAGAAAGATTAGCCTGTCATGTGTTTTTTCCTTAAAATGTTCTTAATCAAGTTTTTGTTTTGCAATTCTCCATGTAAGTGTAAGATTGATGTTAAATTTTATTTTTAAGATTTTATTTTTTAAAGTAATCTCTGTACTCAATATGGGACTCGAACTGACAACCCTGAGAGCAAGAGTTGCATGCTCTATCCACTGAGCCAACCAGGCGCCCCCAATTTTTTTTTTTTTTTTTGGTTAAGATTTTGTTTATTTACTTGTCAGAGAGAGAGAGCGAGCACAGGCAGGGGGAGGGGCAGAGGGAGAAGCAGCGTCCCTGGAGCCCTATGCGGGACTCCATCCCAGGACCCTGGGATCATAAACTGAGCTAAAGGTAGACCTCAACCAACTGAGCCACCCAGGTGTCCCTCCCCCCCCCCCAGGTTTTTTTCATTATATGTTTGGAAGAATTACTGTTGGAGCCACATGGGCATATAGTTTCCTTTGTAGGAAAGTTTTAAATTAACATATTCAGTTTCTTTCATATGTATTTGTGTTTTCAGATTTTCTCTTTGTCAGTTTTAATAAGTTGCATTTTTCTTGAAATGTGTCCATTTCATGTCCTTTTCAAATGTATAGGGCCACGGTTGTTAATAATATTCTTTTCTTGTTTTAATCTATAGTATTATCCTCCTTTTCATTCTTGCTATTGGGATTTGTGCTGCCTTTGGTTTTTCTGTGATTAGTCTTGCTAAAGCCTATCATTTGTTTGAATATTTTTTCAAATAAGCAATTTTTGTGATGTTTTCTATTTTTTTAAAAAAATTTGCTCCGGGTTTTACTCTTTCTTCTACTTTGGGAGTTAATTTTTTTCTATCTCTTCTTTCTTGGTAGGAATACTTAATAAGGATATTTGCTTGCTTGCTTTGTTGGTTACTGTCAGAGTTTTGTTAGACTCCACTGTGATTGTAGATCTGTCAGTTTTTCTTTTTGGTTCATCAGTTTTATATATTTTGGGGCTGTCTTATTTTATATATGCCAGTTTAGAATACCTTGACTTTTAGTGGAACATCATATTTATTATTATAAAATGACCCTCTAGCTTGGGTGATTATTGTTTGCCTGAGATCTCCTTTGTCAGATATGGGATAACTTCACAAGTTTCTTTTTGTTTAGTGTTTGTGTGGTTTTTACCCTTTTACTGTAGCTGTTCTGTGCCCTTATCTTTACAGCAGCTCTCATAAGCAGTATTTTAAACTCTGCTCTCATAGTCTGCTGCCTAAGGAATTCCCTGTGATGTCTCTTTTGGTGTGGGCCTGTTGGTGACAAGCCATGTGTGTACGTGTGTAGAAAGTCTTCATTTCACCATCATTTTAGAAGGATGGGTTTGCTTAATTTTAAATTCTAGATGGGTAGTTGCTTTCTTTCCCCAGTTTAGCTGTCATCCACTTTCTGTTGAGAAGTCGGCTGTCAGTCTTACTCTTTTTGGCAGCTTCTGATTTTTCTTTTTTTTTTTTTTTTTTGTCCTTTCTTTTTAGCACTTGGTCTTCATATGGTTTTCTTTGTGTTTACCCTGTTTTATATTTAACCTTTAGAGGTCCCAAACAAAAGCCTGTCGTGTTCCTCTTTGGCAAGCCCTGAGCTCCAATTTTTTTCCCACTTCTGTGAGACTGTTTAGAAACTTCCATTTGCCTTGATGTTCTCATATATTTGACTATCATAGTTGTCCTCCGTTATCCCCAAACTAGCTGTCTTATGTTTTGTTATCTAGGGTTTCGTGAAAGAATTGGTCTGATAATAAGCACTTCCATTAGAGTGGGCAGTGAAAGTCCACATAATTTTCTTTTCTTTTTTAAGGTAAGCGGTATCACAGTGTTACTGTAGCTGATGGGAATGGTTCTCTAAAGAGGAATACTACTGATGATACCAGCCAGGAAAGGGATAATTGCTAGAGTGGTGGCCCTGAAGAGAGAAGAAGGAGTGGAACTTAGTGCACGAATTGGCTTTGGTTGTGAGTTAGTTTATCCGTAGTAGTAGGAGGGGGGCAGAGTGTAAGAGTTTAATCCTCGTAGGTAGGTAGATTTGGTGGTTGGTGTCGGTGAAATTTTTCTTATGAATGCATCTGTTTTCTTAGTAAGTCGGTGTCAGGTTTGGGTAGGAGGTTTGAGGTTTAAGGAGAGAGAGGAGTTAGGAAATGGTCTGTAGATGAATTTGAGGGTGAACGGAGTAGGATTGCCTGGCATCACAAAGGCTCGCTCACCTGAAGTGAGTGGTTATGGACGTGGGGGATTTAAAAAGTAAAAGAAGCATGCCAGACCTCCAATTGAACTGTAATATTATCAAATAAATTTATAATCTGGAGGGATAGAGGTGAAACTCTACTTTTAGATTCTGAATGTTCAAGATAGCAGGGTATGTTTCTAAAAAAACAAAAAGGGTATTAAATTTTTTGAAGTGTAGTCTCAAGGTCACAAATGTTTAACATCCCATGAAAAAAGGTAATTATTTCTAAAATAAACCATGAATCCCATGAAAGTCTCACATAGTTGTGTGGGTTAGGACCACACTTAGGGCCAGACCCCATCTTCCACCTCTGCTGGGCCTGGTGTGCATGAATGGGCTGCACACGTCCAGAGCAAACCTGGATTCCCCTGAGCTCCAGCATGGCTTCTAGCACCTAGTCTCTTGAACCTGGGTGTGGACTGTGGCTGTCAGTGGATGTCAGTGAAAGCCCGCTTTGGAGCACTAGTTGATGTGGCAGAGGGCACCCTCATGCTGTGGCCCACGCTGAGGTTGGAGGCGGTGAGGGATCCCATGATGCAGTTACCCGGGGCTCCTTCAGGACCACCTCATGCAGAGGCTCTGTGTGTCCCATCTGCTTTCTTATCTGTGTTGCTGTGGCTCCTCTTTCATCTGTTCGCCTCCCCAACATGGCACCGCATTTAGCTGCTTTTATAAATCAGCATGTATTAGCCATCATGCACTAAGCAATATTTTATATTTTCAGTTTAAATTGCATTCTCAGGGTTGAACAGTTTTTCTTTTAACAAGTATATCCAAGTGACTTAGAATTTTTTTGGCCCTAAAAATATTTTTTATGGAAAAAATTAATTATGAAGACATATATCAGGCATTCAGAAATGTTCAAAGATTAATATATTGAGTACCCATCACTTAACTTAAGCAATGCTGTGTCACAAATAAGATTGAAGTTCTCTGTGACCATTGCCAGTCACATCTCTTTCCCTTCCCGCACAGGTCACCGCCAGTTGAATTTGGTATTTATCATTTCCGTGCATTTTTTATATCCCTAAATAGCTTTCTTTTACTATTTATTTATTTATTTATTTATTTATTTATTTATTTATTTATTTATTTAGTAAGCTGTATGCTCAGTGTGGGGCTTGAACTCACAACCCTGAGATCAAAAGTCACATTCTCTACTGACTGAGCCAGCCAGCTGCCCCCTAAATATCATTCTTTTAAAAAAAAGTTATGTAAATGGTTATTATCCTGTGTATGTTTCTGTAAATAGAATAATATACTGTTATTAAATATATAATACATATTAATATGTTATATTGGGGTATAATAAATGTACATAGTTATATGTTCTTCAACATTTAGATTTTTCCATATTTATACTTTGATTCCTTTATTTTCATGAACATGTAATAGTCTGTTGTATAAATATATCTTTATTATATTAAAAATTCTTCTGTTGGATATTTAGGTTATTTCTGATTTTTTTGCATTTTATATATGTTGCATTGAATGCTACTGCACCTAGTCCTTGGGCATGTGTTGGAGGTTTTCTAGGGTATATAGAGCTCAGAACTGATGGATTGCAGGGTATGTGCTCTGTCAGTTGGAGTTCTCAGTGCCCACAGGAAGCGTGTGGGCTCAGATGCCCCAGCCTTGGCTGGCACTTGCTACCGTGTCTAGTCCCGATTACTTTATCATGGACTCGTAAGAGAGTAAGTAGCTGAGTGTGTACCTTCTACGCTGTAAATTTACTTTGTTTTGTATGTGTTCGTTTAAACGGGAGCCTTTTCTCATACAGTTTAATTTTATTAAGAAGAATGCCTTTGTTGAGCCTCAGAGTAGGTGATCCCTTAAGAATTTTTTTCTGCTCCAAATTGATGATTCTGTGATAAGCTCATAATGACGAAATTGTCAGTTTGCTCGTATGTTAAATCTGCAGCCCCCAAGGCGGGTGTCCGTGGAGTCCGACTGATTTTCAGTGATTTGCCCTTTTCACTGGGTTGACATTTGCACTGATGGGCGAAAGCAGTGTTGGTCCAACTGCCAGCATCTCTGCAGGAGCCAAGGAAGTGGCGTCAGTCTGTGGTCATTTATGTTAATATGAATGGGTTCATTTGTATTATTACATTGATGAATAAATATTTTAAAAATTTAATAGTTTTAGTTTTTAATAGAGTAACTATTGGTAGATATAGTTTAGAGTAAATCTCTTCCTCGAAGAGTGTAAAGGGGTCCAGAGACAGCAGAGTTAGAGAACCACTGCTTTAGGCACATGGTAGCTGTATGAGCAGACGTTTTATTCTTCCTCCTGCTGGTCTTTGAGAAGGAAAACTTAAGTAATATAATTCCTTTAATGGATAAATTCAGTTGATATTCAAGGTACATATGAATCTTAAGTAAAATTTTAATTCATTGCCTTAAAATCTTGTTTATAACTAGATTATATTTGTAAATAAAATACTTTGCAGGTGCTGACCTTAAGGAGAGAGTGAAAATGAATCCCAGTGAAGTTGGTCCTTTTGTCTCCAAAATAAGAGCAGTGATTAATGAGATCGGTAAGCTCGTTTAAACTCCTTTTGGCATGCTGAAGCTGACCTTAAATGTCAGATTTAGAAAGTTGCACACTGTCCTTATATATAAGCTTTGGCTAAAGGACTTATGTAATTAGGTAATCAGGATCTGTAACTGGTTGCTGTGGAGTGAAATGTAATACATTTAATTTGAAAAACTGTGAAAAATATTTTATAATTAAAGATGGCCTTTATGTGGCCACTCCTTTATGTAATGACATGGCATATGAAGGTAGTTATTAGCAAACAAGGAGAATATCTCCCAGATAATTGCATACACACATACTTATAGATTTGGCATTGTTTTGTTGTCTGTATAAATAGGATCATACTATTTCCTTAGAGTTACAGACTTCTGGGTAATATTTATGTCTCAGGACATATCAGCTTACTTTATTATTAATACTTTTTAACATGTTGCGGTGTAGTCATCCACAGCATTGTCTTATCCAAAATTTTAAATTACTTCATTAATGTGCAGGGATTTTTTTTTCCATTTTTGTTATTTATAATAAAACAATGAGTATCTTTGTATCAAGTCTTTCAGAGCATTAGTACGTGTACTTACAGGATAGATTCCTGAGCATGGAATTGCAGTTCTAGGTATCGTGTGTTCATTTTACATTTTAATCATTTTTACCAGGTTATATTCCAAGAAGATTGTAATAATTACAGTTCCCATCAATTACGTGACAGTACTTGTTTCCTCATATTTTTGCCAGCATTGAATGTTCCTGCTTTTTAAGTTTGCCAAAGTTAAAAAAAAAAGACAACTTAGCATTTTATTTTATTTTAATTAATTTATTTATTTTTTGACATCTTAGCATTTACATTTGCTTTTCCCCAGATGCTGTGTGATGTTTTCACATTAGACTTGAATCTCCCCTTCTGCAGATTGCATTTTTCACATCCTTCCTCCTCTTCTCTGTAGCATTATTTAATTAACAACTGCTTATTTATTAAAAAGCCACTTTGTAGTAGTCTTTCGTTGTTAAATGTAGGGCAGATACTGTCTCCTAATGTGCCACCCTAATTCAGTTCCAGTATTTAGATTGAAAACTTGTAGTATCTTGAGGGTATGAGGTTCCCTTCATTATTCTTTTTTTCTCCTTGAAGATTTTCTTTGGTAATTCCGACACATCAGTTCTTCCAAATGAATTTGCAATTACTAGTTTTTAAAGCAAGGAGGAAAAATACTGTCACGGGACTGTGACTGGAATTTCTCTAAATCTTATTTAGAAAGAATTCACATTTTTGTGATATTGGATCTTTCCATCCGTGATGTGTATGGGTTTCATTCCGTCTGCGCGCGCGCACAGGGGTGGGGGGCGTCATCCCTTTTTTAATGTCCTTCAAGAAAGTTTTCTTCCCATTTGCCTTGCTTGGTCTTCCATCTTTTTTCCCAGCTCAGTTTATGCTTGTTATTTATTCCTTTGAATGGGATCTTTTTCTCCTATTTCTGTTGAAGTCTGGTTATTGTATTTCTGTAGGAAAGTTACTAAGTTTTAAGTGCTTATTTTGTATAACACCAACTTGATAATTACTTTTATTAGCTGTTGTTATATCTCAGTTAATTTTCTTGTGTTTTCCAGGTGAAAATTCATTATCTATAAATGATGCTATTTTTATTTTTGCTTTTCCCAGCATTTTAGTCTTACACATTTTTCATCTTTTATATTGGCTAAGCCCTTCGATACAATATTCTGTTGTTGGAGTGTGTTCATCCCTATCTTCCTTATCTTTATTTGACTTTGATGAATGCTTTTAATATTTTGCCAGTAATTATCAAGTTCAGGGAGTTTTCTTCTGTTTCAGCTTATTAGGAATTTGTTACTGTTTTTTATTCAGGAATACGTGTTAAAGTTTGTCAAATGCTTTTTTGATGTATGTCAGTATTTATACAGTTGACCCTTGAACAACGTGGGGGTTAGGGCTGCTGACCCCCACACGGTTGAAAATCTGTGTATTACTTTTAACTCCCCCAAGACTTAACTACAGAAACCTGTTGACCAGAAGCCTTACTGATAATAGAAGCAGTTGATTAACACGTATCTTATATGTCATATGTATTATATAGTATATTCTTTCAATAAAGTAGTAATATTTTAATAATATTTCTAATATTAACATAATAATCTTAGAATAAAGTAAGCTAGAGAAAATAAAATGTTATCGAGGAAATCATAAGGAAAATACATTACAGTACTGTCCTATATGTATTGAAAAAAATCTATATATAAAATGGACCTGCACAGTTCAAACCTATGTTGTTCAAGGGCCAACTGTAATTGGTATATATTAGAATTTATCTCATTTATCTTTTAGTATACTAAATTGTATTAATGGAATTATTAATGCTGTGCTGGTTTTGTGTTACTGCAATAAACCATACCTGGTCATTGTGGTTAGTGGTTATAGTGGTTTTTAATATAAACTGCTGAATTCAATTTTTATGTTTTGCTATAATCATAAATGAATTAATCTTCTTGTTCTTTTTTTGTGTGTTACCCTTTTCTGGTTTTGTATCAAGGTTGTACAACTTCATAGAATGAGGTGAAAAGCTTTCTGTTTTGTTTCCTGTGCTATACAGGGAAGTCATCTGTTATTTCAAAGTTTAGTAGAATTTGACCATGTAACATTTTTGGGGGTCTTGTGTGGTTTTGTTATTGTTTACTTGTTTTTTGTTTGTTTTTTAGAGTTAAGTTTTAGAATATATTTGTTTTGATTTCTGGAATGGTCATTGTCACCTTTCTACCTTTTTTAAATCCCGTGCTGCTATTTCTAGTGGCTCTCCTTTGCTTCTCTCTTCAGCTTCCGCCTCATGGTCAGCTCGGATGTCCCCTGAGGCAGAGCATGGACTTGGTTTCCATATTGGTTAGAGAGCATGATCTTGGAAGTAGAAGTTGATGTTGTCTTTAACTTTATATGTATGGTGGGAGGAGTGGCTGAGACTGGTCCAGTTGTAAACATCACCTTGACGTTTCTTCCAAGCCTCTTTTCATTTTATTGATTTTGAAATTAGAATTTTTCTGGGACTTCTAAAATGAAGAACTGTTTCTATTTTTGCAGTGGCATTTTGTTTTCAGTGTTTGTAGCTGTAACAGTTCTGTCTGGATCCTAATCCAGTCTACTTTTTTCTGTCCCACAGGTTCCCCAATTTTAGTTAATGATACTTTTTATTACAACATTACAGTGGACATAGAATTTTTAAGTTGTGTTTTGTGGTGACTTACTGAGATTATGAGGGGTGAATAGAATCTAAGTGTCTTGATCTAATCTATTCATTTACTATATTAAACCAGGGCAGGCAAACTTTTTCTTGAAGAGACAGATAATATCTTAGGCTACTCAACTTTTTTTTTTTTTTTTAAAGACTATTTTCCTAGAGCACTTTTAGGGTCACATCAAAATTGAGGGGACGGTATAAAGGTTTCTCTTACACTCCCTGTCACCACATACGCACAGCCTCCCCTGTTAGCAACATCCTCCACTAGAGTGGGGGATTTATTACAGCTGATGAATCTCCATTGATAAATCACAATCATCCAGGGCTCATGGTGTACATTAGGGTTCACTCTTGGTGGCGTACATTCTGTGGATTTGGATAAATATATAATGACATTTACCCATCATTATAGTGTCATACAGAGTGTTTTCGGTGCCCTAAAAATGATCTGTGCTCAGCCTGTTCTCCCCTCTCTCCTCTCTGGCAGCCTGTTTTTACTGTCTCTCTAGTTTTCCATTTCCTGAGTGTCGTATAGTTAGAATCAGATAGTCCGTAGCCTTTTCAGATTGGCTTCTTTCACTTAGTAAGACACATGAAAGTTTTCTCCCTTTTTATGCCTCGATATCTTATGTGTTTCTAGAGTTGTTATGTGTTTCTGGTGCTGAATAATGCTGCATTGTTTGGGTGGACCACAGTTTATTTATCTATTTACCCACTGAAGGATATCCGGGTTGCTTCCAAGTTTTGACAATTATGAATAAAGCTGCTAGAAAATCTATGTGTAGGTTTTTGTGTGGACGCAGGTTTTCAACGCTTTTGGGAAAATACCAAGGAGCATAATTGCTGGATCATATGGCAAGAGTGTTTAGTTATGTAAAAAACCCTGCCTAACTCTCTTCCAGAGTAACTGTGCTATTTTGCATTCTCACCAGCAGTTAATGAGAGTTTCTGTAGCCGCACATCTTTGTCAGCATTCGATATCAGTGTTCCAGATTTTAGCTGTTCTAATAGGTGTGTAGTGGTATCTTGTTTTAATTTGTTCATTTTTGTGATGACATATGATGTGGAGCATCTTCTCATATGCTTATTTCCTATCTGTATACCCATGCTAAGGTGTCTGTTGAGACTTGGCCCAGTTTTTAATTGAGTTGTTTGTATTTCTTGTTGAGTTTAAGAATTCTTTGTATATGTTAGATAACAGTTCTTTATCAAATATCAGAAAATTCTGTGAATATTTTCTCTCAGTTTGTAGCTTTCTTCGTAATCTTCTCATTCTCTTGATGTTATCTTTTGTAATACGTTTTTCATTTTAGTAAAGTCCAGTCTGTTGTTTCTTTCATGGGTACGTTCTTGGTGTTGTACGTACAAACTTGTTGGTCGTCTAGGTCATCGCCTAGGTCATCGAGGTTTCCTCTGTTGTCTTCTAGGAGTTTTATGGTTTTGTGCTTCCAGTTAGATCTGTGATCCATTTTGAGTTAATTTTTGTGAAGGGAGTAATGTTGTGTGTAGGTTCCTGGTTTTGCTTGAGAATGTTACTGTTTCAGTACCATTTGTTGAAAAGACTATCTGTGCTCCATTGTATTGCCTTTTTCTCTTCGTCAGAGATCAGTTGATTTATGGGAGTCTGTTTCTAGGCTCTCTGTTTTATTCCTTGGTCCATTTGTCTGTTCTTTTGCCAGTAACCATGCTGTCTTGATTACTGCAGCTTTATAGTGAGTCTAGACATTGGGTAGTGTCAGTGCCACAACTTTGTTCTTCTCCTTTAGTATTGTATTGGCTATTCTGGGTCTTTTGTCTCTAGTTTGGTGATAGCCACAAAATAACTTGCAGGGATTTTGATTAGGATTGCATTGAATCTATACATCAAATTAGGAAGAACTCACATCTTGACAATACTGAGTCTTCCTATCCACGAACATGGACTGTCTCTCCATTTATTCAGTTCTTTGATTTCATGCATTAGTTTTATAGCTTTTCTCATATAGATCTTGTACATATTTTGTTGGGTTTATACCTAAGTATTTTATTTTGAGGGATGTTAATGTAAGTGGTATTGTGTTTCTAATTTATGGAACATAAGAAATAGGGAGATCGGTAGGAGAAGGAAGGGAAGAATGAAGGGGGGCTAAACAGAAGGGGGAATGATCCATGAGAGACTGTGGACTCTGGGCAACAAACTGAGGGCTTCAGAGGGGAGGGGGGTGGGGGATTGGGATAGGTTGGTGATGGGTATTAAGGAGGGCACATATTGCATGGTGCTCTGGGTGTTATATGCAAAAAATGAATCATGGAACACTACGTCAGAAACTAAGGATATACCATATGGTGACTAACATAACATAATAAAAATGAGTATTCAAAAAAACAAAATTCCATTTGTTCATTGTTGGTATGTGGAAAAATGATTGACTTTTGTATATTTATCCTGTGTCTTGCAACCTTGGTATAATTGTGTATTTGTTCCAGAAGGCTTTTTGTTAATTCTTTCATGAATCTTCTGCATTGTAGACACTCATGTCATTTGCAAGCAAAGACAATTTGATGTCTTCTTTCTCAATCTGTATTACCTTTTATTTCCTTTTTTCTTTAATTACATTTGCAAAGATTTTTTCGTATGATGTTGAAAAGAACTAGTGAGAGGAGACATCCTTGCCTCGTACTAGGTGCTCAACTTTGACAGATAGTGCTGAAGCAGCTACAGACAAAATGTCAACAAATATGTGTTTCTCTGTTCCAGTAGAACTGTATGCACTGTGAAATTTAAATTTTAAATAGTTTCCATGTGTTATGAAACAGTATATTTAATTTGTTTCCTTATTTTCAGCTGTTTAAAAATATAGAAAACATATTAGCTGACAGGTTTTGCTAAAAACAAGCACTGTGTCTGACAGACACCTTGTGTTTCAGAGTCCATAAGGGGGTACTGATGTCTCCTCCCTCCCTCCCTTCTTTCCGTCCATCCATTCATCCACCTCAGATGTCGCCTATCTTCTTTATTTTTCCTGTTTTTTGGAATTCTAGTCTTCCACTCTTTTTCTTTTCTTTCTTTTTTTTTTTATCTTAAGGAATCTACTGACTTCCAGTTCTGATTTGGACAGCTTGCTTCATGTTTGGCTCAGGCCTTTTTGCATTTTGGAGATTTAAAGGTTTTAAGGTCTTTGTATCCTTTGCTAGGGAGTTTAAAATATTCACGGAGCAGGAATGGAGCATAAGTCTTACAAATGAGTTGGAGGGTGGAGAGTGGAGACCAGAGTAAGAAAAACAAACAAAACAAAAAAGTAAAGTTCATCAAACCCTAACAAAATGTTAAGAAGATAAAAGGGGTACCCCCTTATGGACTCTGAGAAACAAACTGAGGGCCTCAGAGGGGAGGGGGGTGGGGGAATGGGATAGGCTGGTGATGGATAGTAAGGAGGGCACGTATTGCAGGTGCACTGGGTGTTATACGCAACTAATGAATCATCGAACTTTACATCAGAAACCGGGGATGTACTGTATGGTGACTAACATAATATAATAAAAAACATAAAAAAAAAGGGGGTACCCCTTAGGACAAATTAAATAATAAGATGATGAAATAAGTCTAGTAATTACCATTAATGTCAGATGACTAAACTTGTTAAAGACATGGATGTTCAGATTTGATTAAGAAATGTAAATCAACTGTGTATTGTTAATAGTAGCACCTCTGTTAAAGCCTTTTTCATACCAGGAGATTACTAATCATACTCTTTAAGGCAAAAACCGTTATTAGTAAGAGAAGGACACTGTATGGATTAAAAGTTTAAATTTTACATAAGACTAAACTTGTGTGTTTCTGAAAACAGAGATCTTAAAGTATACAAATAAAGTTATATTAAATATATACAGAATAAATCGGCAAATCCTTCATCACTGTGAATGATTTCAATTCATCTCTCCCAATTTATCATGATATTGAAAGGCAAAAGTTAAAAGTAAGGATTTGAACAGTGTGCATATCGAAGTTGACTTAATAGACTCTTAACCCCACTGGAGAGTATGTGTACTTCTTATGAACATACAAAACATTTACAAAAACGAATCATGTGCTGGACCCCAAAATCTCTGTTAAGTTTCAGAAGATTAATGCATACAGACCATGTTCTCTGTTCACAATGCAACTAAATTAGAAATAAAAATACACATAATACAGAGATTTAAAAACCATATATTTGTCAATTAAAAAAGAACTGTTAAGTTACTAATGGGTGAAAGAAGGAACGGTTACGGGAAAAAGTACTAAGATTCAATGAATATAAAATTACTGTATACCCAGATTTTTGAGATTTGACTAAAGTGATCGTTTGAGGGGAAGTCATAACCTTAAATACCTATGTTAGCAAGGGAAAACCACTGGCAATAAGTAGCTAAGCATTGCCTTAAAAAGTTATGAATCCAAAGAAAGTTGAGGAAGGCAGTAACACAAGGCTCAGAAATTAATGAGATGGAAGTTGGAGTTGCAGTGGGGAGTATCGGCATGAGGCCAAGCCTCCGAACAAAGGAGTAAAGGGTGTTGAACAGTAGATGTTATAGAGGAAGAGAGGGATGTGATTGTAGATAGAGCAGAGATTATAAAGCTTATACGAAATACTGGGAAGATCTTTGTGCCAATAAATAAGAAACTTCTGTCTCAAGAAGAAACCATGTTCTGGATAATCCTGTTACCACTGGAGGGATTGAGTAGTAGTTGAAAGTTTTTTCACAGAGAATGTGCCAGGCCTAGTTTTTAAATATTAAATGATTGCCTTTGGTTGCTTTATCGCCTGTAAGGAACAGATCGTTGCAAGCTTCCTTCTACAAACTCTTCCTTCTACAAACTCCTCCACAGAACTGTGCAGTGAGAGTTTATTCCTAAACTCAGTATTTCTGATTAGTAGGACTGTCCCATGTACCTTTGACAAAAACAATAGAACAGTGAGTGAGAGGAACCAGTCTTGCTTAGGAACATGGATGAAATAAAATAGGTTTTATTATTTTATTTTATTTTATTTTATTTTATTTTATTTTATTTTATTTTATTTTATTTATTTATTTATTTTTTAAGATTTTATTTATTTATTTGCCAGAGAGAGAGACAGCCAGCGAGAGAGGGAACACAGGCAGGGGGAGTGGGAGAGGAAGAAGCAGGCTCCCAGCAGAGGAGCCTGATGTGGGGCTCGATCCCAGTACTCTGGGATCGCGCCCTGAGCCGAAGGCAGACACTTAACGACTGAGCCACCCAGGCGCCCCTAAAATAGGTTTAAAAAAAAAAAAAAGACCAAGTTGGATTTTCTCAGGCATACAAGGGGGAGTTGGAGGATCCCGTTTGAAAATCTTGAATTTAATTTGTGACAGTCATTTAAAATAAAATCATGTTTTTCCTTAATAGATTGATGAAAAGAATTTGAGAGATGTCAAATCTATTCATAGAAAAAGGTCAAGGCAGACTAGAAATAGAAGGGAACTTCCTTAGCCCAATGAGAGGTATGTGTTTCTTAGCAGTAAAACGTGAGAGTAGTCTCCTAAAATGAGGAAAAAACAAAAGGCCCACTGTGACCACCTCTGTTCAACAGTGTCCTGAAAATCCTGGCCTGTGTGGAAAGGCAGGAAATAGAAATAAAATAGTGACACAAAGAAGAAATATAACACTGCCTGTCTCAAGTGGTATGATTGTCTCCATTGAAATCTAAAAGGATCAACAAATTATTCAGAATAATGAGTGTCTCAAGAGAGCCAAATAGAAGATCCATATTTAAAAGTAATTAATTGTTCTTCTTTATACTAGCAACAGCCAAGAAATGTCAGTCAAGAAAAGATACTACTGACAGCAGGAACAAAAATGAATCTAGAAATATACGTAAGCTATTTTGAAATTATGAAACTTTTTAAAAAAATTAAGTGGAGACACATTATCTTCTTGAATAGAAGGATTCAGTATCAAGAAGATGATTCTCACAGATGATTCAACTTACAGATTCAATGTAATTACACTTACGTTCTCAGCATGAATTTTGTGAGGAATTTGATGAGCATAATGAAGCCCCAAAACAGCCAGACATTCGTAAAGAAGAAAATAAGGGGCCTTGCCTTATCAGCACTCAAGACTTATTTTAAAGATTTGTAAATTAAGATAGTATGTTGTGGGCTTTGGGATAGACAAATGGACCATGGAGTAGAATACAGAAGCCTGGCAGACACATGTAAACGGGGGCACTGCCACAGGAGGGAGGACATTTGCTGGGGACGGCAAGACTTGGCTGCAAATTTTATGATCTTGACGGAGTAAAATTGTTAAACACAAAATGCAGCCCATAAAAGGAGAGGTTTATAAATTCTACCAAATTAAACTTAAGAACATTTGTTCATTAAAAGGTGCTATAAAGAAAGTAGAAAGAAAAGCCACAAACTGGGAAGAAATACAGTAGCTGCCAAAGCATACAGATATATCTACATATCTATATATCTATATATCTATGCATGCAGACACGAATCAGGACACACATGCGTGCATGCTGCCTAGGAGTGTGTAAGACAGAACAAGAGAGTCATGTTTCACACCTCTGTCAGATAAGCCACATATTCTTATGCCTGAAACTACACAGAGTTAGTGAAGAAGCGGGTCACCAGGCAGACGGACTCCCTTCTGATGAGAGTACAGACTGATGAACTGTTGAGGAAAACAGTTTGGTGTTGTCTTACAAAGTTGAACGTTCACATTCCATAAGACTCGAAAGTTCACTTCTTCAGGAGACATTTACTAGAGGGTAAACCCTGTAACACTGTTTTCATTGGACCCATAGTAAAGTTTATCCCAGTAGGCACATAGGGTGGGCATCAAAGGTCCATGAAATAATAACCTTTCTTTGTGCACTGTGTATGGATACTATGCTCTTTATTTTTAAAAATATCTGATTTTGACCCAATGAATGTATTGCTACTTGGAATTTGAAACTACACTATTCTATAGGCATTTTGTGCATGTGTCCTAGGGAAGCTTATACCAGCATATAAGAAAAAGATTTTATAGTAGCAGTATTGTTAATAATAAAAAACTGAAGACAACCAAATTTCAGTGACAGGAGAGTAGATGAATGTTTTTGTATATATGTACAGTTGTACCGTAGATAGCATTGCACATAAATGAGTACACGTGTAAGAACATGGATAAATCTTGGAAACACTGAATTAAAACGATGTATTTTTTATAAAACTAAAAGCATATACAAAACAGTATATAGTGTAGAAATGTGTGTATACTGAAATCACAGACACACACACACACAGGAAATATAGAGTGATAGGCAGAGAAGTCACAGTAGTCATTACTGTTGGGTTTGGGAAGGCAGATGGAAGAGGAGGTGAGGAGCACGTGGGTGGACGGGGTGTTCTGATACAGCTCTTACGCTGGTAATCTTAAGGAAGTCTGTGACTGTTATATGCTTCCTTACCTGTGTATGCTACATACATTTTTTATATTTGCCAAAATACATCAGTTTTTAAAATGTTCATCTATCTTGAATTCTGCAAGCATTTCTAACGTTATTTCTTGAATAATTTTCTTCATTTTCCACCTTGATTCTTATTTTCAAGAGAAGCCAGAATTCTAGATTTTCTAGAAAAAAATCTCCTAATTTTAAGGTTTTCAAGGGAGGGGAAAAAAACCCTTTGAATGTCAAACAAAATTGGTTTATGGACCAGATTCTGCACATAGGCCTCCAGCCCCTCCAGTTCTTCTGACACGGTCAGTTCGTTTTCTGTCGAACAGGGCTTCCGGAGGTCATTGTGTCCACAGGAGAGGTGTTGTCTGGAGGATGTGAGTGGATGCGGCGGGTGTGGGCCCTGCATTGCACTCAGGGGGCTCTTTCATACCCAGATGTGCCGATGCCTGTTCAGAGAGGCTCAGGATGATTGTTAGGTTTCTCAAGGATTTTGTGAGCCTGGTTGTCAACCATTGTGGCACTGTCAGTAATGGCATGAGTCAGAGTATATCCTGCCTGTCTGATACCACTTTTTCCTCTTGCCCCATGTTATCTTCGCATTTTCCACACCTGGAAGATCTTTCTCTGGGGTCTCAAGGGCCATGGACTTTCTTCTTGTTTTTCATGAAAGAGTCTGTAAGGAACTTAGAGGTATGGGACTCATTTGAAAGCTGTTCTGTGTTATTAAAATAGAGATCAGAAAGAAGTTCTATATTTTATTCAGAGTCACTAAATTCCTTACTTCACTGTTTCTAGCTTCTTAGAAAGGCTTTTCTTAAAAAGGAACTCCAACATCCTAGAACAAAATTTAGTTCTGTTGCTCTTTTCAAAGAAAAAAGTCTCTTTTTGAGATGTTTCATTCTAAAGAAATGGTGAATTCTCAGATATCTAAAAGGGTAATCATTGTTTCAAGTCCCTCCCCCTTTCAGGAGTGGGATGCCTAGGTCAGAAGCAGCAACGGGTTATTTTGGAATCTGAGGCCTGCTCAGGGCATCGCAGATGCAGAGACATGGAATGATCTGGGTCTACTAAAAGCTGCCGATCCTTAACTTATCACCTTGCTCCAGCTGCAAGTGGTGCACCTTCCTTCCTGTTTTCACTTGTGCCATGGGCATGCCACTGTTGGGATCCCCACTGTGCCAGTGAATGATCCAGAATGTGGGGAGCACAAGTGTTGCTTCCCTCCGGATGGTCAGTCTTGTCTCATTAGATGGTATTTCATGAGGAGCTAGAAAACATTTCAAAATTCTCTCTCAAATAGAAACTCTGAGGGGGCAAGTCTATTTCCTTCTCAAGTTGAGGCCTCAAAGAATTGTCATCTAATGATAAAGAGATATTTTAAATGGGTTTTCACCAGAATTTTCAGTTGTAGAATCTAGTGTGAGGTGGATGATTTTTTTGTAAAGGATATTCCATAGCAATCCTTTTAAAATGCCAGGCATTTTCAGCTGAGGCGTTTTGATGTTTCAAGACGGGGATGAAAAGAACCAGAAAGGAGACTCAGAAAGATCCTCCAGGGTAGAGGCATAGGAAGAAAACAACAGTTCTCTGAGAGCCAAGTGAAGAAAGTCTTCCATTCGGGAGGCCTCAGTCACACGCTGCTGACATGTCCAGGAGGGTGCATGGGGAGAGCGGACGGCCGAATCTGGCAGCACGGTCATCAGTGGTGCCTCTGACAAGCGTCCTCCTGGAGATGAGCACTGGGGGTGTGGGCAGCTGCCTTCTGGGCTGGCCATGATGGAAGAGCTCCATTCCTTGGACGATTTTGCATGGCCCCTTAGTCTGACTGTTGGGCTTTCTGGTGTAGGTCCATGTAGAAAAAACTAGTTATCTGAAACTTATCCTGGTTATGGATGAAAACTTCCCATAATTTGATTTCTTATAAATAAACTGTAGGTGAAAGTATTCAGAAGGTTTTTTTTCTCAAAGATTTGTATATCCCTTTCTTTGAAGCATAAAGTCTGATTTACCATGGCTTAATAATAGTCTCTGAGGTAAGATGCAGAGCTTTTAAATATGACTAAGGTATGATAACATTTTACCAAAGGTTTTGTATTTGTCACTTCATGCATTTAGTCATTGCATTCTTTTTAATTACATAACACATTACATTGAGGTCTGTGCTTTGTAAAGGTATAAATCCACTTCAAACTCCCTAGCATCCCGTTTTGATATTGAGAGATTCTTGAGTAATGAATGCAAAAGGGCTTGCATAAATTCCAGATATATCCCTTTTAAGCTTTCCACTTGACTTAGAGACATCTGATACTCACAAAAAAACCAGACATCGGCTCAACTTACCGTTTTCCTAAAGAAGTTGCCATAAGGTGTTTATTTTGCTGCAGAAAAGTTAAGTTTATGCATTAGCAGAATGTGGTGAGCGTCTATGAATTGTGATTGATTTTTTTAGAGTTTGATAGTTTATCGTCGTTACACCATTCAGAGCTATTTCAGATACTTCCTTTGTGTTTTACTTGATCTGAAGCAAAGCTTATTGTGAAAATACTTAATTAGTGCCACAGTGACTACTATCACATACAGTTTGAAGGGTTGTGTGCTTGTTACATTTTCTTGGCTATCCTGTGGTTATTTGACTTTGATTTTAGATGTATTAAGAATTGTTTAGTAAATAACATTTTTAAGGTTTGCAGAATTGTCAGTCCGCCAGGTTGACCCGAAATGGTTATGTTCACTGTGCCTTTTTTGTTTGTTTGAAGGTCAAGGAGATTTTTTAAATAAGTAGTTTTGTTAAATTGGATGCATTCCAGCATGTATTTTACATTTTCCCCCCTAATTTGAGGTAATAAGTAGAAATTGAAGAACTCAATTACGGTATGTGAGGATTGACTGATGAAACACTCAAGTTAACTATACTTACTAGTTTTCCAAGTGGTAACTTCCAGATCCTGCTTTCTGTTTTCTTTATCCTTTGGTCATCCTGACAGAAAATTGACACAAGTATTTAGGAGTCCGTTGTTTTCCCTTAGAAGTGTTAACATCCCCAGCCTACTGTACTGAATCATAGTTTCGAATAGAGCTACACTTCGCTTTGCAACATAGGATCTCTCTCCTCTTTTTGGAATTCTCTTGCTTTTGCTGACTTCCTCTGGGTATTAATCACATTATGATTTTGGATGGTGCTGTGGAAATTATACTGTTTTGCTAAATATAGCCAAAGAAGCGGGCTTATCAGCCAAGCTCTGTCTCTTACTCTAAAATATTACCCTGGAATATTCTAGAATTTGACAGGACCAAAAAGGAAAATCACTTTCATTCTTTTTTGGCTTTTTTATGTTTGTTAGCTTTTAATTCCGTAAGGAATATCTGAATGTATGTTTAATGTAAAAAATTAGAACTTCTTTTAGCAGCTTTCTCCCATTCCCTTTCTGTCCACATAACTTAATTACTGCTAGTGCCATGATTTAATACTTTAATATTTAATGATTTTAGTATATTTAGGCCTTTTCTTGGTTTTTACATGAATATATGTTTGTATACATACATCGATTTAGATGATATGCAAACACATATATGAAAATGACCACATCAATAAGTTGTCTGTTTTTAAGTTTTATTTCTGGAAATTAAGACTTTTCTAGGAATTTATCCATTTCATCTAGATTTTCAAATGCATTGGTATGAAGTATTGATAATGTTCTCTTAGTTTCTCTGAGGAGTCAACAGTGGGTTGTCTCTTCTCACTCCGGAGACTGCTTGCTCGGGTCCTCATTCTGTTTTCTTCTTGGATCTGTCTCTCCGTAGATTTATCACTTTTAGTACACATTTCAGAGATCTGTTTTGGGCTTTGTTAATCCCCTCTCCTGTTTCTGTGTTATTAATTTCCATCCTGATTTTCATTAATTTTTTTTTTCTTCAGGTTACATTTGCTGCTTTCTTTTAAACCCATGACAAGGGATGTTTGTTTCACTATTTTCTGCCAATTTGGCTTATGTCAGACCTTTTTACTATATGTCTGTGTCTCCTCTTCCATCGTTTCCATGTTTGTTCCTCCTTACCTCTCTCTGAATGGTTTACAGCTCCACTGATTTTCTCATAAGCTGCACCCGATTCGTTACAAACATTGAGTTTTTTAATTTCATTTTAAAATACTTTTTGGTTCTTTTAAAAAACTATTGTGTCACTTTTATTGTTTACAGTTTCATGCTTGGCTTCATGTCTTTATTTGAGAGTCAGCATTTGAAGATTATGGATCTCAGTTTTTGTATGGATATTTTCTTAATTTTTTTTTTCTACTGGTTCTTACTAGATCTTGTTTTCTTGGTTATCCTTTGGCTGTGTGATAGACATTGTATTTGAAAAATTATTTCTGGGAATAGTTTGGAGTCTAGTTTTTTACAGTGTGGAATGTTTTACCACTGCATTAAAAAAAATTGTTTCCTGGTGTTATTTGCTATAGACATACCATAATGTATGTAATTATTCCTTCATTGATGGATGTTTAGATAATTTTTGGTTTTTTACTACGACAGCAGTGCAGAAAACATCATACATATTGTATGGTATCTAAGGGAGCCTTAATAAATAGAAATCCTCTTTCTATCTAAGGTTTGGAATAAATTGAGAAATAAAGTGTAGAAACGGGCAAAATATTCTCAATCACTGATACTAGCTAAGTGGAAGGTTGTGGCTTTAGATTGTTGATGAGGAGATTGGCTCATTTGACTGTCCCACCTTAGGCCAGTCTCCCCAGTCACAGCTACCCCAGGTTGGCACTGGCTGCCTCCTGCAGCAGTTGGCGCGGCACCAGCATTGCGTGACTCACAGGGCACTTCTCACGTAGGCGTGGAGGAGAACCTGTGTTCTGGGAAAGGTGGAGCAAAGGATAAGCCCATTTATTATTTGTTATATTATCCACTTAAATAAGTAACTTGTTGGGGTGGAAGAAATTTAGGGGCCGTAGTTGTAGGAGCGTGGGACCCATTTCTGTAGTGCTCTATATATTTAGCATCGGGGAGGAAGGGAACCTCTGTACAGCCATGGGCACAGGACACTGTCCCTGTTTATTGCAACATTATTTACAATAGTCAAGATATGGGAACAACCTAATTGTCCATTGATAGATGGATGGATAAAGAAGATGTAGTATTTGTGTGTGTACACACACACACACACACACACACACACACACACACGCACACGGAGTGGAATATTACTCAGCCATAGAAAACAATGAGATCTTCCCGTTTGCAACAACATGGGTGGAGGTGGAGGGTATTATGCAGTGAAATAAGTCAGACAGAGAAAGACAAATTTCATATGATTCCCCTTATATGTGCAATCTAAAAAAACAAATGAACAAACAAGCAAACAAAAAACAAGATGCTTAAATACAGAGAGCAAACTAGGATTATCAGAGGGTGGGGAGGATGGGTAAAATAGATACAGGGGATTAAGAGGTCAAACTTGTAGTTATAAAATCAGTAAGTCATGGAGATGAAAAGTACAGCATAGGGAAGAGACAATAATGTAATAACATTGTATGGTGACTGATAGTAACCAGACTTACCTTGGTGAGCGAGCACTGAGTTATGTGTAGAATTGTCGAATCACTATGTTACACACCTGATGCTAATAAAATATCGTCAGTTATATTTCAATTAAAAAGACCAAATTGTTCCCTTTTACTTTTCTCATTTTTTCTCATTTTTTCTTAATGCTATTTCTTTATAATTTTAAATTGATTAATACCTGTGTTACTTGATTTTAAATTGTATCTATAAAAATAAATATAAATTATATATTTAATTGACCCCTGTTTATAAAAGATCAGGAAACTAGTATACTTTATTCTCTTGGATTGATCATTTTCATATTATTCCGGTCATAGAAGTTTTAGGAAGAGATCTATTGAGGTATAGCTGACATGTAATAAGTTGCATGTATTAGTGTGTGCTGTGTGTTGACTTTGACTTTTGGAAACATCACCATAACCAAGATGGTGAATATGTCCATCACTCCCAGAAATTTCTTCATGGCCCTCAGTGATCCCTTTCCCTGCACCTTCCCATTGCCTTCCTGTCCTCAGATAACTACTGAACTGCTTGCCATCAGCGGAGACTAGTTTCCATTTTTAGAATTTTTAATAAATGGAGTACAGTGTGTATTAATTTGCATGTTATCTCTCACATATTTTTTTGAGGTTCACTGATGCGTAGCATGGATCGGGCAGTAGTTGGTTCCTTTTTAATGCTGAGCATGTTCCATCATGTGGATGTAGCACATAAAGCTGCTGTAAACATCTGTGTGAAGTCTTTACTACCTTTACAGTTGAGTCTTACCGAAAGAGTTGGGGCTCTTACCACTTCCTCTGTCTGTGTAGTGGGTCAGCGTATTATCCTGCAGGATGGTGAGGTGGTCAGGTTCCCTGTGGATTAGCTGGGTATCCAGAGCTTCACCTGCGGTCTTGTTCAAATGCAGCTCCCGGTGGGATAGTTCTGGCGTGGGACCTGGGGTTGTATGTTTCAACAAGCTTCCAAGTGATGCCAGTGCTGCTGGTCCACAAACTGTGCTTTGCAAAGCAAGGATATAGAGCCTGAGAGTTCGTGAAGCAAGGCAGGAATGGTGTATTTTTTTCTACCAGGTAAAAGTAAACTACTTCTTGTTATGTTTTCATCAGAAATGAAAATAACTACATGTGTCATGTCAGGCAACATTTGATGTGCCAAGAGCTCGCTCTGTTTCATTCATTCATTCATTCATTCATTCATTCATTCATTCATTCATTGTAGTGAACACCTGGAGCAGCAGTTGACAGTGGAAGCTACCTCAGTTCTGTTTATTAAAATCTTCCAGACAAGGCTGTGGAGTGAGAGTGTGTGGGGGCTTAACCTTGCCTAACCTTTCTCTGTGTTTCCCCAGGGAGGCTTATTTGTTTTGGAATTTTGGTAGGAAAGAGATGCTCTGGTGTTGGCCCTTGTCTAATAACCTGTAGTCATGCACTGGGGACAGTCTGGGTTGGAGGTTTGCAGGGAAGTCTCAAGTCAGAATTCTGTTACAGTCAACTGACAGCAGAGCTCAGAGCCAGTGTGCTTGTCAGACTTCTCAAAGGGTCTCAGCATTTCCCTTTCTTCACACTCGTGGTCACAGGTCCTTGAGGAAGGATGGAACGTTGTCTTGCAGAGCTGCGTCCTGGCTCACGGTCTCTGAGTCCAGGCTGTGAGAGCTGGTGATGGGCAGTCATGGTTATGAGCAAGTCCCTGGAGTCGGGCCACCTGAACTCGAATTGTGGGTGCACCAGGCAGTGACAGGAACTCCCCTGCCCTGTGTCCCCATCAGTTGTGAAGGTCATAGTAGTTCTGATGTCATGAGGCGGGTCAGAGGTTTAAGTAATATTCGTAAGGTGCTTAGGGCAGTGAACCCATATAGTAAGCACTTTCTTGTATGTGCTCGATCCATAGGCAGCTATATGGAGAATTAAGAAGACAGGTACATAAGACGTAGGTTTAGAAAAGGCAAGCATCTTTTCTCAGATTGCAGAGCGGTCACCCCCTGACTCCTGGGAACAGTGGCTCCCATTTACAGGCTTCGAACCCCGCCATGTGATGTCGTGCGCGTGTGTGTTGGCGTCCAGGCCGGCTTCTTGTTCAGAGGCCCCGGCTGGGCTTCCAGAGGCGCACGCAGCTGCACGCGTTGGGCAGGATGGTTGTGTCTTGTTGCTGTGGTTCCTTTGAGACTTGATGATGAGAATGGGAAAGGATACATGAAGGTGAAAGTTTGAGTTGGAATTCGTGATAGTTAGGAGTTTATTATAATTTTCAATTAACCTTGATTTTATTTCTGTTCTTTTTGAATGATTTCAATAAAGTCAGACTTCCAGTATGCTATATGAGCATTTCTTTCGAAATATTTCTGTTTTGTATAAGAACACGGTTCTTCAGTCAAAGCCATGTTTAAACATCACAACTGACACTAGCATTTTCCCTTAATAACTGAATTTATGTTTTTCTGGAAACATCTGAAAACCTCTGTTACATGTGGTATCTCTCTCAGAGCTGACAGTAGGCCTGCTCCCCCTTCTGCCTCATTCCTGGTCTCCCGACTCTGGTGCGCCTCTGCCATTGGGGGTCCTCCTGCAGACTCCGAGGTGGACGGGAGCCTTCCCAGGCAGCTCCTTTATTTTTCTCTTGAAATAGCAAAACTTTAATTGTTTGCTTTTAATTATATTTTTAGGAGCATTTCAAAGGATTATTATCTTCTTTGTCATACCTGGCCCATTTCCTGGTACTAAACTCAAAATAGTATCTGATCCTGTTCGTTGCGTAACACGCCGAGTCATAATTTCTTCCTCTTGCTGTTGGTAATAGCCTCTGCTCCTGGCAGCTCCGACGTCATCCAGCCGTGCTCTTACACAACCGCCATTGTGATATTTCTCAGTTCTCTGAGATGGTTACTCTGCCCTTCCGAAGCGTGTTGTATTAGGTCCACTAAGATTATTAAGTGCTACCAAGCAGAAAAAGTGCTGGATGTAAAAACAAGCGTGTGAGGTAACCGTGAAACTAGCATGTGCTTTGGGATGACTCATCTTTTCCTGAAGAAAATTTGCTAAGAGAGACGTCTTTCAGAAGGGGAGGATTACGATTACATAAAATTTAGGATTAAAAAACAAATTTAATTAAAAAAATTTTAATTGAAGTATACAGTTGACACCCTAAAATTTCAGAATTTACAATACTGTAAAATAGTTGAAATTTAATTATTCATCGAATGCTAATTGAGCTGTTCTGCTTAAATAATTTTTTAGTAGGAAAAATTTTATAGACTGCTTTATATAATGCTAATTTATGTTAATTAGTATTTGAAAGGAGCACGTAATTTACCTTTTTAATGATTTGAGAGTGTTAATATCCTATTTTCCTTGTTTTGTATAAGGACCCTACATTTCTTGTCATTTTATTTTATATATTTCACATAAAATGTAATGTTAAAAAACTTTTAGCCCCTTGAGAAAATTTCTTAAGTTTTTAACTATCACATTAAAAATAATTGTCATTATTTCCAAAGAATATAAGCATATAGGGGAAAAATGTTGATTCTTTAACTTCAGGATTAAGAAAACTTGAGGATGAGACAATTCATCCCTCCCCTCCCCCGCCCTGCCCCAATCTCCCAGATCAGTATGTTTGGATTTGTTTATTTCTCCTTAGTTCCTACCTTGTTACTCCAGGTCAGGCAGAACCTGAAACTTGCCTGGCGTGCATGCCCTCTCCCCCATCATTTTATTTTATCGGCATAATGTTTGTTTATAGCACCTCTTAAAATGAAAGGGAGGGTATATTTACTAATGAATTTTATTTGTGTTTTTAATGTGCATTCCCTCTTTTTTTCCTTTTAATGACATTTTATACTTCTAAAAAATAATAGCTTTTAAACTTTCTATTGGGTAGTGTGATTTTTAAGTATGATATTTATTTGAAAATATTAACTAATAAAATCGTCAAGCAAAGCCTTGCCAGGTCTTTTTGAGTCATCCGTCCCCTGATGTAGTATTACGAACATTATAGATGACCACAGATCGTGATCTTGCTTTATGCTTACTGGAATGCTTAAGGACTTATGAACTTGTGGAATATTACTTTTGTAATTTATACTCAACTTATTCCTTCGACCCCTCTACTTAGTCTACATTTTCAGTTCACAATTTGATGCAAAGAAAAATTCCTCTTTGCATACGAATTTGTTCCTATTTTGGGGGGATTCTAAAGAATATGAGACAACCCTATTAGCTAGGAGTTGGAATTTTCAGAAACTGGAACTCAGTAGTACATATATTTCAGGCCTGGGTTTGATTATAGAAGTTCTTTAAACTCACCTTTGTGGTTCCTCTCTCTGAGGAGCCAGCTTCCCCCAGGTGGCTGGTGAGTGCCTTTGGCATTTTCACACGGCAAGGAGAGAACACTCACTCCCATCCTCTTCCTGGTCTCTCTCCCCCGTTCAGGAACCCTTTACACTTCATCTTTTCTGTACCTCCATTGGGCTACATATATTCATGTTATTCCTCTTAAAGTATTAAGTGAAAGAAGTTCATAATAAAAAGAAAAGCAGGAAGAATACAAGGTTTAATGTCCTAGGAACAGGAGAAGCAGTCCCAGAGTAGGAAGAACAGTGTTACTGATCAGCACTCATGTGATGTGATTCTGTTTCAGAATGGGTGGCATGATGGTAAATGCTCCGCTGGAAAAGCGTGTACAGAGTGCCACGGAGGTGCAAAGGAAGGGGCTTTTGAGCAGGGCCTTGAAAGATCATTAGGTGCTAGCTAGGCATGCCAGGCAGAGGGCAGCTTGTCCACAGGCATGGATGGGAGGAACTTCTGGAACATAGAGTATGTGCCTGAGGTTGGAGAAGAGGTTGGGCAGCTGGACAGAACCTAGTTCTGTTTATACTGTAGTAAGTTTGGCCAGCCTCACTTTACATTCCCATTGTCAAAAATAAAATTCATAAGGAGGAATCTGCTTCACAGAATAATTAACCAGTCTGTTTTTGAACCAGTTATAAAAATGAAATCTGTATGTTCTAATTTACAAAATCTCATTAAAATAATATTCTGGGACCAAGAAAGTCTGGTTTGAGGTCTGTGGTTGGCTGACCCCTTCCTGGACCCTCGGGGCCTTCTCAGAGCCTCTTCCATGTGAAGTGTGCTATTTGATAGAGCCTGGTCATTTTCTAGCTAGGCCTACAGTGCTCCTTCCTCAGTGATAGAACTAGTGGGTGGGGCCCCAGGAGCCCAGGAGTGGGCTTTTGTCTGATATGAGAAGATGTATTACTTCCTGGGATGAGACTGTCATTCTGAGTACCATGGTGAATCGTAAAGGATCTTGAATTTCGCAGTTATACCTGAGTCATTTCAAATAGAAATTTGTATGAACCAAACATCTCATAAAAGATGCTAGGCTCTAAGATTACGAAGTCGGAACTGTGATTGTGCTAATTCAAAAAACATATTTATGGAGGTATTTCATGATATGGGAAGATTTAAAGACATTATTGCATGTTTATTTGATGGCACTGTACACAATCATCACATGTTTTTGAAGAATAATAAAGGAAATGACTATTTTGTTGAAGGGAAAAGGGGCACAAAATTCTGTATAAGGTATCCCATTTAAAAATAAATTCACAAAAAAGAGTCTAAAATAAATTACATAGTAAGGTAACTATATTCCTGAGGAAACATAAACTCTTCCTTTCTGTTTCAGCTAATCTTCCAGTGCCAACAATTGCAGCAATAGATGGACTTGCTTTGGGTGGTGGCCTTGAGCTGGCTCTAGCATGTGATATACGCGTAGCAGGTGAGAATTAATGCTGTTAGAAATGAGGTTTGTGCTTACTCTTGAGATCATTCCAAATATTTTATTCTTTTCTTGTTGTTGAGTAGAATGTTTAGAAGAAGTCACCCATTGGGTTTGATGAAGTATTGAAGATTCCCAGTTAAGCAGACAGTCTGATAGAGTCTCTTATTAGCCTTAGCAGTAGGGGAGGAGAACAGGAATTGGATCAGACAGAACTGAATTTGAATCGTAGGCCCTGTCCTTTTCAGATCAGTTTCCTCCTCTAAAATGGGGGAAATGACAGGAGCTGTTGTGAAGATCCAGTGAGCTAATCTGTGGCATGTGCCCAGTCCAAGTACTTCATTCGTGTCAGCTACAGGAATGATAACTTAATCTCTTTGAGGTTCACTTTCTTGCTTGGTTTCCTGTGGGTTGGATGAGGCAATTATGAAAATAATAATGAGAACAATTAGTGCTGGCCGTGTGCTGACCGCTGACTGGGTACTCAGCCTTGCTCTAAGCCCCCAACGTGTATGACATCCCACAGTCGGCCTAGTAGCCCTCTGTGAGAGGCTGTCTGTGGTGCTTGAGGAAGCTGGGGTATGGAGAGGAGACGTAACAGGCCCAGAATCACTGGCTGAGCTGGGATTTGAACCCAGGCAGACTGGCACCATGGCCATCACTCTCCTTATTCTGTCAGAGCCCCACAGACTGCCACTGTATGGTCACACTGGGGTGACATAAAGGGGCCCTGGGATCAAGGACTGGGAGAAGCAGGAACAGCTATTTGTCACCGTTCTTCCACTGGCTCCCATTGTCACTCCTGAAGCAGCTGCCTGTTAAAAATAGAGTCAGTACAATTACGTTTTCAATAATTTTTGACTGTTTCTTGGGATTTGTAGCTGCTAGTCCGTGTGGACTCTTTCCCCCTTTCCACTTTATTTTAGATCTCTCCTTACTTGTCTGAAATCATGAGTTTTAAATGGAAGAGCTAAGGTACATGTAGGCCATTTCTGAAAGAGTGCAGATTCTGGGGATTAGGATATGGGAGGTGGTCCAAGTACGTTTGGATATGCAAATAAAGAAATAATTAAGATGTTTTAAAGTAGCCATGAAAACAAAACGTGGAAAGAGGAGCCTTGTCCAGCTGTCAGAACAGTAAAACCATTTGTCAAAAGTAACTAGAGATTCGGCCCTGAAAAGCTGCCATATCTGATATGCTATATTAAGCCGTTTGATTTGGAGGGTTCTTCAGGCAGCTCAAGATTCCTGCTTGTCAGACATAGCCGCGCTCCTCATCCTGAGTAATTAATGGGGTCTAAGCCTTCAAACATGACTTGGCAGTACCAGGTCAAATTATGTAGTTATAACTCTGGTCTTTCTGCGTCGAAAATCAGTTCACTGCCGAGCAGTTTTTAACAGGAAATGTTATGTGAATCTCTTAATGTGTATCATTTACAGTGTTTACTTATTTCCATAAATAAATGCCTTTTGAAGTGACTTTTAAAAAAGATTTGTTACACAGGTTTAATTAGTAAACAGAATATTTGTAGCTGATTTTACTAACTTTTTCAAGTCATAATATTTGAATCTGATGATATGGATTTTACTTAATTTTCTTCCTTCCTTTTTAGCTTCCTCTGCAAAAATGGGCTTGGTTGAAACAAAGTTGGCAATTATTCCTGGTGGAGGTATGAATTGTTCACACCCATTGATTTATTCCCAACAACAGGGCATAAGGCAAAAGGGTGTTATTGAAAAGGAAGCATTTTGGGTAAGGAGGCTAATACTGTATTGTTTGCTTCTGTAGCAAAGTCCTTGTTCAAAATGTGCTGTTTTAGCGTAGGTAGTTGAGAAGATGCTGGGTATGTTGGATGTTCTCTTTTTGTGGTGTCTCCTGTGCTTTTCTGTATAATTTTTAATTATTAAATTATTTTATCAGTCACATTTTTTTCTTGAAGGATTGCACTGATAATTTGAAACTTTTGTGTGGGTATAGAAATGTGCATACCCTCAGAGAGCAGCCCGCACTGGTCAGACCCCACTGGAGGAGCGGGCAGGGCTTCCCAGGCTTCGTGCCAGCTTTTTTGTGTTTCTGGGCAGCAGGACAAAGGTTGGGGTTAGTGGGTAGCCTGTATTTGGAACTGAGGTGTTTCTTCTGTCACTACAAAAAAAGATAGGTGAGCAGCTTTTTGAGAAGACTCATTTAAGAAAGCACTTTTCCAACATTGATATTGAAATCTTGTATCACCCAATAAATCTGAAATTTTGGTTCTTTGATGAGAGAATTTAGAGCTATTCCTATTTCGTGAAGTCGTTCTTTCAGAAAGTAGGGTTCATTTGAGATGTGCACGTTGATAATTTATTAGTATATGAACTAAATAACAGTAACAGTGTAAAAATTAAAAGTAGTGTTTGAACACTTTAGGCATGTTTGTACCTGCACAGGTTAAAATGGTATGTTTAACTTATCATTATAAGAGTGTTTATTCTGATTAGGGTGGATAAGGAGAAATTAAAACACAGTTCAGTGAAACTGGTGACCACCCTAGTCAATGTGTAAGACTCACTGAAAGGTTTCTACTTTGGTCATCCGCAAAAATGCTATTCTTGTGGGTAGAGCACTTGGTATCTGCCCGTTTGACCATGCCAGTCTTGTTAATAGTGACTAATGAAAACATTCAGAGAAGGATTTCTGTGGAAATGGATCCAACTGAAAAGAATTATCAGATAACTGATACTGGAAATAAAACAAGATTTAGAAAAGGGATGGTATGATATGTTTGTGAAATTCTTTTAAGAAGCAAGCATTTATTGGTAATTAGGATATAGCTAACCCTAGAAAGACAGTGACTGCAGTGGAATGGTGACACCCCTACCCCCCCCCCCCAAGATAGGTCAGCCTGGAACCTGTGAGTGTAACCTATATTTGGAAAAAGGGTCTTTGCAGATGAAGTGTTAAGGATCTTGAGATGACCTCATTCTGGATTATCTGAATGAGTCTTAAATCTGATAACAAGTGTCCTTAAGAGAAGAGGAGATGCAGGAGAAGGTCCTGTGAAGACAGAGATTGGAGAGAGGCGTTTGCAAGTCCAGGAGGGCCAAGGATTACTGGCGGCCACCAGAAGCTAGGAGCCTCCAGAAGGAACCACCCCTGCCAGCATCTCAAGTTTGGACTTCCGTCCTCCAGAACTGTGTGAGAAGACTTCTGTGGTCTCGAGTTTGGACTTCCGTCCTCCAGAACTGTGTGAGAAGACTTCTGTGGTCTTAGGCCAGCAAGTTCGTGATAAGGTGTTATAGCGGCCCTCGGAGACTAATACAGTGGGGTCTAACCTTTCAGTAATTTTTTCTGGACAGGGAATTAGTGAGTGGCAGAGATAAGGGGTAGGAGGAAGATGAACTTGGGAATTTGGATATTTATCATATCTTGCAGATGAAATGTTTTGTATTAAAACCACGAGAAGGTAGAACGGTTGCATGAGCATACTGTTGGGATTGGTTAGAGGAAAGAAGCCTAATTGCCTGCACTACAGAAACACGAGTGGTAGAGTTAGCTCCTTCCCTCTTTGCTCATGAGCCGGCCGTACCTTTTGAGGTCTAGAAATTAGCATTTTCTTTCCAGAGAACTGAAGTTCTTAGGGTCCTCCTCAATCAAGGACCTATTAATTAGAATCCACTTGTAAATTTGATTCATTTTGGATTGTGTATTCTCATGATTACAGTTATTTCTAAAATTTTTATTAAATGAATTTTTCATGAAATTCAGAATGCTTTAACATTTTCCCATCTACTTGTAAAGGATCATCTTCTGTCTTCGCCTTTTTTCCTGAGTGAGTCTGAGGGAATGTATTTCAGTTGCTTCTTTAATTAATGAAGCTTTCAAGTTCATCGCTCATACACGGGTAGCTCTGATGCGTCGCACTTTCTATCGGGAGTGAGTCGAATTCTCTCTGAGGCCACATTCACATTTCGATGAAGAAAGTTGCACGCAGACATTTTGGTTCACTTGCACGTTCATGTGATGGTTACTCACGAACCCTAAGTCAGGCCTAATTTTGTTTTGTTTTGTTTTTAAACGACAAGGCAGTTTCTTAAAAGAAAGATTTGTTTAATGTATTATCTAAAGGAGCGGTTCCTGAAATTTTGGTGGAGAAAAATCCTCTTCTGGATGTTTTGATCCACAGATATTTTGACCATATCCCTTTCTCCTCTTCACTTTCTCATAGATGTTCCTTGTGAAAATACCTTGTTTTTTTTTTTTTTTTTCCTTAAAGTTGGTTTTAAATTGACGGATTTGTCATGGCTCATGTGATCCCTGAGATGTCTCTTTTGGGCTGTGAACTGCTCTATAAGAGCTTCTTATAATAGACAAAGTAGACTGTACTTAGTTTCTTTCTCCCTTGTTGGTGGACCTCTTAGCTAAAAGAAGATGCTGAACTTGCTTCCTGTTGTAGATGCTGCTTGAGCAGCGTGGCCCTTGTCCCTGAGCCCTTGTCACTCATCTGCTTCACACAGGACCAGCTGTGGATGGCCACACAGGAGTAGAAAATGGGGGGCTGGGTGGGGAGAATACTGTGGAAACAGTAAATGGTTTGCTTTCTAGTAATATGAACACTGCAGTCAGTTCCTCAGGGTGGAGGGTGTGAGTTGCATGCAGACTAGAAACTGTCGTGCTGTACGTGTGGTAAGGTTGTGCCCCTCCCAGCTCGTGCAGGCCGCGGCTCCACGCCAGGTGGTCCTGGGGGGCTCGTCCAGAGGGAGCTGTACCCCTGGCTGTCCTGATTAGCGTCACTTCTGCCGTTTTGTGATGACACTTCACGGGGAAACAGTTGATCAAAACCTAGCATTTAGCTTTCTTTAGGTTTTTTTTGTTTGTTTGTTTCTTTTTTACTTGAACTTGAGCCTGAGTGACAATTATGATTCTTTTTAAGATGTATACATTTTTTAAAAGCAAGTTAAATCAAAAAGGATTGTTTTGGGGAGAGTAATATTCCTAGTGAACATGAGTATTAGTGGACAATTAGTATAGTGTGATTCTTAGATGAATATTTTAAATTTTAGTGTTTATGAGAAAAGAGATTGTTCAGTGATGACTACTGGAAGTATATAGTTAATGCAAAAGAATGTGGAAACATATTGGATCTGAATTGAACTTCTTTAAATAGTATTGTGTCAGTTGTAATTAGAAAAATTAAATGTAACTGTCATATGCTCAAACTAGTACTTTTACTTGTAATATGTATGTTTGATTATAGACAAATACTATAATATACAAAATACAGTGTTAATGATCGAAAGCGCTAGCCAATTTAAAAATAATGAAGATTGTTCCCAAGGACCTCCCTGCAATATCCTCAATTATATTGGGGGTCTTTGTACGCTCTGCAGCTCTGCTTTATCCTCCAGTATCTTCACCGTAAAGAAAGCAGCTACGCTTCCTGTGTTCTTCCCAACAGGGAGAATGCTCCAGTAGCACCAAACAAAGTTCCCTTTTGGAAAAAGCTCCTCAGATGATACCACCCTTCAACACGTTTATAAGAACCAAGTAAAACAAGTTCAGAGGATTAGGATTCTTTTGACAGTTTAGGAAATTTCTTTCAAGTGTGTGCAGAAAATGGTCGCAGACTGCCTCATTCCTGGTCTTTGTTTCTTGCCTCTTCTCCTGGAGGGTTTGGGGTTTGTGTCAAGAAACCTTACTCTAACTAAGATAGCTGTTAGGGCTTCTTATTTGGGCACACATCACTATGGCAGGATGTGTAGTACTTTCACTGCTCCGTGGTTCTCTTTTAGTTCCTCCAGCTTTTTATTTTGGAAATATTCAAACTTCAGGAAATTTGAAAGGCAGAAAAATGAACCTCTTTATACGCCTCACCGAGATCTGCCCGTCGCCATGTGCCTCTCCTCTCGCCACCCTCCTCCCCGTCTCGTTCGCACTCCACGTGCTCTTGCTGAGCCGTTTCAGAATGACCAGGTGAATCATCGGCTGTACCAGCGTGCCTTTCCTAGGAGGAAGGACAGAGCCTTACATAGCCACAAAACCAGTACCACACCTAACAATATTAGCATTAATTTCATATTCCCCACGTGTCTCAGGATGTTGTTTGTGGTGGTTTTTGGCTTTGCTTTTTCAATTCAGGATCCATTTGAATGTCATGTTGCATTTGCTTAGATCTATGGGATTTTGTTTTGTTTTGTTTTTTAAATCTAGATAAATCTTCCATCTCTCTGTCTTTTATACCCCCCCCTTTTTTTTTTTAAGAATTCAGGCAAATTATCTTACTGAGGTTTACACATTCTGAATATGACTGAGTCATTTCCTCAAATTTAGATGTAGGTTAAAATATTTAGCCAAGAATACTCAATGGGCCATGCTGTTTTTCATTTTCATTTTATGCAGTGGCACTTGATACCAGGTTGTCCCACTTTGGGTGACAGTAATTTTGATCCCTTAGTTCATGTGGCGACTAACACGAGTACCCTTTTAACATTTCTTTTTTTAGAAACTTTTCAGGAAAAGAATCTTTAATAACTCTTATTGGCATTGGCCATTCCCCAAATTAAAGACGAGAGGAAGGAAATGAGAGCACTCAGGTGTCATGGGAACGGGGCGAGGGATGGGAGGCATCCCTTTTTATCTGACTGCAGGCTGTGCTTTGCAGTAAGGCAGTTTTTTGGCACGATGACCAGGAACTTTATTTAAGGTGTGTCCATGAAGTAATGTGGATTTTTAGATCCTGCGTGCATGTTGTCCTGAACACCGTAGTCATTTTGGAAAGTTTTGTTTATAACCTTTGTTGAAATCTTCTTAGAATTTACATCAGAATTTGAGCTTAGCTTATTCTTTTGAATATCCTTAGTAGTGACTCATCTTTATCCTGTGAGGGTGAATTTCATTTTCATAAATAGCAAAAGACCTTTCTGTGCCAAATCTGATTAATAAGGTCAGACTATTTCAGGAGGAAGAAAAGTGTAACAACAAAAATAAGACTGCTTTTCTTAAGAGGCTCATGTAATGTCAGACATTTACCTGTGTTGTGAGCAGTGGGCGGCACTGCTGGGCTTAGTGGCCTGCTTCCCAGCTGACCTCTGCAAAGACCCGCACTCTTTTGTTCTCTGAAGTTAGGTGCATTTACTTATTTATTTATTTTAAAGATTTTATTTCTTTTATTTTGAGAGAGAGAGAGAAAAGGCACACAGAGGAGAGGGAGAGGCGCACAGCTGAGCAGGGAGCCCTACATGGGGCTCGATCCCAGGACCCCCAAGATCATGACCTGAGCTGAAGGCAGACGCTTCACCGACTGAGCCACCCAGGTGCCCCAGTTAGGTGCATTTAAAAACACACTTCTTATACTGCAGACTCTCATTTCTTTGTACCTTAAAATGTAATTCAGTGACCACTTCTAATTACAGTGTTTGGAAAGGTATTTGTTGACTTTACACTGTTGACAGACCATTTTGTTATTTGCTGTGGAGGAAACATACATATATGTATGACTCAGCAGTGTTCCCTTTGAATTGCACGTGTCAAATCTGGTAGGAGAGGTAAAATATACAAGTATCATAACTGCCCTATTATAAAATTGTTGGAATGGAACAGGAATAAGACAATTTACAGCTGGGAGTTGTGAGTTTGAGAAACAGTGTGGATTCTGTCAGCTCTCAGTCTCAGTTTACAAGGCCTACAAGGTGGGTTCGCAGCACTTGTCCCAACCTCCTGTCCTACTGCTGTGTGCTTTGCTCACACACTGTGTTCTAAGGATATTTATTCTCTTAACACAGTAAATATTTGTTGAGCCGTGCACTGGTTAGACACTGGGCATACAGCTGTGAACGAATAAGGAGAGATCTCTGCTGCCATGCAGCTGATACTCCAGCAGTGGGGCAGGAGGCATGGCAAGTAATATGTTGTGAATTATGGCAGAAGTGCAGAGTGCTGTAGAAAAAGAAATCGGGGAAGGGGCCTGAGGAGGGGGACGGGTTTGCACTTTAAAACAGGGGGTCAGAAGAAGCCTCATTGAGAAGGTAACATTGAAGTTAAGACTGATAGGAATTGAGGAAATTAATTGTACAGATAAGAGGAGGAGCATTTGTGCCTGCAACGTTCCCCTGACACTGCCACCCTACTGGACAGGAGGAGACTGATAGGAGGTCCTGTCAGAGAAGCAGTAGGGGGGTCCACATCGGGCTGTTAACTGCTTTCCCCCTGAATGAGAGGGGCCCACAATGGGTTCTCAGCAGAGGGCAATGCAGTCTTAGGCTTTTAAAGATTTGTCTGGTCTCTATGTCGAGAGCCCACATCAGTGGGGCCAGGTGAGAGGCAGGAGCCCATTCCTGAGGGGAGCCTGTGGCTGTGGTTCAGGTGGGGGGTGACGGGGCCTGGACTGGGATATGGTGGTGGAAGTTGGGGGTGTGCTTTGATTTGGAGAATCTCTTGACAGATTGGAGGAGTATAAAGGAGGACTCCAAGGGTTCTGGCTGGAGTAACTGAGAAGAAAAGGTTCCCTTCAATAGAGATGTGGAAAGAGCAGGTTTGAAGAGAGAGTGAAGAATGTTGTTTGGTTAAAAATAATTGTTAAACGTCCAAGTGCTGTATTAATTAAGCCATTGGTTGTGCAAATATGGAGTTTAGGAGGGTGATCTGTGCTGAAGATAAAAGTATGAATTCAGTTTTTTCCTGGCATCCACTGGCCTGGTCTAAAAAACAAAAAATCCCAGAAATGGACATTGGCACAGCCTGAGAGAACGTCAGGAGAATCTTTCTCGTTAAGGTTTGGGAAATGGGAGACAAATCTCTTGGTGGTGAGCACTGTGGCAGCCAGAACCCAGAACGTCAAGAATTCTGAGGGAGCCTTCCTCAGTCACACGAGCTCTTTTCTCAAGGGGGTGGGGGCAAGTTCCTGCTGCTTTTCTTTTCTCTGTCTGTCTGCATTTCGCCTTGGACATACATGTAGTTGTTGGAAGTGCAAGATAGAGTAAGGTGCATACAACCCCAGTGTTCTGGATGGAGGTCTGAAAAGGGGGAGCCCCAGGGTATCGGAAAGTACCAAGAGATGGTAAAGAGGGGAGAACACAGGAAGGAGATCCCATCAAGTCGTTTATGAACTCCTGACTCACTCTTGGGTTGTGCATATGTGTCTCAGATGCTAAACAGCAGATCAGACACTGAGAATTTGAACTAAGAGATGGACCACTGCCCAGATCTGAAACTGGCCAAAGTCCTCATAAACATAGCAATGCTGAAACCACAATCCACAGAAGGCTGGTTGGAATGTGTAGCCTGAATACATTTAGCATTGACTGAATGCTGAGACAAAAATGTCCAGGCCAAAATTACTCAGCATATGAAGAACCCAAAAATCTCAGCTTGCATGGGAGAAGACAAGACATTCAACAGATGCTATCTAAGATGATAGATGTTAGAATTATCTGAGAAAGATTTTAAAGCAGTTACTGTAAAAATGCTCCAAGAAGTAAGGGTGAACTGTTTCAATTTCCTGCTCTTCACTTGGTTAATGCAGGAAGTATTCCTGTTCTAGGTTTCTGGGAATGACTAGACACTTAACACCTGACCCCAGAGAGATGTGATTGATAGCAGTTTCTTAGTCACGTATACTCCCATTCCAGAGTAGGAGGACACTGCAAACACCCCACCGGGCCACAAAGAGCGTGTGATCTGGAGCAGAGTGATCTGTCATGGTTGTGAGAGGCAGGCTTTGTAGTGACTGGAGGGTGGGCTGCCCCCTGGATTTCATGGGAGGTTATGGTAGGCTTGTTTTGTTTTGTTTATTCTCTTTAATTTTTTTGAACTCAGGAACCTGAGATCAATAGTTGCATGCTCCACTGACTGAGCCAGCCAGGTGCCCTAATGGGCTTGTTTGAATGATTCCATGGTCTGATGCTGGAAACCACTCCCCAGAGATAAGTAGGAACCCTGTCTGGTCTCTTAGTGAGGAGGGTTGTTTGTCTAGACTTTTCCATGGGAGCGGAGTGGGGAAGGGAGCTTATGGTCAGGCCATTTGTGGTTCATGTGGTTTCCCTAGATATTAGGAAGCACATGATATTGGGCCTTAATTTTAGGCCTTACACAACATGAACAAATGGAAATATAGCAAGTTTCAGAAAAGAAATAAAAGATGTAGAGTACCCTACTTTAGGGCTGAAAAATACATTAGCCGAACTAAGGAGGAGGGTAGATGGACTGAATACAGAATAGAGATGACAGAAGAAAGAGAGAGTGAACTTGAAGAATGTCCGCATGATGCTACCTGGCAGGTTGATGATACTGACACTCATTCTATTATGATTTGTGTTGTTCCTGAGTGGTGGTTTGCTTTAATTTTTCTTATTTTTAAGATATCTTTAACAGCTCTACTGATACAATTGATATGCAATAAACTGCATGTATTTTTAGCAGAAAAATTTGGTGAGTTTTGACATGTGTACACCCATGAAACCATAAACAGCCAAGATAATGAATATATCACCCCCAAAAGCTTTTTCACACAACCACTGAACCATTCTCTGTCACTGTAGATTAGTTTTCATTTTCTAGAATTCTACGTAAATGTTATATTCTCTGTAATCTTTCCTTTGCCTGGCTTTTTTATTCAGCGTAATTATTTTGATACTCATCTATTTTGTAGTGAATTTCAATACTTAATTCCTTTTTATGGCTGAATGATATTGCTTTGTATGGTATACCACAGTTTGATAATCTCTTCACATTTGGATAGATACTTGGCTTATTTCCAGTTTTGGGGGTCTTATGAGTGAAGCTGCTGTACATATTTGTGTAGAAGCCTTGGTGTAGACATACATTTTCAGTTATCTTGGGTAAATGCTTCAGACTGGAATGGCTTCATATGATAAGTACATATTTATGTTTTTAATAAATGGCCAAACTGGTGTCCCACTTGGCTGGACCAGCATTTGTGAGAGTTCCCACCAGAAGTAATGAGAATTCCCTTTTCTTTTTTGCAAGCTCACCAAGGCTTGGCGTGATCTTGTTGTGGTTGCAATTTGCAGTTCCTTAATGTCTAATGATGTTGAGCATCTTTTCATGTGCTTACTTGACATCTCTATTTCTTCTTTTATGATGTATCTCTTCAGATCTTTTACCCATTTTTTAAAAAATATGTTTATTTATTTGAAAGAGAGACAAAGTGCAAGCGTGGGGAGGGAGAGAGACAAGTAGACTCTGCACTGAGTGTGGAGCCTGACATAGGGCTTGATCTCAGGACCCTGAGATCATGATCTGAGCTGAAATCAAGAGTCAGACACTTAACCGACTGAGCCACCCAGGCACCCCTCTTTTACCCATTTTTAACTGGTTTGTTTGATTACTGAGTTTTGAATTCTTATTACTGTGTTTTCTTCTTATTATTATAGATATAAGTCCTTTTTCCGGTATATGCTTTGCAAATATTTTTTTTCCATCTGTGAGTTGACTTTTTATTCTTAGCAGTTCTTTGAAAGAACAAAATTTTAATTTTGAGTTAATCAACTTGTTCTTTCATGGATTGTGATTTGGTCTTGTGTGTACAGAATCTTCCCCTAAACCACAGTCATAAATGGTTTTCTTCTATGTTTTGTTCTAGAACTTCTGTAGCTTTGGTTTACACTTAGATCTATGATCCATTTTGAGTCCATTTTTGTTTATAGTGTGCTGTATGGACTGATAAACATTTACATATAGACATCTGATTGTTCCAGCACCATTTGTTGAAAAGAATGTCCTATTCCTCTTATTTGCCTTCGCACCTTTGTCAAAAATGAGATGTCCATATATATGTAGGTTATATCTGGACTCTTTTCTGTTCCATTAATCTGTTTGTCTGTCTTGATACCAGTACTGTACTGTCTTGATTACTGTAGCATTAAAATGAATCTTGAGAATAGGTATTGTTAGTCCTCTTATTTGTTTTGTCCAAGTTGTTTTGTCTAATCTATATTCTTTGCATTGCCATATGAATCAACATGTTAATTTCTACAAAAAAAATCCTCCTGGGAGTTTGATTGAGATTGTATTCAGTTTGTAGATCAATTTGTAGAGATGTGATCTTGGCGTTATTGATTCTTTAGACCCATGAACACCATATAACTCTTTGTTAGATTGTTAATCTTTCTTTTCTTTCTTTCTTTCTTTCTTTCTTTCTTTCTTTCTTTCTTTCTTTCTTTCTTCTTCTCTTTCTTCTTCTTTCTTTCTTTCTTTCTTTCTTTCTTTCTTTCTTTCTTTCTTTCTTTCTTTCTTTCTTTCAAAGATTTTATTTATTTGAGAGAGAAAGAGAACATAGAAGGACAGTGAGAGGGAGAAGCAGACTTCCTGCTGAGCAGAGAGCCTGATGCAGGACTTGATCCCAGGACCCTGAGATCATGACCTGAGCCAAAGGCAGATGCTCAACCGACTGAGCCACCCAGATGTCCCATAATCATTAATTTTTCTTATCAAATTTTATGTTCTGTTGTTTGGCAGAACATTCTGTAAATGTGAATTAACTATAGTTGTGAATTTTTCCATTTTTCTTTTCAGTTCTATTAGTATTTGCTTTAAGTATTTTGAAGCCCTGTTGTTAAGTGTAGAAATATTTAGTTTTGTCATGTCTTATGATGGATTGCTCTCATTATCTTAAAATAATCTTTTTATCCCTAGTAAGTATTCTTTGCTATGAATTCTGCTATGCCTGGTATTTATGTAACTACTCCAGTTTACTTTGGGTGGTATTAGCCTAATCTATTCTTTCCTGTCTTTTTATTCTTAAGCTATTTGTGTCTTTTTATTTAAAACGTGTTGCTGGTAGGCAGCATATTGGTGGGTCTTGCTTTGTCATCCTGTCTCACAATGGCTGCCTTCATTTGGAATATTCAGACTGTTTAACTTTAATATGATTATTGATATTTAAAAATCTCTCATTTTCTTATTTATTTGCTATTTCTTGTTTTTGTCCCCCCCCCCTTTTTTGCCATTGTTTGGCATAATTGAATATTTTTTATGATTCTATTTTATTTCCATGGTTGACTTATTCACTATTATTCTTTATTTTATTTTATTGATTGCTTTAGGGCAGGAACTGTACATCTTTCTTTGTGACAGACTGCCATCACATGAATAAAACATTTCATGTACAAGAATGTTATAGTAACTACTTTTGTTTTTCTCTGATCTTTGTGCTATCATTGTTATGCACTTTAAACTGTTATGTATGCTTTAAGCCCATACTTCATGATTAATTTTGTTAAAAAAAAATCCGTTATTCTTTTTTAAAAAATTTTAAGTAGGTTCCATGCCCAGTGTGTGGAGCCCAACTCCAGGCTTGAACTCATGACCTTGAGATCAAGACCTGAGCTGAGATCAAGAGTCAGATGCTTAACCGACTGAGCCACCCAGGCACCCCCTAAAATCTTAATTATTCTTAATAGAGATTTAAGTAATTAGGAAAATGTCATATATTTACTTCTGTAGTTTTTTCCACTTCATTTATTCCTTTGTGTAGACACATACTTCTATTTGTTACCAATATCCATCTGCCTTTAACATTTCTATAGTGCACGTTCCCTGCTGATGAGCTCCTTTAGCTTTGGGATATCTAGAAGAGTCTTTAACTCTGTATTGGAAAATATTTTTGCTGGCTATAGAATTCTAGGTTTGCATTCTTTATCTTTCAGTACATTAAAGATGTTTCAACACCATCGTCTTAGCTGAATATTTTTTTCTTGTGAGGAATCTGCTGTCATCCTTATCTTTGCTCTTTGGGTACAGCATGTTTTTTTCTAGAGCTGCCTTATGACTTTCTCCTTATCACTGATTGTGAGCAGCTTGAATTATGTTGTGCCTTGGCGTAGTCTTCATTGTCCTTTTGCTCGGCGTTTATTGGACTCCTTGACTCTCTGCTCCTCTTAGGTGGTTCTTCACGTGTGCAGTGCTCAGTACTCTGATGAATACTCAGGAGGGTCTCTCTTCAGATTTCTGGAGTCTTACTGCTGTCTCGCACACTAGTTACCTGCATCTCTCAGGGCTCCCAGCTCCTCTTTTACTGAAGGTGCACTGGGCTTGGCCTCCTTCCACCTCTCTCTACTGTGTCCTGGCAGCTCTTTCTGTATGATAAGCTTGTGCAGAAGTAGGGCTCAGCTTGCTTGTTTTTCCTGTCATCACTGTCCCATGTTGCCTTGTGTCCAGTGTCATGAAAACTGAGTTTTGGCTGTGTCAGGCAGACGGTAAATCCAGTCTTTGCTACCTTATTGTGGCTGGAAGAGGAAGAGCTCTGATTTCTTAAATGAATATGTGTTCATGCATCCATTAATTGCATAGTTTATTATTTATTTAATTTTCTATTGAGATAGAGTTGACATGTAACATTGTGTTAGTTTCAGGTGTATGATATAATGATTCTCTACATGTGTATGTTGCAGGATGGTCACCACAATAAATTCGGTTAGCATCCATTATCACACACAGTTATAAAACGTTGTTTCTTTTGATGGGAACTTTTATGATTTACTTTTAGCAACTTTTGAATATGCAGTACAGTATTATTAAGTGTAGTCACTGTGATGTTCATTACATCCTCAGAGTTTATTTTATAATTGGAAGTTTGGGCCTTTTGACTATCTTTACCATTGCACCCGGCCCCCACCTCTCACAACTGCCAGTCTGTTTTCTTATTTATGATTTTGTAGGGTTTTTTTCTTTTTTTAAGTTTCTGCATATAAATGAGAACATCTATTTGTCTTTGTCTGACATATTTTACTTATTTAGCATAATGCCCTCAAGGTTCATTCATGTTGTGGCAAGTGGCAGGATTTCCTTCTTTTTATAGTTAAATAATATTCCGTTGTAGTGTATACGCCACAGTTGCATTATCAGTTCATCTGTTAGTGGACACTTAGGTTGCTGCCATGTCTTGGCTATTGTAACTAACGCTGCAGTGGACATGGGAGTGCATTTTTCTTTTTGAGTTGGTGTTTTCATTTCCTTCAGATAAGTACCCAGAGTGAAGTTGCTAGGTCATATGGTAGTTCTATTTTTGTTCCATAGAGTCTGCACCAGTTTACATTCTCACCAGCAGTACACAAGGGTTCTCTTTTCTCTCTTTCCTCACAAAGACTTGTTATCTATTGTCTTTTTGGTAATAGCCATTCTAACAGGGGTGAGGTGATACCTCATTTTGGTTTTCATTTGCACTCCCCTCATGTTTAGTGATGTTGAGCACCTTTTTGTGACCTATTGGCTATCTGTATGTCTCCCTTGGAAAAATGTCTATTCAGATTCTGTGCCTGTTTTGTAATCCGTTTGTTTTTTCAATGTGGAGTTGTAGGAATTCCATATATATTTTTGGATATCAGTTCCTTATCAGATACACGATTTTCAAAATTTTTCTTCTATTCTGTAGGTAGCCTTTTCATTTTGTTGATGGTTTCCTTTGTCATGCAGAAGAGTTAGTTTGATATAGTTCCACTGTTTAGTTTTGCTTTTGTTGCCTTTGCTTTTAGTGTTAAATCCAAAAAGTCATCACCGAGATCAGTGTGAAAGAGCTTACTGCCTGAGTTTTTCCTTGCGAAAATTTATGTTTATAGGTATTAAAAGTCTTTAATCCATTTTGACTTGATTTGTGTGTGGTATAAGAAGCTGGTATGGTTCATTCTTTTGCATACGACTGTTCAGCTTTCCCAGCACCATTTATTGAAAAGACTTCCCTTTCCCATTGTATATTCGTGGCTCCTTTGTCACATTGATTGACCATATATGCATGGGTTTATTTCTGGGCTTTCTGTTCTGTTCCACTGGTATATATGTCTGTTTTTATGCTCAAACCATACTGTCTTGATTACTGAAGCTTTGTAAAAAATGTGAAAACAGGAAGCATGATGCCTCCAGCTTTGTTCTTCTTTCTCAGCATTTGTTGGACTATTTGGTGGTCTTCAGTGGTGTCATCAAATTTTAGGAGTCTGTACTACTTCTGTGAAAAATGCCTTTGGAATTTTGATAGGGATTGTATTAAATCTTTAGATTGCTTTGGGTAGTATGGATATCTTAATAATATTACTTCTTTCAGTCCATGAGCAGGGAATATCTTTCTCTTTGTTCAGTCTTCAGTCTCTTTTACCAATGTCATATACTTTTTAAATGTACAGGTCTTTCATTTCTTTGGTTAAATTTATTCCTAGGTATTTTATTCTTTTTGATGCAATTATAAATGGGATTGTTTTATTTCTCTTTCTGATAGTTTATTATTATTGTATGGAAAAACAACTGATTTTTTATATTGATTTTATATCCTGCACTTCTGCTGAATTCATTTATTCTAACATTTCTGTGGTGGATGATTTGGGGTATTTTATATGCAGTATATCATGTGCAAAATTCACTCCTTTTTTTTTTTTTCTTTTAGAATTGGATGCATTTTATTTTTCTTGCTTAATTGCTCTGGTTAGGACTTCCAGTACTTTATAGCAAGAGTTGATGTTCCTGTCTTATTGATGAACATGGAGGAAAAATTTTCAGTGGTTCACTGAAAGGGGGATTATCTCTTTACAGGTTTGGTATAGTTCATCTGTAAAGCCATCTGGTCATGGATTTTTTTTTTTTTTTTTTATTGATTCAATTTCATTCACTTTCATTAGTACTTGGTCTCTTCAGATTTTCTATTTCTTTCTAATTCAGCCTTGGAAGATTGTATTTCTAAGTATTTACCCATTTTTTTCTAAGTTCCTTGATTTGTTGACATAGTTTTCCATAGTAGTCTCTTATAATTTTTTGTATTTTGTGGTATTGGGTTTAACTTTTATTTCATTTCTGATTTTCTTTATTTGAATCCTTTCTTTTTTTCTTGGTTAGTCCAACTAGTGGTTTACCAATTTTGTTTGCGTTTTCAAAGAATCAGCTATTGGTTTCATTCACATTTTCTATTTTTTATTTTTTAGTTCTTAATTAATTTTTTTCCACTCAGATTTCTATTATTTCCTTCTTTCTGTTAACCTTAGACTTTGTTCTTCTTTTTTCATTTCCTTTAGGTGTAATGTTAGATTGTTGATTTGAAATTTTCTTTTTTGTTTTATGAGTAGGCCCATATTGCTATAAATACTCCCTCTTAGAACTGCTTTTTCTGTGCCCCAAAGATTTTGAACTGTCATCCTTTCATTTTCATTTTTCCTCAGATATTTCTTGATTTCCCCTTTGATTTCTGTGGTTACCCTGAGGTTCATACATGACATCTTACATGCATAATAGCAGTTTATATTAAATTGATGTTCACTTATGTTTGAACGCATTCCAAAAGCACATTTTTATTCCTACCTAACATTTATGTATATGAAGTAATACTGTAATTCTTTTTTATCCCTTAGTTTTTGTAGCTGTAATTAATTTTACTCTTTTTGTCATTTAACATTCATACTATCCATATAAGGGATTGATTTACTACCTTTACTATGTGTTTGCTTTGCTTTTATCAATGACATTTTTTCCTGTCATAATTTTCTGACTTCTAGTTATGGCCTCCCTCCCCCCCACCTTCTTAAAGAAGTCCCTTTAATATTACTGGTAAGACCAGTTTAGTGGTGATGAACTCCTTTAACTGATGTTTGTGTGGGAAGCTCTTTAACTCTTCTTGAATTCTGAAGAACCTTGCCAGATAGAGCATATTTTGGTTGTCGGGTTTTTTTCTTTCTGCAATTTGAATATATGTCATGTCACTCCCTTATGACTTGCAATGGTTCTGCTAAAAAATCAGCTTATAGCCTTCTGGGTTTTTCCATGTACATAACTCTTTGCTTTTCTCTTGCTGCTTTTAAGATTCTTTGTCTTTAATTTTTGTGATTTTAATTATCATATGTCTCGGTGTGGATCTACCAGGGTTCATCTTGTTTGGGCTCTTTGTGTTTCCTGGACATGGATCTTTCTTTCCTCAGATTTGGGAAGTTTTCAGCTACTATTTCTTCAAATAAATGTTCTGCTTCTTTCTCTCTTTTCTTTCTGGGACCCTTATAATGTGAATTTAGTATGTTTGATTTCTGTCTCATAGGTCCCTTAACCAATCCTCATTTTTAAAATTCTTTTTTCTTTTTATCATTCGGCTCAGCTGCTTCCCACTCCCCCGTCTTCCGCATAGCTGCTCTGTTCTACATCATCTACTCTGCTGTATCCCCTCTGGTGTGTTTTTCATTTTAGTTACTGTATTCTTTAGCTTTGGTTGTTTTTTTCTTTACATTTTCTATATCTTTTTTGAAGTACTTAGTTCATCAGCTTTTCTCTCAAATCCCATGAACATCTTTAAGTCCATTACTTTGAATTCTTTATCAGGTAGATTTATTATTTCCATTTTGCTTCGTTCTTTTTCTGAAGTTTCGTCTTGTTCTTTCATCTGGATCATATTCCTCTGTCTTACTGTATTTGGGTCTCTGTGTTTTCTTCTGTGCATCAGGTAGGTCAGCTAGGTCTTTTGTTCTTCAATGTAATGGCCTCGCGTAGCAAAGCTTTCTTTGGGTCTGAGTAGCACAATCCCTCTTGGTCACAGATCCAGGTTCTCTGTGGATCTGCCCTCATGGAGCTGCATGTGCCCCCTTGTGACTGGGCAGTGACTGCCGTGGCATGCTGGTGAGTAGGGCTGACCCCTGGAGGTGCTGGTTGAGAAGTCAGGTTGTGTGTGCTGTCAGTGTGCTGCCGGGCAGGGCTGGCTCTCTGCCCAGCTTGTTGCAGTGATTGGCCTCGACCACTGTGGGCACACTGGTGAGAAGGGTAGGTCCCCCCAGTTGGTTTGCCTGACTGTAGCTATGGTGGGCTTGCTGGTAGGTGGGGCTAGCTCTTGGCACAGTTGGCTGACAGGGCCTAGTAACAACTGGTGTGGGCATGCTGGGGGGGGGGGGGCGCTGACCTCACTTCCCAGTGCAGGAGTGGCTTTGGGGTACTGTTCCTAGCCAGGCTGCTATGCCACCCCTTCCCACCCTTGTGGCAGGTTACTAATTACTCTGGGTGGATGGTGGTCCTGTCCAAGGTTGCCCACCATGTGTGGTGGTGAGGTGCAGCTGCTTTGGGGTGCCTGTCTGTCGCAGGTGTGTTCTCAGGGGAATGCCCAGGTAGGGCAAGGGGTGCTAGGAAAGTAGACTGAAAGTGTCAGAAGTGGCTCCCTCAAGCATCTGGTGAGGTAAACCGAAGGAGGGAATAAAAGCATGGCACCACCAACTCTTCTGTTCCTGACAGAGCGTTTATACCTTACTGCCCCTGTGGCACATGCCCTAAAATTAGTCAGTGAATCTCCTTCATATAGAGCCCAGGCCGTTTTCAAACTGCTGCTTCTCTGTTGGGTCTGAGCCCAAACGGTGAAGCGCCATGGCCCTTTGAGAGCAGTCTTGGTTCCTGTAGTCATCAGGCTCATCAGGCTTTCCTGGAGTTAAGCTCTGCTAATTATTAGAGCCAGACACTGTTGGGACTCTTCTTGACGCAAGTTCACAGGGCCGGGGGTGCCCAGGATGGGGCTTGATCCCCTCGCTCCCTAGCGATGATCTCCATGCCTGTGACATCCCTCCTGCTTGTGGGTCATCATGCTGGAGGTTTGGTTCCCAGCTCTATCTATGTCCTTCCTACCCTTCTGGATGTGGCTTCTTTTTCTTTTTTTTAATGTATTTAGTTGTGAATGATCTGCTCTGCTAATATGCAGAAGAACAAGTTGCTTTATATGTAGTTGTTATCTTGGTGTGTCCCTGGCAGGAGGTAAGCTCAGGATCCTCCTGCTTCACCATCTTACCCCACTCTATGTCTCAAGATACCTTTTTATTTCTGTTTGCGTTCTTCTTTGATCCATTAGTTGTTCAAGAGTGTGTTGTTTAAGCTCTGCATACTTAACGAATTTTCGAGTTTTCTTCTTTGATTGCTGACTTCATAGCATTGTGGTTGGAAGATGCTTGATCTGATTTCAGTGTTCTTCAGCTTAATGACCTTTTTTTGTGACCTAACATATGATTTATCTTTGAGAATATTTCATATGCACTTGAGAAGAAAGTTCTTGCTTTAGGATGGAATGTTCTGTAAACGACTAGTAAGTCCATCTAATCTAATGTGTCATTTAAGACAGTGTTTCGTTATTGATTTTTTTATCTTCATTGTCTATCCATTGATGTAATTGGGTGTTAGAGTCCCCACTACTGTTGTACTGGTGTCTGTTTTTCCCTTTAAGTTTGTTAATGTTTGCTTTATATATTTAGGTGCTCCTCTACAGGAATATTTATAAATGTGCTGTTCTCTTGTTGGATTGAATACTCTCATTATATAGCAACCTTCTTTGTCTTTTTTTTTTTTTTTTTTTAAGATTTTGTTTGAGAGAGAGGCAGAGAGAGTGAGCAGGGGAGGAGCAGAGGGAGAGGGACAAGCAGACTCCTCACTGAGCAGGGAACCTAATGTGGGGCTCGATCCCATAACCCTGGGATCATGACCAGAGCCAAAGGCAGACGCTTAACTGACTGAGCCAACCAGGTGCCCCTCCCTTTGCTTTTCATTACAATCTTTGTCCTAAAGTTTATTTCATCTGATACAAGTGTAGCTAGCCCATCTTTTGGTTTCCATTTGTGTGAAAGACCTTTCCCCACCTCTTCACGTTCAGTCTGCGTGGTCCTTTGATCTGAAGTGCATTTTTCTTAGGCCGCATTTATTTTGTCTTGTTTTAATCCATTCAGCTGTTCTGTGTCATTTGACTGGACATCAGGTTGTTTTACATTCGAGTAATTATTGACGAGTATGTATTTACTGCCATTTTGCTAATTGTTTTCTTGCTATTTTGTAATTCCTTTTTTTCCCTTTCCTTTGTGGTTTGATGGCTTTCTGTGTGGTGAGCTTAGCTCCCTTGCTCTTTCTCTTTGGTGTATCTACTGTAGGTTTGTACATGTGGTTACATGAAGCTTACATCACAGAACTTAATTTATAAATGTAGAGTGAAGTTCACATGCATTCTACATTTTTATTCCCCCCTCCACGTTTAGTGTTTTTGATGCCACATTTTAGTTCCATCCTTTTGTGCTGCATTAACAAATTATAGTAACAGTCACTTGGACTACTTTTTTCCTTGTTGCCTTCGTGTTAGCTGTGTGAGTGATTAACCCACCACCTTCACGGCATTAAGTTACTCTGGACTTTATTTACTTTTGCCAGGAGATTTATACTTTCATATGTTTTCCTGTTACTAATTAGCAGTCTTTCATTTCAGCTTAAAGCCATTTCTTTAGTATTTTTCTGGAAGTCGAGTCTAGTGGTGATTTTAGGAAACTCTCTCCAGTTCTGAAGGACAGTTTGCCTGGCATGCTCGGCTGGACGAATCATTCTTTGAGCACTTTGACCATCCTGTGCTCCTCCGTCCTAGCCTGGAGTTTCTGCTGAAAAATCTCTTCATAGTCTTGGGCAAGTCTCCTTGTTTATAACAAGTTGTATTTGTCTTACTGCTTTTCAGAGTCTCTCCTTACCTTTAACTTTTGGCATTTTAATTATATGTCTTGATGTGGGTTTCTTAGGGTTTTTCTTGCGTGGAACTCTGGACTTCCTGGAACCTCATGTCCTTAATCCCCCAGTTTAGGGACATTTTCAGCCATTATTTCCTCAAAAAGTGTTCTACCCTTTCTCGTTTCTCCTCCTGGGGCCTCTATAATGTGGGTGCTGGCTTTCTTCATGGTGTCTGATTAAACTGTCTTCATTCTTTTTTATCCTCCCCCTCCTTTTTTTTTTTTTTAATTTTCGCTTCGCTTGTAAGAGTCCCACTGGTCTTCGAGCTGTTTCTTCCTTCTGCTTCATCTAGTCTGTCTTGAACCCCATGTTGTGTTTTACAGGTCAGCTGTCCTATTTTTCGAGGCCGTGACTTCTGTTTGCTACCTTCTTGTATCTTCTCTGTTGAAATTGCCACTTTGTTCATAGATTCTTCTCCTTTCTTTAGTGAGCCTTTTTATGGTCCTCATTTTGATATCTGTTTCATTAAGGCCTTTTTGTGAGGTGTCGTCTTGGTTTTTGTTTGGAATGTATCCTGTGTTCCTCATTTTCCCTGAGTCTGTGTTGGCGCTTTATGCGTTAGGTGGAACAGCGCCTCTCCCAGTCTTGGAAATGAACCTTGTCATTCACCTCTGCCCCAGCTCTTAGTTGTCTCTCAACACTTTGTTTTTGTCCTAGCAGCTTGCTTCATTCTTAGTGACTCCCAGTCATGGAGGGGGTGGGCAGACCTGTCAGTGCCCCAGAGGGCAGGATCTCGGTCAGCATCCGGGTTCAGGCTGACCGCGAGCCACACCGTGAGGCAGTGGCTTTTAACGTCTGCCAACAGACCCCGGGGGACGACCGGGGGGGCATGGGTGTTTCTGTCTGCTGCCTGTATGTTCTGACCCTTGACACAATAGCAGGTTAAGAGCCGTGGCTTCGTCTGCTGCTGTCCTCCTGTACCTGTTCACACGGCCCAGCTGGCCACCAGATCCAGGCTCTGGATGGCAGCCACAAAAGCTAGGGTGCCAGATGTGCAAAAGGTTCTTCGTCAGCTCCCTGAGGCAGGGCAGATGGAGCGCTCGCATGTGGCGCCTGCTGGTTTCTCTGCCTCTAGTGGGGATTGTAGTGGGCTCCCTGATGTGTGGTCCCTTGGGCCACAGCCGTGAAGATAAGCGGATGGGCGCTGTCACCAGTGTCCTGGGCCTTTTCAGCAGCTGCCTCTCCGCTGTCAGAGTTGTGTGGAACCCACGACGTAACTTGCCATTGTGTGTCACGGGTTCCACGTCATGGACAAGACTTGGCAGACTTGCCACCAGAGCTGGGTGATTGAGGGATGGCAGTCACAACAGTCAGGATGCCATACCCGTACATAGGCTCATTTCTGGAAGGCACTGGTGACCTGCAGCGAGGCAGGGGGAGAGCACATGGATGGTGCCCACCAGCCTTTGAAGTCTTGGAGGAGTATTTCAGTAGGCCCCTAGATGTGTATTGTTTCAGACGCCTGCCCCTCAGGATGAAGCTTCAAAATAGACAAAATAGGCCTCTTTCGCAGGAAGACTGGGCGCTTTCAGTGGTCTGCTTCTGTGCTGGGTCCTGGGGGCAGCCAGGTGAAGTCTGTGTCTCAGTTCACTAGCCCTGTGGGTCTTCTGTCATGAATCCTGATGACTTTCAAAACTAGACAGTTTGCATTTTCGTCTGTCAGGTGCAGGGCTTAAAATGTGGGTGCCCAGTGTGAGGGTCAAACCCTTTGTTTCTCAGGGAGAATCTTGGAGTTGTGAGTTCACTCCCGCTTGTGTGCTGCCCTGCTGGGATGGGGGTTATGGCAGGTTTGTCTCTCAGCCTCTCCTACTGTTTCTCATTCACCCAATGTGTAGGAATTGCTCAGCTAGCTTCTGCGTGTTTTTCACAGGAAATTGTTCTATGTTTAGGTGTAGATTTGATGTGTCCATGGGAGGAGCTCAGTTCAGGGTCCTTGTATTTCACTATCTTGACCTGGAATCCTGTTGCACTATTTTTATTAAATGACTGATTGTTTAATCAGAAGAGTTCTCATAATATGTGCATCCAGACTGACCGTATTTTTTCCATTCACTGAGATCTCACCAGACTACTTCCAAGGTCTGTTTTCTACAATGTTGAAATCTTAAGAGCACCAATCTTTTTTAAAAGGTATTTGGCAGGAGTGTTTAAAGAGTCTGCGTTTCCTTTGAAACAGATTCAGTAATGGCAAAACCGTTGTTAAGGTGGTTACTCAGGTGAGTGCCATGTGTCCTGATGGTGGTGGAACTGAAGAGCATCTGGTTAATATTCACATTTCTTTTCTTTGTAAAATTGGCTTTTTACTAGATTTTTGGTGCATACGGATGACACTGCTAAGCCAGAATGTGATTTTATAGTCAAGTGTCCCACCTTTCCATTTTGTTTGTTTTTTCATTTTAAGGTGGCACTTTGTGAATGTATATTTGGACCCCTGTGAACCACCAGTCGTGGCAACCTTTTGTGTGACCCTGTTGTGTAGCCAGTTAGCAGCAGCCAGTTCTGTTCTCTTCCTACACTTCCTTCCCCTTATCTTCTACCTTCTGTTGTGTTTTTTCCTGATAATCTCACCATTAGGAGATCACCTGCTTTCTCCACCATGACTCTTCCAGTGGGGAAAGCAGGAGCACTCTACCCTTGGAGCCCTATCACCTTGGGGAAGTCTTCTGTAATCTCAGCTAATAACAACGTGGTGGTATTACTTGAAAATTTACCTTCTAGAACATTTGGATACAAATGTTAATATTGCTGGTACTTTTTTAAAGGAAAACATAAACACTAAAAATGTCTAATTATAAGTACAAAATAAAAATGGGGGACGGTTTTGGGGAATTTCAGATTTAATCTTTTATTGATTGAATTTCTTAAAAGCAGTTTTTTATGCTTGATTTTGTTTCAGTCAATAATCATCCCCATAATGGTTTGAAGCCTATCATCTCAGATTCTAAACTGCGTCTACCAGTGTATTAATACAAGCGTACATAAGTTTGTTTTCTCTAAAAATGTGATCACACTATACATTTTCTTCTGAGACTTGCTGTTTTTGATTTAATGGTAAATTTTAGATATTCCTGCTTGTCTTCTTTATAACTCTAGGAGAAAAACTTCGGTGTTTCAACATAAAGCATTCTCCTAGTGTTTACTTTGAGATTATATGTCCATAATCTTACGGAAGAAATATTATGACATATGAATAATGTTGAATTTTTTTGGTACTTGAAATATTTAGGTAGATTTTCTATTGGTGAAAGATTCTAGCTTTCTTGGAATGAATTGGTCTGACAATGGTATGTTATGCTTTCATTCTTAATGAAACCTCTGGATTCTAGATGCCTATATGGGAATGGTATTTTTTTGTATCTGTTTTTATAGGTGAGATTAGTTTGGAGTTTCGTTTCATATGTTGTCTTGTGAGATTTTGGTAGCAGTTCAATATTAGCATCTTAAAAATTATTTAGAAGCTTTATTATTTGTCTTGTTTCTGGAATGCTTGAAATAATGGCATTAACATGTCTTTGAAATTTTGTACTAATTTTACTTGTGTATCCTGATATATTTTGACATTTTAAAATTCCCTTTTAATAAATGACATTACTGGAGAAATATAGTTACCCAGATTTTCACATGTATGAACATAGACTTTTACATTATGTTTTCTTATAATTGTTTTAATTTTCTGTCATTTGGGTATTTCTCGTTATTCTTTAATTTGTGTTTTTATTTCCTTTCCTTTTCTCCTGATTTGGTGTTTCACAGAATCAGCTTTTAGATTTATTGTTTCTGTTTTCTTTTACTGTTTTTCTCTTTTCTAATTTATGATTTCTTGCCTTTATGATCATTAATTCTACCTTTTCTTTGCCCCAGTGCTTTCATTGATCCTTTTTTTTTTTTTTAAAGATGTTTATTTATTTATTTGAGAGAGCGCGCGTGCTCACGCGGGTTGGGGGGGGAAGGGCACAGGGAGAGGGAGAGGGAGAGAGATAATCCCAGGCAGACTCCCCACTGAACGTGGAGCCAGATGCAAGGACTTGACCTCAGGACCCTGAGATCATGACCTGAGCCAAAACCAAGAGTTGGAGGCTTAACCCAGTGAGCCACTCAGGTGCCTCTCATAGCTCTTTTGAAATTTAACAATTCAGAAATTTAATTAGTTCATCTACATTCTGAGCCATGAAAGAATTAGGCTATATTTTTAAGCTAATTTGAGCTGTTTACCATTGTCTTTCATATAGCAGTTTTATTATTTTCTAGATTTGCATTTATATTCTTATTTAATTTGAACTGAAGAATTGCTTAGAAGAATGGTTTTTGTTTTTTTGTTTGTTTTTTTAGTTTCCAAGTTATTTTTAGTGTTTTCTGTGAATAATTTCTAATTTTATTTTAACATGTTTAGATAATGTTTTCTGTAGCATTAGTTTTAGGAAGTGATTGCAGTTTGATTTTGCGTAATAATTGCATTGGCCACTTTTTGTAAATATATTTCTGGGCCTTTGAAAAGAAAGTATTTCTTTTTGTTTGTAAAGTATAGACATAGTTTTATAGGCTTTTATTAATTACATATATATTTTAGTTTTTGTATATTTGATCTGTGAAATTGGAAAGATGTATGTTAAAATATCCACTACTATTATATTTCTGTCAGTGTCTTGTTTTTCTAGCAGATTTTTAAAAAATTATTTATTTGACAGAGGCAGAGAGAGCCTGCAGAACTGGGGGAGAAGAGGGGGAGTGGCAGAGAGAGGGGGACAGGGCAAGGGAGAAGCAGACTCCTTGCTGAGCAGGGAGCCCCATGCAGGGTTCAGTCCCAGCACCCTGGGATCATGACCTGAGCCAAAGGCAGATTCTTAACTGACTGAGCCGCCCAGGCGCCCCTCTAGCAGATTTTCTTGAGTATATTTCAGTTCTGTGCGTTTTGGGGGCCTAGAGAGATCGTACATGTCTTCGTTATGGTTTATACCACTCCGTCGGTGTGATGTGCCCCTGGTTTCCCAGGAAGTGTCTTCACCTTGAATTCTTTCTTACCCATCTGTGATGGTTCTGGACCCTTAATTCATTTGAGCATCACTCTCCTGGTACGTCTTACCCAGCCTTTTATTTTCTACGTTTAAGCCGCTTTGTTATAAGTGTGGTCATGTAGACATTATACAGCTTGTAGATGTTACAAAATGAGTTCTTAGAGGTGATTTTATCCCATGTTTCACATTCTTTATTTCAGAGAGAAGACCTCGTAGTAAATGTTTGTAGTCCTGGGGTCTTCAGCTGGCTTCTTGCCGTTCTTGGCTCCTGCCAGTGTGTGTGGTGCCAGGCTTTGTTTCTGCGGTGCTGTCTGCAGGTTCAGTAGCTCGTGATATTTTTATGTACATGTCATATACTTTAAAAAAAAAAAAAGTTTTGTTTCGTACTGGCATTTTTCTTTGAAATTGTCAAAGTTAGCTAATTATCTTTGTGGAGTTTCTCAAAAATAATCTTGTGTCTGCTGGTGTGGCAATTGTTAGATGTTGAAAATACTTTCTTATTTAATTCTACTCATCCTTCACTTTTCTCAAAATTTGAAAATAGAGATAACATTATGAGGTTACATGGAGGAAATTCAGACTTGATACTGACTCTGGATATTATTTTTGCTCTTGCATGGAAAAATTATTTAAAACTTTTTAGAAGCATGAAGCTATGCTTTAGGAAGCTATTTTGGTACTAGTCTCAAAGGACAGATTGCTCTTCCTTTCCCACCCTAATGAAACTAGGTCACTAGCTTTTGGCACATCTCCATGATGCGAGATTTATTTGATGTTCAAGTGCGCTGTCTAGAAATAGTGATGCAATGTCAGCAAGGCCACTTTTCATATCGTGAACATAATTTCCAATGCCCTGGAATTAATTTATTCTTTGACCTGTTAATAATTACACTTGGTCATGAGCATTTCAGAGGCAGAAGCGTCTGGAAGTGGTCATCGTCAGTTACCCTGTTGGATGTTACACCATGGGGTTTCTGTTCAGCTTGGAGGTTTGCCTGTTGGAATAGTTGATATCTTATGAACACCAAGGAGCTATTTATTAAGCAAACTTTTGCCTGATGCCACGATAGGATCCACTGGCTCAAGTGGTTGAGAGTATCATCTAATGTAGATATATATTTGAATTCCATCTTACTGTGGCCGACTTTAAACACGATTGGGGAAGTTCCCTGTTCATTCACAGCCAGAATCAAGTACTTGAAAAAATAGGAAATAACCATAGCACTCCTCTAAAGCTAATGATCTGTAGATACTAAAATACCTAATAGTTAAAAGGAGCTCCTTTGAAATCAGCCGCATCGTAATTCAGGGTTTCAGAAAGAAATGGAGAAAATACGATCTATTGCAAAACCCCTAACCTCGCCAAGTGTGGCCCTGGAGTGGGCTGAATCCTTGCTCTGTGGCCTTGGGAGAGTGACTTGCTGCCCCGTACTTCTGTCTCCTAATTTATCAAGTGTGATGACAGTCATGAGTGTTTGATGCTGGCATTGTGACAATGGAAGGAATAAGTGGTACCACTTTGGGAGCATTCTGGGGGTACCTGGTTGGCTCAGTCGGTGGAGCATGAGACTCTTGATCTTGGGGTCATGGGTTCAAGCCCCACATTGAGGGTAGAGTTTACTTTAAAAAAAAAAAATCAATGAAATTGAAAACAGAAAAATAGAGAAAACCAACAAAACCAAAAGCAGGATTTTTTTTTTTTTTTTAATGGTTCTGATAGATCATAGGCACCGTTACGTGTAGCGGCATATTCGTCCTCGGCAGGGATTGCGTAGTGTGTTTGTCTTCATAAATGTTCTTTTTTCTCAGTGACCCCTGGCCTTTCCTTACCTACTCCGTTGTCGCTGTCTTCTGGGTGCTGAGAGGTTCCCGTTTGTGCTCAGTTCCCCGAGGGGGGCACGTCTGGGGAATAGCTCAGGAAGCACCTTCTGCTAGGATGGGCGAACGGCCTGGCTTCATGGGACTGTTCTTCCAAGCTGGAGAATCACAGCTCGGCAGGGGTATCTTCTGTGCTTCAGTTGTGGGTGTTTGTTTGTTGACCGGTTTTTCTCTGCATCATCGAAGTCCACTTCCATCTTACGTAGAGATTTATTTAATATAAATTATGTTCCTTATTTTTCAGAAACATGAATTATATTGAGTTGCCAGTCTAATATTTACTCCTTCTCCCTTAGTTTTCATACATTCAGTGTTGCAATTATAAAATTTTTGTTAATTTTTTATTCATAAGTTTCACAACTATTGAGAATTCAGTGGAAAATAAGTATTGTAAAATCTGAAAGGATTTGGATTTTTTAAAAATTTAAACATATTAAGATCACGTCATTAGATATTGATATAAGAACTTTATAATGTTCTGCCATCTTCCAAGTTGTAATTTGTTAAGAGATAAACTGAGGCATATTAAAGACTTTAAGAGTTTATTTGAACAAAAATCATTTTGCATCAGGCAGCGCCAAGCAGCAAGTGGGTAGGAGCACTCCACCAACAGGAGCCTGGGGGAGACTTTTGTAGAGAAAAAGCCAGGAACAAAGTTAGGAAATTGTTGATTGGCTATAGCTGAAACCTAGGGGGCTGTTTTGCCCTTAGTGTTTTGATTCTGTAATCTTGAGGCTTTGACCGGCTCAGAGTTTGGTTTGCTTCCGTAGGCCACCAGGGCACGAGAGCCACGTCAGTCTGGCTTATTTAGTTCATTTACTGCATGGCGTCTCTGCTGGTGTGATTTTGTCCTCCACGTGCCCTCCGCACTCTGTGTGCAGCCAGCAAAGGAACTGGTCTGTGTGGTTGGCTCATGGCAGCATCCAGTCCAGGGTTTGTTAAATGATAGGTGTTGAGTAAGTGTTCCTTGAATGAAGCCAGTCGTTTTTTTTTGTTTTTTTTTTTTCTTTTTTTGTTTTTTTTTTAATGTTCCGTTTCCTAGGAGTTTTGGGAAGCATACCTAGAAATTATGTTTATGTGTTCTTTGGATTAGCTTTAGCACATTTGTATTCTGTTTCTGTTGCTTTCCTTGGTATAGTTCGTTTTTAACTAGGCATATTTCAGTACCCTTGGGGACACAGTCTTGAGATTCCAGGGAACTTGTAAAAACTGTTTCCCTGCTCTGCCGATGGCGGACCTGGAGAGGGCTTTGTGTGCACATCATTTGAGCCTAAGAAGGCTGAAGAAGAAAGGAACAGATCGTCTCTTTAAACCCAAGCGTAGCTGGCCAGCCCGTTCATACTTCTGAGAAGAGAGAAAAGAAAGTGATTTAGATTCAGGAGTTATTTGTATTTTGTGGCTGCACAAGATTAAAGCAGCAAAAAGAGCATTCGTCAAAGAGCCCAGGCTCTGTTAAATGCAGACAACTGAATTTTCATGAGTCAGTGATTGCTCTGTAACTGGAGCAGCCACCCCTCCCAACCCGTGTTATTTGGGTCACTGCGTAATTATTTTTTGCTGATTTGCTTCATGAATGTACACATATTCATGTTATTTCTGATGCCTTGAAAAACATTTCTGTTGAGTTAAAAGACGATTTAAAATATTTCAGTGGTACCTTTATTTTGTACAACCTTTAATGAGTGTTCCCTCCCTGCCTCCCTTCCTTACTTTTAGAGAGGGAGAAGGTGGAGAGGGAGAGGGAGAAAGAGAGAGAATCTCAAGCAGGCTCCACACCCAGCCAGAGCCCGAAGACAGAGCTCAATCTCAGAACCCTGAGATCATGACCTGAGCTGAAATCAAGAGTCCGACGGACACGCAACCCACTGAGCCACCCAGGGGCCCCTGTGTAACATTCCTAATGCCAGTTGAGATTGCAGAAATCTAAATTGCCGTTCAAATATGTGAAGTTCAGCATATTATTTTTAAACTGTTCTCACAGTGCTAATGAACAGCCATTTCACTAATACATTACTAGTCAAGTATAGTAGAGTCCTTTGTAATGCAGATATTAGGGGATATATGCATTCCAGGGAAGAGCTTTCTCTTTGCTATTTATACCAAGGGAAGTGTGTTTTACACCTCTGTCCTGATGAACCCTTTTTGTAGTTTTTTGACTTTCCCAGCATCTGAGCCCCTTCTTCCAAGGCTGTGGGTCCCTGTTGTATAGGTCTAATTGGATGGCTGCTAACTGAGATTTCTGCTGAGGATTTTGTGTTGAAACTTGACCCCAGAAGTAGGGACAGTGGATGGAAGGTTCCTTCTGGTGCTGGGGGCTTTGTCCACGTCCTAGGCGGCAGGGTTCTTAACGAGATGTGGCCTCTCTGGTGTGGGGGCCTGTGACCTTCATTTAGGGTGAGTCTTGGTTCCTACCTGTTTTTTCAACATAGTTCTTCAGCATTCCTGGTAACTCTTGGAGTCAGCCAGAAAGAAACCTTTTAGTAAATTTCTTTTTTTGTGTGTAAATCAGCCAGAGTTGATTTCCATTGCCACAGCCACAGAGCCTAATACAACTGACCATTTGTTCTGTCCATCAACCTCCACATCAATGAAGCATAGTCAGTGTTCAGGCACAGTTGTTATATACGTACAATTTTGTTCCGCTTTTCCTTTAGAGCATTTTCTATTGCCTAGGATGACTGACCTGATTTTCCCATAAAGCATTCTTTTGGTTTATAAGTCTGTGAGATGTATTCATCTGTTTTTCAAGTATTTTACTGAGTCCTTATTGTGTATCAGGCCCTTGTGGTGACCGGAAAAATACAGCAGTAAACAAGAGACCAAACCCCTGCCTTCGTGGAGTCTACATCTGAGGAGGCAGATTGACAAATCGGTAAAATACGGAGTCACATTTGATGGTGGTAAATGTGATGACAGGATGAATGCAGTGCTGAGCGGAAGGCCCTCGGAGCTGGCAGTGAGGGATGACCCGGGAGGATGGCTGGGATGTCCTGATGGCCTCACGACAGAGTGGGGACAGTCTGGAGGCCCAGGAAGGAGCATGGTTCCCCAGAGCGCTCACAGCTTCCAGATCCTGTGGTTCTGGAGATATGCTGGGAGCTGCGGGACAGTGACGGGGATGTGTAGAGGCAGCAGATTAAAGAGCAGCCTAAATTCACTTGAGCAAGTATAAGTGCGAGGAGATGCAAAACAGGTGCGCCTGTACCTTTTACATGAGGGTGTGAGTTACCATTCGAATACTTCAAGAATGGAAGCACGTGGTTTGTTCAGTGTGGACCATATGCTCGCTGCCCTCCAGTCCGCTTCGGTTGTCCCGCCACACACAAAGCATGTGTATAGCAGCACCAGATTTTGGAAGAGCAGAGCCTCCGGGGAGCTGCTGCTCTGAGCTCTCCTCACTGAGCGCACAAAAGCATCTCACACTGAACCACATACTCTGGTACGATCTGTGTCAGAAAGTCTAGGGACTGTAGAGAATGAGAAGCCTAGTGAAGATTTTGTGTTTTGCTGTGAACGGACGAATAGATGTCATTTTCAGAAAGCGGCAAAGACCTCAATTGTTGGAATGGTGGTCGGGGAAGATCCTCCCAGCCATCAGGCCTTCTCTCCTCACCTGCACTGTTCACTCAGTGCCTGGTGATTGAATATTTATTTTTGTCGGTGTGAAGATTAAAGGAAAGCTAAGCAGACGCAATCTTAATATCTTGTTGATTACATTCCAGAAAGAAAAGGAATAGCAGAACATTAAGCCTAACTGCCATTTGCTATAATTACCCTGTGTGAAATAGAGCCGGGAGCTGTCAGGCTTTGATTGAAACGTCGGGAAGGTTAGCGCCAGCTGCGCGCTCTCACGGCTCTGAGCAAACGCACATACCGCAGCCACCACGTGGGAGCACGTTCTTTTCTGTGTAATTTGTTGTAAAGTATTTTATGATAGGGTTTGGATGGGTGCTGCTGTTGGGTCACATGCACTTTTTGCATCATTTCCAGCAATTGAAAGTCCTTTCAGTTAAATCCTAAGTATCTTCTGTGTAAGTGGTGTTTCCAGATTTTTTAATACTGAGTATTTGGAGGTAGGGAACTTAGAAATGTTACTGTTTTAAAGATATTTGAAACATCTTTCTAATAAAGATTTATATATCTCTTCTTTTTGAACTATTACTATTCAACTTTTTCTAAATATATGAATTCTAATTTATACATTAGTATTTTTTCATAAGGTAGTTTGATCATATTAGAATGTTTACTTTTACTTTCTTTTTCATCCTTTTTAGTTGGAAGGATTGAGTTTTGTATGATAATATTTAATCATCATAAAATGTAGATCTTTTGAAAAGCGTGGAGATAAACCTGTATATCAGAGCGACGACTGTCAGTTTGCAGGTATATCTGGATCGTGTAGAAGTTTATTTTCGGGGTGACAGTGACTACATCTGGCACCAGGTAGGCCACACCAGAGTGTGTCACAGACTGCTGCTCCGTTCAGATGGATCACAGTCTGAATTGAGCAAAAATTCTCGGTAGAGCCCAAACAGAAGGTGTTTATTCCTTTACTGCCCTGCAGGGAGCATCTGGCTTGAGTCCTTTGAGAGCCATGGCCATGTGAATCCGCTTGAATGTGTCGGTTTACTCAGACTGAGCAGTATTTCAGTATTGCTAGACTGTTGATCATCTGTAGTAGACACTTGTTGCTTTTTGGTTGCCTAGTGTCCATTCCCCTTCCTGAAAATACCCAGTTTCCATGAGGAGAACCCTGAGCATGTTTGCACTGGGGAGGGAGCCAAGCCCCCCCCCCCCCCCCGAGGAACCTTGAGCACCCAGGCGGGGCTCTTCCTCAGGACTCTGCAGGGGCCCCCAGAGCTCCCGCAGCGTCACCCTGACTGTGTCATCGCTGGATGCGGGTGCCTGGTGTCTGCCTGTTCTCTGTCAGAGTCCCCTTTGATTCTCTGAGAGTCTTCCAGAAATCCCCCTTGTCCTTGTGCTTAAGCAAAGTCAATTTTAGTTGCTTATCACGTTCACAAGGACTTTAATTGGCTAAAGTGAAATTGTGATTTTAATAGAAGTGTCCTGGTGGCTCATATACAGTGTGGCTCAGACTCCTTCCACCTGCCCTGGGGACCCTGCCAGGCAGTCACGTTGTGTCTCTTTGTAGTTGGTGTTACAGACATGGCTTGTACTGCTGTGGATAGCAGACCATAAGGGGTCTTGGCAGTGTTTTTCTGTTTGCTGAATTGTATGTAAAATTTTAGGAACATTTCCCAGTGCCCTGGAATTTAAAGCCAGTTAGTTATTGGACGGTGTGTGCTGTAAAGGGGCAGCTGGAATAAAATATTGCTTCCACTGAATTTCTGTATAATGTAATTTTTAAAAAATTGGCAAGGAAGTACTTCACGTTCCCTCTTGTAAGTGAAAGATTTATATCAGAGTGACGGGTTAGACATGAAGTGACTGAACCTGAAGTGTGCTGTTTTAAAGTTCACTCACAGAATAAAATACACTTTTGTCATTAAAGGCATTTGTGCTTTACTAAAATTAATGGAATAGTTTTTCAATCATTACAAACTAGTGGAACGGAAACTTGGAGTATTTCCATTTCGCTGTGTCGCTGCGTGCTTTAGTGTTAGCTCGCTGTGGGGCTCCGTCACATCTTTCTGCACGTGGCCTTCTGGGCAGAGAAGCGTTCCTGTGCGAATCCGTCTCTCACGAGGGAGTTCAGAAGCACGGTTTCTCAGACATTTAGGAAGAGTTTATTGTCTGAATCCTGTTACCTCTAAGATAAACCTGCTGGAAGCGTAGCCAGAAAAGCATCTTGTTTCACATTCTTGTTTGTTAAATCCATGCTTCTGTTTCCTTCTCTGCGCTTAGATGTTGTATTATGCACAGTAACTCTCTGGGTATAGTTAGACTCCTCTCCATGAAGTGTGTGTGGATTTTTTCAGGAGAGCGAGATTGAGCAGAGCACGTCCCGGAGAGGCATCCCGCCTTTCCACAGAGGACCGGGGCACAGTGGCACCTGGTATGTTAGCACAAACATAGAAGCTTGCAGTTTTCCCAGTGTATGTGTGTGTGTGTGTGCTCTCTGCACACCCTTCGAGTTTGCAGAGACTACACTCTACACCCGTTCCAGCACAGGAGTGAGTGATGCTGGAAGGAGTTTACTCTAGCCCAGAGGACGTTCTCATTACAGAAATGTTCCATAGGATGAAGAGGCCTGTGGGATAGTGCTAAGGTCTAACTGTTTCAAACTTGGGGTGAAGTACTTTCTGCTTTCTGGTATAACAGAAAAGAAAACCGTGTTCTGCGTGAGTCAACTTTCAGTGGTAATGTGGAGAGGAGGTTGACTCCAGTCTTCATTTTACCTTCCTGGAGGGCATCCTCAGAGTCATCTGCAGTTGCTGTTTGAAGACCAGGACTGTGTAGCTGAAGCCGGGGGATAGTGGGACCCATCTGTGAGTCCGGGGATAAGGCTTCCGGGGATAAGTGTGATATTTGGGTGGAGGGGCCCGAACCAGCCAAACCACACTATTGTGCTTCTTATTTTCTACTGTATGGAAAAGGTGGTGATAGCCTTAGGAGAAGGAAGACAGCATTCACAGAGTAGGGAAAGGAAAGGAGGAAAAGGGGGATGGTTTCCAGTGAGGAGGTGACTGAATGTCACCGATGTGGGACATGGGCTTGTTTGAACCACTGACAGCAAGGACGGGACTTAGCAGTTGAATGTGCTGATCTCTGTAGTTATAGTCACCACCAAGGAGGGAAGGCAGACATTCCCAGTAGTAACTTCTCGTCTACTTGCCACATGAGGAGGACTGATGACCATAGGGGGCAAGTACGTGAGGTCCAAAGGAATTGGAGAATGCAGGCAGCTGAAAACACACATCTGAAAACCGTGGATTATTCTAGTTGGCTATTAGAGCCATCAAACAAGAACTAGGCACCATGTGAAGGGAGCAGGTGAAATGGTCAAGGGGAAAGACAGGCTGAGTCCTACGTTGTGAAGGTTTGGGGTTAAGTCATTTACTAATTGTGTGGCAGGTTACTAATTATGGCTGCTTTCTTAGGTCTCTGAGCTTTTCTTTCTTTGTAAAATGAGAGTGATGATAATATCTACATTGCAAAGCTGTGGTAAAGCCTGTTATCTTTGCCACCTTTTAAAAACTGTAAACTGTACAATACCACATAAATGCCAGTTTTTCCAGGGAGTTTACATTTGCAAGCTGACATATACCTTTCTAGTGCATGCATTGCTAAATCTGGGTCTTAGTGATGGATCGGTGGGCTCGGCTGACACTTCCTTTTCTGCTATCTGGACTGACAGTGAAGAGACCCACGTTATCATGCTGGAAAATTTAGCTTTGCTCCTAACTAGCGTTGTGCTTCTCATACTTCCCACCAAAGCACACCTAAAACAGAACACATGCACATAGGCTGTGTAAGCAGTCTGCCACATGCTCGTGGGTTTTCTAAAATCACATTTTGTTTCACAAATGTGTACAGTTGGCAGTCTAGCCTAAACAATATTTATATTAAATTACATACACCTTTTAAGTTACCATGAACAAGATGTTAAAAAGAGGGGAGGCGTCCTGGCTATTCTGTTATCTGGTGGACAGGATGGGGGTTGCCCCAGCCTGTGACATCATGTGCCCCTAGTCATAGGAGCATATGCCCCCAGTTCCTGGGCTGCTCTTACTTGTTAAAGAAGAGGATTGACTGTGTCCTATGTCCCCTTCTGGGCAGCTATTCTGTGAAAGCCCATGTAATAGACACTGCGAGGAACTCTTGACCTGATTACATAATCAAATTATCCAACACACTCATTCTTACAAAGTGGTTTCTAGATATCGTGTAATTCTTACCCATATAGGCTGGTCACAGAGGACTTTGCTCAGTAAAGTTTATTATTGTCAAGGCCACAAATTACCAAATTTTATTTGCTTAAAATATTCGTGAAAGTTAGTCATCAGTACATGACATTTCATTAGGCTGTTCTCTCTATTTTTGTGTGTCATTGTAACTTTCCACTATAAGCTTAAAAATCATTAAGTCTTCTGGTCAAGAGGATAAACTAGGTACTGAGCACTGTTATTTGGTATCTGCCTATTTTAAAGCTTCATCAAAATGAAACCACGGAATGTTGGGGAGGGGGAGAAAAAGGTACAACCATTCACCAATAAATGGCAAACCAAAGGGAGAGATTCATCAACAAATGAGATGTCAGCAAATTTGTTTGGAATATAGGAGATGAGACAGCTCTAGCCTATGAGTATTGCCACGGGGCCTCTGAAGATGGGGAAGGCATTATTGTCTCCAGGGGGCTCATGGAGGGGCTCAGAGCCAGCAGCTGTTTCAGAGGTTATAACTTAGAGATGAGGATTCCCAAAACAGGATACGGTTGAAGAGCTGGGTGTAAAATTGTCTTAGGTACCAGTCCCCCACACCTCACCCTCTCAGCGCATGTGTGCACACAAGCTTGAAGCAGAGGCAGCTCTGGTGTGTGTTATCAGGCAAAACGGGCAAAAACTGATTCTTCTGTAGACATGAAACTAACTTTGGAAAACTGGGACTTCTGATGTGGATTTTGGTTCCACAATAAAGCCCTCCTCATTCTTTGGGGTCTACTGCTCAACAATTAGGTTCTTTTCTGTTTACGTCAAGTAAAGCCTGCCTGACTTGATCATACAGAGAGCTCAGAATTTCCACTCAGAGAAGAGGCCTTCCTAAAATACCAGCTGACACAAGAGCACAGGAGAGCAACTCCCATTCTCCTGTATGTCCGTCTTTAATAACAGACAGGTCAGCGGGTCAGCGGGTGTATGACAGTTGACAGCATGAACGAAAAAAAAAATGGACCTTAAGGAAGACAGCTAATGCAGAAGCAATGATGTTACATAGAATGGCTGTTAGATTTATTTTTAAAGAGGATTGATGAAATGAAAATATAAATAAAAATATGAGAAATTAAAGTAATCTTCCAAAATGGAAAACCAAGACCAGGGAATGCAAGAATAGGTGCATGAGAAATCGATCTGTGAGGTTTGATATTTGGCTTAATAGAAGTTAGGAGAGGAAAGAGGAGAAGAAATTATCAAAAAAGCAAAGGAAGATAATTTCCAGAGGCAGGAAAGAGATGTGTCTTTTATATTAAAAGGACCCACTGAGACCCAGCATGATTAATGAAAACAAGTCATGCATGGGTATGTATTTGTGAACTTTCAGTGCATTAAGGATGGAGATAAGATTGCAAAAATTTTCAGAGAGGAAGAAAACCAAGTTTTCCATGTGTGAAGAAATGTCAAATTGGCATCAAAGTTTTCATCATTAATACTGGATGCTATATGTATTGCCAACAAACTCCAAAGGTAAACATACTTTCTTTTTTACTCAGAATTCCATATTTGGTGAACTATTATTCAGTTGTAACAGCAGAAAAAAGACATTGAGATGTATGAGGACTAGAAAATTTAGCTTCCCAAGTATCCTTATTAAGAATATAGTTGAATAAGAACTAGGATGATCAGAAGGGGAAGAAAGGGGGGTAATCAGAAGGGGGAATGAAACATGAGAGACTATGGACTATGAGAAACAAACTGAGGGCCTCAGAGGGGAGGGGGGTGGGGGAATGGGATAGACCGGTGATGGGTAGTAAGGAGGGCACGTATTGCATGGTGCACTGGGTGTTATACGCAACTAATGAATCTTCAAGCCTTACGTCGGAAACCGGGGATTTACTGTATGGTGACTAACATAATATAATAAAAAATAATTAAAAAAAAAAAAAGAATATAGTTGAGTGTGTACACCAGCAAAACAGGAGAATACCCAAGAAGAAAGACTTGGCCCAGGAAACAGAGTCGCCAGCCTGATTGGGCAGCCAAAGCATATGCAGGGAGAATATTGGCTATAAAACAGGTCCAGACAACAGCCATTCCAAACTGGAGCAGGAGCACAGGGTTTGACAGTTTGGGAATAACCTCTGTCCCCCTTCAACCCTACCTTTCCTGAAAGAAACAATTAGAAACCTTAGGAAAAATTCCTGTTGTGGCCTAAATGTAGGAGGAAAGGTAGACCACTAGAGTGGTCAGGAGATTATGACATTGGATTTGTAAAGAGTTAAATGTAACTTTAGCATGCCTCATGACTTGGCATTAAATCATCTTTATATGTCATACTGTAGATGCTAGTTGTTGTTTTTAGAACAAGACTGTGATAAAGAAGGTTTGGCTGCTGTTTACTTCAAAGTGTGAATGGTAACAGTCCTGACATTGTTAAAGGAAAAGTATGGCTGACCCAAGGTGTGTTGTGGAAGTTGAAAAAGTCTGTTATGACTCCAGTATCAGTGAGGAATTGAGATGTGTGCCACTTTAGTGGAACAGGGAATTGATTATACTCTATATACTTAAAATCACAATTAGTAGAAGGGCTGAAAATTGAGAGAGAGTTGAAGATTGATAAGCTAAATTCTGATTTTTAAATCTAGGAAAACCTATAGGCATTATGTAAGCTTATTAAATCTGGAGGCCTGAATGTGTTTATTATTTTGGAGTGTGGAGGTAATTATCAGAGGAACAAAAAACAACAGTCAGAAATATTTTTCTGGAGAATGGGACTCAGGGTAGGCAGGAAGGGTGGAAACACATAAATTCTTCTGTATTAGATTTGTTCTACATACACATATTTTGAGAAAATAAAACATTTAAAAATATTTCCTAATCTAGTGTTTCACTAATCCAGACCTATAGTGAAGTTTTACCAGAGTTAACAGTTTTAATAATTGCTTGAATTAGTGTGATAATGACCTTAGGAAATAAAGTAACATGAAAACTTTCTCTTTGCTCTTGGCTTTTTATACTGAATCATCACTTTGGTCAACAATAGCAATAACAAATTGAATGAGTAACTCTTTTTCCCATTATTAAACCTAACAGTTTTCCCCCGAAAATATTTGTGCTTCTATACTATCAGTTGTGTGGATAGAGTATAAATCAATGAAGCTCACTTTTATTTTAATAGATTTGAATTTCAGCCCTGAATCTGGTAGAGTAAGTGCATTGATGAAACAGATAATGTCCTGTGTAGTAAACCATGTTACTGGTGTAAGGATGGACCACAAGGTCCTTTCCAACAGTGTATTCCATTTGGTCTTTTCAAGTTGACTCAACAGGGAAGATCTGTTTGCAGTCCTGGTGCTATTCGTTTTTCTATTCTGAAGATAAACCTACATAGAATTAACTAGAAAGAACATGTGGATTACTTCGAAACACAGACATATTGTGCAGCAATATCAGCACAACCAAATGGCCTCCAGCATTCAAGGAAGACACCTTTTGCCATGGCTGTTTATGTCTTATGTTCCTTTTTTTTTTTTTTTTAAGATTTTATTTATTTATTTGACAGAGAGAGACAGCCAGCGAGAGAGGGAACACAAGCAGGGGAAGTGGGAGAGGAAGAAGCAGGCTCCTAGTGGAGGAGCCTGATGTGGGGCTCGATCCCAGAATGCCGGGATCACGCTCTGAGCCGAAGGCAGACGCTTAACAACTGTGCCACCCAGGCGCCCCCTCTTATGTTCCTTTTAAGTGGGTTTGATGATTCCCATTTATCCTTCCCCAGGCAAACTTCTCACTGGGGCCTTTTTACTTTGTCACTGTTTCCAAAAGTTGTATTCCCTCATCCTGGCAAAAACAGCTTCTTTACAAAATAGGCAGCTGGCCCACAGGCCATAGTTTGGACTCTGGACTCTGGAATTAGACTGACTACCTAGATTTGAATCTTAGCTTGCCCACTAATTGTGTACTCAGTTTTCTCGTCTTTAGCTGAAGGTAATGGAAGTACCAATGCCACATTGTTTTGTGAGAATTAAATGAGGTAACATACGTTAGGTAGTTGAGAACAGTGCCTGGGCCTTGCAGCTGCTCCTCAAGTTTAGCTAGTATTTGAGATAGGGCACAAGTGGCCATTAACTTTACTCTCATGTGCTGACTTACCATGGTGAGAGTATGAGAGGCCATGTTTATGTTCACTGGAAATAATACTGTCTAATTAACTGTGTTTGAGGGAAGAAGGGAGACCATGGCAGCTGACCCACGTCTTTGCTACCTCTTATAAATGATCCTCCTATCCTCAAGTAGTATCTCTGGGATTAGGAATATAATGCTACATTAAAATGTTGCTGTTGGAAAATAGATTCAACCCAGATTGTCTCAGGTTACACTAAATTTTACAGGAATATAACTAATGTAAATTTGAGATTAGCAGGCAATAAATACACAAACCACCCTTTAAAGATGTTTCTGATAACTCTAATGTATTTTGATAACATTTTGCAAAAGATATGTTTAGAGAACTAAGTAGTTTGTTGAAAAGTATGAACTAAATGGAATATAAACTTGGTATGCTTTTATTTTTCTTTATTTAACTGCCTTCAGTTGAACTCTTTAAAATCTTCTTTTCCATCTGTTAATGAGTTCTTGATTGATTCAATAACTTTTTAGTCACTTTTTGTTACTTATAAAAGAAACGCTCCCCTCTGTTTAGCCCAGTTCAAAGCTTCAGTCTTATGGCCAATTCAGAAGTGTATCTTTGTTCTGTTTCCAGCCATGTTGGAGTAACAGAGACCTGATTTACCCTCTACCTTAAATAACTAGAAAATTGGGCAAATATATGAAACAACTGGGTACTGATAGTACAGATCCATGGTCCTGAGACAAAACAGTCAATCAAGAAGGCCCTAAAATCACCACAGCTTTCTTCCTAGAGGAATTTTCTAGACTACAGGACAAGAAAGTAGAACCCAAGCTGTCTGGGATTGTCTCATGGGAAGTTGAAATGGATTAAATATGTGGGAAATAGTATAAGAGAGGAAATAGTTATACCAAAGAATAGTTCCAGAAACTTGCACAGGGGTGACCTTGAGTTTGTTGCTGAATACTGTGATATGCTTCCATTGTCCAGTCAGAGAGTGACCTGGTTACTGTAAGAAGAATAACTCCCAGACTTCCACAAAGAGAGACTGGAAGAGTTCCACATTCTGAGTAGAGAGGCTTTGTAGGACACACTGTGAATTAAGTATATACCCAGAAGGATTATTCTGTAGGAGGGCTACATTAGTCTTCAAGTAACACATTTTCGAAACCTGCCCTAACAAAGCTTAGAAACAAGCCTCACAAAGACCACCTGCTCTGCAAAGAACTTAATCACCTCTGGTGCAAAGCCCAGTATGCTTAAAGGAAAGCAACAAAATGTAGCACAGGACAGAGTCACATAATGTCTAGCATACAATCAAAAATTAGTAGACGCAGTGAAACAAAAATGTAACATAGAAGAATAAGCAATGAACAGGAAGAAACAGATACAACAAAGATGATGCAATTTGCAGAAAAGGACTCAAGATACCTGTTTATATTTGTGCTTACAGATATAAAAGGAAAATGAGCATAATGAGAGAATTGCAAAGTTTCTTATAAAACAGAACCATGGAGATCTTCAAGGGCTAAGAATTAGTTTCTGAAATGAAAAAAAAAATGGTGAAATTAACAATAGACTAGATATTGCAGAAGGTAAGTTTAGTGAATTTGAAGACACAGAGGTAGAAAATCAAAACCAAAGCACACAAAGTTGGGGAAAAAAGTTTAGGGATGCCCAGCTGGCTCAGTAGGTAGAACCTGTGATTTCTGATCTCGGGGTTGTGAGTTTGAGCCCCACATTGGGTGTAGAAATTACTAAAATAAATAAAACTTCTAAAAAGTTTTAAAAAGTGAATAGAGCCTCAGTGACCTGTGAGGCAGTATCAGGTGGGTACTTGGGGTGTCAATGGTAGCAGTAGAGGTGGTGAAAGAAAAATGGCCAAAGTGTTTTCAAATTTGGTGCAAACTAAAGCACGTAGGAGCTACATACTGTCATTGGGAGATTTATTAATACTATTCATATCATTTCCTGTTAGCTTCATTCTCACAAAACTATTTGAGAAGGGCTACTTTACTTTAGATCAACCACTAAAAAATTTTTAAGTAAGACTAATGAGCCAATAGTGAAGATAAAATGGAACACTTAGAAATGATCAGTCCTGAAGACGAGAAAAGAAGAAGTAATAAAAGTCAGATGAGAAAAATGGAAAACAAAAATCAGGATGGTAAATTTAAAACTAACCATATTGGTAAGTATATTTAATGTAAATTTTTCTGTAAGGTGCATTAATTAAAAAGCAGAGACTGTCAGACTGGTTGGCAAAGTAAGACTAAGTTATGTGCTGTTTATAAGAGACACACTTTAACTGTAAAGATACAGATAGTTTAATAAAACTATCTAGGTGGAAGAAGATATGCCATGCTAACAATAGATAAGAGAGCTTAATAGCTATATTAATGCCAGAAAAGTAGATTTCAGGACACAGAATCTGACTAGTCAGAGAGAGACATTTCATAATACCACGAGAATGCATTCACCAACAAGGTGTTAGAATCCCAAGCATGCATGCAAGTATAATAACAGAACTTCAAAATATGTGAAGCAAAATTTTCTCAGAAATAAAAGGAAAAATAAAGAAATCCACTCTTTTGCCAGAGATTACATAGTTGACGGAGCAAATGGAAAGAAAGTCAGTGGGGATATAGAAAACTTGAACTTCACTGTGAAATAACTTTGACCTAATTGATCTTTTCAGAGAACCGTACCCAACAACAATAGAACACACATTCTGTTGAAGTTGTACATGGAATATTCATCAGAATAGAAAGATGGGAGTTAAATACATAAAATAAATCTCAATAAATGTTAATAAATTTAAAAGATTGAAATAAGACAGACTATGTTCTCTGACCCCAACAGAATCGAATTAATTAAAAATGAGTAACTGAAAAATATATGAAAGTTTCCAGATTCTTGGAAGTAAAAGAATACACTTCAAAGTACACCCATGGGTCAGTGAAGAAATCACAAGAGAAATAGGAAATCTTTGAACTTAGTGAAAATGAAAACAACATTAAATTTTGTGGGATGTAGTTAAAGCAGTGCTTAGAGAGAACTTACAGTTTTAAAAGCTTACATCAGAAAAAAAGAAAGATCTGGGATCCGTGAACTAAACCTCTACTTTTAAGAGCAGGGAATTAGAAAAAAAAAAAAAAAAAAAAGGACTCTGCATGAGCAATAAGGATAGGCCATCACTACAAATCCTTTAGATATTACAGGATAATAAGAGGAAATTCACCAGCTGGAAAGACCTGTGAGAACCAAAACTGATACTAGAAGAAATAGAAAGTCTGAATACTAATGTATTTTGTTTAAGAGTTGAATTTATAATTATTATTTTTTTTTTCAAACAAAACCACGGGCCCAGATGGCTTCACTGGTGGAATCTATCAGACTTTCAAGGAAGAAATATTAGCAATCTTACCTAAGTCCTTTCAGAGAGCACAGGAGGAGAGAATAGGTCCTGACTTCTTTTATGACGTCCTCATTACTTTCCTGCCAAATCAAACAAAGTTATTAAAAGGAAATAAACCTACAGACTAGTCTCCTTCATGAAAATAGATGTAATGATTCTTAACAATTTAGGACATCAAACCCAATAATACATAAAAAGGTAAGTTGGGTGTGGGAGATAAACGGTTGACCTGTTACGGAAGCCCCCGATAGATGCTCCATTCGTGAACATTACTGTGAATGCTGGAAAGAGGAACTCTGGTGTTGAGCTCTTTGCTTCTCTGAGTCGGAACTCTATGGCTGTATTTCTCCTTCTGTCTTTTGCCAAGAGGCTGGGGGTGGAGGTGGCAAGCGGGGGATTAGGACTCTGACTCTGGGGCTGTGCTGATGCAGTGCTACATGCTAGGAGCTTGAAGAACTCCTGTCTGTCCTGCTCTGCCACTTTCTTGTTCAATGAACTCTGGCTCCATCACTTACCCACCCTGATTAAATTGCGTAACAGTATATTGAATTAAGTGACAGGGGCTGTTCTGAATGCCATGGATCCTGTCCTCGGTCAGTCAGCAATCAATAAACATCTGTAGAAAATAAAAAGAAATTTAAAGAAAGATAATATGTCACAACTAAGTGGGATTCATCTCATTTATAAATCAATCAATCATATTAACCGAATAAAAGAAAAATTATATGATCGTCCCAGTGTTGGCAGATGAAGCATTTGACAGAATTAATATTGATTCATGATTTTTTAAAAAAAAAAAAACTCTCAGTAAATTAGATTAGCAGGGTACTTCCTCAGTCCGACCAAATGCCTTTATAAAATACCTATGGCTAACGTAGTCAGTGATGAAAAGCTAAATCCTTTCCCGCTAATAATGGAAACAAGGCAAGAATGTCTACTCTGATCACTTCTGCTTAACACTGGACTGTAAACTGTAGCCAGTGCAGTAAGACAAGAGCATGCAGATTGGAAAGAAGAATTACAATTCTGTATTCACAGGTGCCATGATCATGTTCAGAGGCATCTCACCAAAAACTGTTAGAATTAGTCAGTGAATCCAGCAGAGTCTCTGGATACAAGATCATACATAAAAATCAACTGTATTTCTGTATATTAGCAAGGTCCAATTGCAAAATGAAATTTTAAATACTACTCTTATATAATAGCATTAAAAATATGAAATATTTTGTTAGTATATGCCAGATCTGTGCACTGAAAACTATCAAACATGGCAGAGAGAAATGAAAGACCAAAATAAATGGAGTCACGTAACTTGCTCATGTATCAGAAGATGAAATACTATGTCGTCTATTCTCCCCAAATTGATCAATAGATTCAGTGCAATCTTAGTTAAAATCCTAGCAGCCTTTTTTTTGGATGAAGTGGCAAAGTGATTCTAAAATTTATATGGAGATTCAGAGAACAAAGTTGGCTGAATTACACAGCCTGATTTCAAGACTTAGTCTAAAGGTAAAGATACCAAGACATCCTGATGCTGGTGTGAGAACAGAGCCAGGAAATAGACTCAGGCACGAAGGGTCAGGGACCGGGCAGCAAAGGAAGTCCCTCTTGTCTTCTTGCAAGAAGTGTCAGAATTTCATGTAATCTAGGCCATAGTTTTATTAGCAAATGTTATTTTAGGGTAAGTTATATGAAGTGTTAGTTTATGCCACTAAAAAAAGCATAAGCTTACTTGGTGTAGTCTGGGTAGATGTGTATTTGTTTTACAGTTTAGCCTCACTAAATAGTTTTAATAGACTAGCCAAAAGCAATTTCAAATACTTCCATACATTACATACAATCAGTCTGTTGTTTCTAAAATAAGATGAAACTGAAATAAAATGTCTTTATGACATTATTTAAATTTAATTGTGTTTAACTCCTGTAAATAGAGGATAACATGCCAGAACTTAGAACTTGTTCTTTATCTGTGTTTAAAATAGAGCCACATAACTTACAGTGCCTCACTTCATGAGCAATTAGCTTGTTTTTGAAAATTAAAATAAGACATTTTCTAAGTTAATTCACATTATACTTTTGACTTTAAGCAGTAAAGGTCATTTGTAAACAATTACTGTGTACCAAGTTAGCATTTGAGAGTTTAAAGTAAAATATGCAGTTTTAAGATTCTGTGAAGCTGTAAGGGGGCATTATAAATAGTTTTTCTATGAAACCATGCATATACATGCATAGGCACATTTAATTATTAAAAATTGCTTGTCAGGACAGTCATGGAAATGTCCTCTGTGACAGTTTTTCTCAGATCTATTTCAGACTTATGCATGCGTTACTATATTTATCTTTATCTAATCAGCCTTTGCTGTGAGGTTTGGTTATTTTATTACAAGCAGCTGTGCAAAGCTTTTTCTTTTAAAAACTACATTCTTTTGTAGTGCTGCCATCACTCACATCTTACACATTTGGGCAGCAAATTAAAAGCAAGTAAACAGTAGAACCAGATAAAATAGATGATGTCACTCTATTTCATGATACCTTCCTGGAAAAGCTACTCTTTGAGACCATTTAAAATGGAAATATTAAAATTTTTTCAACCGTAACAAAAGTAATCAGTAGTATGGATTATCATTCTTAGGTTTTTGAATATGAAACTTTGTATGCTGAGTTTAGCTATGACTATACTTAACTATCCTGAGAGTTAATACACCATGCCAGCATTTAATCCATTTGCTCTAATGCTGAGAAATGTATACACGTTGGCGTATACATTTAGTGAATTTATAAGACTGTCAGAGGTCTAAAATTCCAAACCCGTGACCCAAATGGGAACTTATAGAATATATAAACTGTTACATAAACCTAAACTTAAATCTCACTGCCACTTTTTTGTGACAGGTTGAAACATTTTCAGTTCCAGGCTATAAATTGATTCCGTTGACCTTTGAGTTTGTTCTGTATGCGACTTACTATGATGGGCATTACCTCATTGTCTCGTATTTCTCCGTAAGCTAAAGAAGTAGATTACTCCCGTATCGCAGAAGCGGGAGCTGAGTCTTTGGACCTTCTCCAGGGTTCCATCGCTAACTGAGGATATTTGATCCTACTAGATGTTTGGGTTGCCCCACTCTACCATTCAGGATTGTTGTTGGTTCATAGAAGTGCTCTAATCTTCACTTGTAAACGCAGTGCACTGACAGCCCATACCTGGTTGCTAACATAGCTAGTTGTTTACTTTTCCTGTTAACGGAGGAGGTGCTTGGACGATTGCTGTTTTAGATTAGCCGTCTCTTACGTTAGGATTCATTCTTGTTTCTTCTTCCACTCTGTTAATCCAGACTTCTGTTACTTGCCACCTGAGCTCATCTAGCTCTGGGCTCTGGGATTCTCTCCTCTTCCTGGTACATTTATGTCCCTATGATGATTGCCAAATTAATTTTACTCCAGAACCTTCCATAGCTTACATTGCTCACCAAAGAAAGCATAAACTCGTCCTGGCATTGAAGACTTTAGTTTTGCTTCCCAGTGTTGCCCTTCGCATCTCAATATCCATGCCCCATCTCAGCCTTTGGAGACCTTTCCTGTTACTGCAGGGCCTTGAGCTGAGTTGCAGATGGAAGACTGCTGCCTTCCCTCCCCACCTCCATGCTGCCCCTTGCCCTTCCTCCCGGAAGACTCTCCCGGGTCCCAGCCATGGCACTTGGTTACACCACTTAGAGTACCTTGCAGTTGTAGCCCCAAATCACAAAATCTAGGAAATTGAGGTGCACAAAGTAAGTTTGTGCACACCATCCAGAAATTACTGTCTTGACACTTTTCTCAGGTTTTCTTCTGCCTGGTCTCTGAAATTAGCCTCTACGTTCAAGACAGTCCACGGAACTTTAAGATGCGGATCTTTAAGTTTGCCAAAACGGGCAGTAGGGCAGTAGTTTTCTTTCCATTTTAATTAGTTTGAAATGTAATTCTTTTCACTCTTATCTTATTCAACTTTGTTATGCTAATTTCTTACCTAATTTTAGTTTGTTTCCTTGAATCGTCCTCTATTTAGTGCCATTAAAATATGGTTTATATGCAGGAGAATTACTTGTCTTAACACTTTAAGGAATACAGAGATTATCTACTGCAAAGAGACATGGTTCCATAACCTTGACGGACTGGCCTGGAAAAAGGTTCTGGAGCGTTAGTTCGCAAGGAGCCACGTGGGGTTAAGGAAACGACTTCAGGGAGCAGCCTGCAGAGCTGTGGCTGCTGTCAGTGCTTGCAGCTGCACAGACCCTGAGGTCTGGAATCACAGAAGAGCCACAAAGCCACGCGTGCTGGCGACTCCCTCACTGCCCTTGACAAGCCTCTTGTTCAGTGGAAGCGGAGAGATGGCTCTTCTGGGTGACGCAGGCCCCCCTCTGTTCCCATTAGCAGTCTTTCCTGGGTCTCTCGAGTCTTAGATCACTCAAGTCTTAGATCATAGGCCGTAATCTAGTTTCTGTTCTCACAGAGGGTCTGGGGAATGTGTTTATGAACTTAGCATAATATGAAGGAGGATACTATGTACAGACTCAGTGTTCAGGATATGTCAGAATCTATCGAGAAGTATGGAAATCTGAAATCAGAATATCTGCTAAACCCTGAGAGCTGTAGTTCCTTCACTTCTGATTATACCATGTAGAGAGCCCTAGCCTGTGCATTTTATTAAACGTGAGAACAGTAACCGCAAAACTAATTTTTCCCAATTTCTCTTGGGTAAGAAAGAAGTCATTTATGTATAGTCTGAGGTTGGAAAGTCCAACAATAACTTTGTTCCAGTTTAGTCCAAACGTGTTTTGTCCACATCCAGTAGTGTTGACTTCAGGTATTCTTCTGCTTTTTATTTCTAACCTGTGACGCCCTTGCTAGCCCAAGTGTCCCCTACCCTCTGTGCTTCTGCAGCCCATGGGGAGTTCGGGTTTCTGTGAGGTCAACCACACAGTCTTGCAAAGTAGTGCCGCCTGTGTATGGACACCCAGCGCTGCTCACGGTCACCTCTGGCGCCTAAGGTGGGGCCGAGGGCACCACCCCACACAGCTGGTGTGAGGATGCAGTGAGTTTGTAGAGCACCTAGAACAGTGCCTGGCACCTAATAAGCACTACATAAATGTCCCAGCTGTTGTTTTCTCTATGATTTTTTAGAAGGACCTCTGTTGTCATGTAGCTGTCCCTTGATCCTGTGTGAAAGTTTTCAGAAATGGCCCCTGCTTCTTTCCCCCATCCCTACCCCTCAAGAACATAGAAAGAAAAACAAGACAGTGGGCTGGTAGATTGGTCGATTTCCTCAAGAGCTTTGGTGTTCAGCCTGACACAGAGAACCACAGAAGGGCCAGGGGGACTTTAAGGTGCTGGGGTGGTGCCTGTGTGGATGTGAGCCCGTGCCGCAGTCCGGTCAGACGTCTGGTCAGAGCCCTGTGGGGCACTGTGCGGTAGTGTGTGCCCGCTGAACCGAGTGCTTGCCGGCTGCCCAGGGAAGGAGCTGTGTGCAGCAGGAACAGGAGTGCAGGGGACGCCCCCTCTGTCCTGGCCTGTGGCCACACTCGGCTCCCTTCTCCTTTTTCTCTTACAGGCTCACTGGGAGCTTATATCAGTGGAAACCACAGCTTCTGGCTTTTGTAGTGAATACACGCTCAGCCAGTGACTGACTTGCATTTCCCTCTGTCCAGTGACTCCTCCCAGAAACCCAGCTACTTTGTAAGTAGTAAAGACCCGACAGGAGTGCGCGTCTGAGTGCTCACACTCCACACTACGCGCACCTGCACTGTGGAAGGCCCTGTGAGTGGAGAAAGCTCTGTCCTGGGGGTGGAGCTGAAGAGAAGAGCTCGCTGTCATGTTTTGGCTGAGAGCCCAGCGCTTGGACGGACGTGCATTGATGCACCCTGAACTTTGGGGGCCCTTTGCTGCTTCACTCAGAGGGACTGGCCGGGAGCTGGCGTGCTTGATCTCGCCCAAGAGTAACAGTGGCAAGGTCATCCGTCTTCCTCCCACTAAAAGATGACGAGATTGATTCACAAAGGTGAAGTGTCATCCCTTGGGTGACCCTGCAGCCCCAGGCCCCCAGACTCCTGGGGCAGCACCCTTTCTCTGAGGCCACAGCAGAGATGTGGATGGGCTCACGGCTTCTCTGTGCACTGAGGGAAGTTGCTAGTTTGTCACAAGTAATTCTTGTTGTTATCAGGCCCTTGTGTGCCTTCACAGCTCCCGGAAGGGTGTATTGATTAATGTAGGAGTCCTTCAGAGAGGAAATGGGGATTCCTTTCTGAGTTGCAGGACACATAGCTCCTGGGTAGCAAGGCAGCACATCTCAGCAGCCCACAGTCTGATAGGAGGCTGAATGGGGATGACACCGTGAGTCATTAGATACTGGAGATTTGATGTTCTCTTGTATTTAATGAGATTCAAATTATGGGTACTGTTTTCTGGAGAGAAGAAAACATAATATGCCCTCAACATTTTGTTTAAGGTTTTTAATTACTGATTTAGAATTAAATACTCGCTAAACTTGTGATCTCAGCTCGTCGGTCACGTGTCTTGGAGCTCCCTGGGGTGCGGGAGACTATGCTGCGTCCATGTGTGGAAACACCAAGGGGGAGGTTTTCTTGTTTCTTCTGAACCTTACACTAGACCCGGCAGAGAATGAGAATTTTGAAAACATAGTAAATGTTTGCTGAGTGATACAGTGACCTTTATGGCCCTTTGCAGAATGGTGTGATACGACTGTGGTATGACAGTAACTTTAGGGGCCAGCAGGGTGGTTGACCTTCACATGACGCCCTGGGGCCCCTGTGGCTGCCTGTCTTCTCAGGGGCAGACCAGCCCCGTTAAAGCTTCTCCGCCCTTCAGCCTGGACCTGGACACGGTTCTTTCATTTCTCCGTTTTTTTCTGTTTCCCAAAACAAAGGGTTAGTGGAGACTACAGTTTCCAAGGAACCTCTGAGTTTTTTAATTTAAAAATTTTAAATTTAAAGTTAAGAAAAAGCATGGTTGATAATCATATTTTGAACAGGGTCTTTATACTTTTATCTGTCACATTCATAATTATGAGCAAAGGTATAAAACATTTGATCAAGGAGTATATATTAGTGTATCCGTTATGTTGTTGACTTTATGTTACTGCTACAAAAAAAATCTGAACAAATAGCTTTTGTGTAATCAGCTAAAAGAACAGCTGCAGGGGTGAGGTAACAGGAAAAGGGGGTTGACACGGTGGTTTGTGAGATATTGTTTCCTTAGTGTGTCACAGAGCAATGTGGCCTTCGTATTCCCGGAGCCACCAGAGCTTTTACAGAACTCTAGGCCAGTGTTCAGAAATACTGTTTTCTTTCCTTATTTCTGTTTTTCTCTCTTTTGTCGTTTACCTGGAGCTCTCCCCTGAAGACATAGATGCTCTGTTATACTATCGACCATGAGCAGAAAATGCCGTTAGGCTAGCCTGCTAATTACAGCAGTGCTATAATGTGTGTGTGTGTGTGTGTGTGTAACTGCATTTTAGTGGGAAACAGTAAGGACAGACATTAGTATTCTCTAAGTGAGAGGTGGTCAGACTGTAAGGTTCACCTGCCAACTCTTGAAATTGCCGTGTCCCAACCCGTAGCCCTGACCGTGTCCTAGACCACGTGTCCACTAATGCTTCAGCCACTCTCCCCTCCCTGGGGCTTTCTTACAGCCTTTAGGCTACGGTGTCCTTTGTCAAAAATCCAACATTGTTAAGAATTTATGCCTTTAGTATTTCTTTGCTGTATTTCTAATACTTTTAGACATTTTTTGAAAGATTTTATGTATTTATTTGAGAGAGAGAGCAGGGGAAGAGCAGAGGTAGAAGGACAAGTAGACTCTGCACTGAGTGCAGGGCCCAATACAGGACTCGATCCCACAACCCTGAAATCATGACCTGAGCCAAAATCAAGAGTCAGAAGCTTAACCGACTGAGCCACGCAGGTGCCCCTACTTTTAGATATTTTTAGGAAGAAGGAATATATTTTGAGACATGCTCAGTAGGCCCCTTAGAGACAAAAATAATGGTAATACAAACGTAAGCATTTAAAAATAAAGCTTGACATAAAGGCAGAAAATTGGGGGAAAGAATAGTCTTTTCAACAATTGGTTGTCCGATGAAATTAACATTGATCTGTATCTCTCACCGTATATAGAAATGAGCTCAAAATGGATCTTAGACATAAACATGACACCTAAAAATATAAAACTTACCATCTTTTTGCTCTTCAGGTAGAAAGTTGCGATTTCTTATGTATCAAAAGTACAATCCATATGAGAAGGAAATGTAAATATTGGACTTGATCAAAATAAAGACTGTTTCTTGTCAAAAGACACTGTTGAGAGAATACAGAGAGAGTCCCAGATGGGGGGAAATATGTGCAGATCATTGATCTGATGAAGGACCTGCATCCTTTGTATGTAAAGAACTGTCAGCACTCAATAGTAAGAGGAAAAATGTGCCTTAATTAAAAACTAATCAAAAGATGGAGAAGACATTTTACCAAAGATGAATGACTAGAAAGTAAGTTCGTGAAAAGATGTCCAGCATCACAAGGGAAATTCATAACTCAACCCACAGTGAGTATGAAAATTCATACTCATTCCACACTGCTTAAACACCTAGTAGAGTGGCTAAAATTAAGAAGATGGACTGTCCCAAATGCTGACAGGGATGTGCCTTCCGGAACCCACCCACAGCGTACGCAGGAATGTAAAACGGTACACCGATTTTAGAACACATTTTGGCATTGTTGAAAAAGTTAAGCATACACCCAGCATATGACCCATATGGCAGGCACATGGGAAGACGTGACAGTGGGGTGCAGAGATGAACACACCTACCTGCGCAGCTCCAGAGATGTCTTCCTGACTCCTTCTTTTCTGTCGTGTAGATGTGCTCTAGTCCACTCAGCCTGTCTGCTTCCGGCACGCACTCGAATCGCTTTGTTCTTCTGTAATGACAAAGTCACGAGGAGAAACTGTGTGTGTGCGTTGTGTCACTTCACATTCTTACTAGTCTGTCTTTGAGTAGAGTCCCGAGGAGTGAGATGGCTGAGGCTTGTGGTGCTCTTCCCAGGTACTGCTTGCCTTCCCGCACAGGGGTTACAACCCCGTGCACCCTGTGCACCCCGTGCGCCCATTAACACAGTCGCTGGTCTTTGGGACGTTTGCCAGTGTGACAGGTGAGGAAGGGCATTTTTGAGTTCATAGAACTTTCATTTTTCTTTATAAGCGATGTTCATAGTTTCTGTATTTTCAAGGGCCTATAGGGGAGCCTCTGCCCTCTGAGGGCCTCCGCCTGGGGCCCTGGAAGGCACACTGACAAAGGACAGATCAGCGAGAAAAACAGTGTATTAATACATGTAGCATGCATTTACCTGGGAGAGTAACTCCAGGAGGTGGTTGGAATTCAGGAGCTTACATGCCATCTTAGGTTAAACACAAGGAAAGGGGTTTGGGTTTCTATTGGGAGGTAGGTGATGGAAAGGTGTGGTAAACAGATTGTTTAGTAATGTTCACAATACAGATTTAAGTTACCACCTTCTCCACTGACAGGAATGTTAGAGTTGTACTCCTCTTCTTGGTGCTGGAGAGGGAGACACCTTTACAAATGGAAATTTCCTCTATAAATGTACCTTTTACAAAAGGAAAACTTACGCTCTATTTTTAGAGCTTTTCCTATGTCTGCTGTTTCTCAGTTGCCTTCAGCTCAAAATAGTCGTCATGCCAAAGTGGCATTTTTTGGAGTAGCATATTCTGGTCTCCTGAAACACCATTTGAATTTTCCATTGTCTGTTCATAGCTTTTGCTTTCTCCATTATTATTAAATTGCTCTATCAGTCTCAAGTTTCAGTAGTTTGTTACATATTAATAATTAGTTCTTTGTGCCTTTTTTTTTCAGTTGCCCATTTTTCCCCTCTTTACCAGTTTCCCTCTTTACTAATTTGTCTTTAAAGTTTGCTTAACACTCTCTCTCACTTTCTCTCTCTCTGTTTATGAGCTTTTTAAAAAATGCATTAATCTTTTTTATTACTATTGATTTTAAGCTATAGGCCCAGGCGATTAAGAATTCATCTCTTTTTTGTATGTTTGTGTGTTTGTTTTTGAATGGCTTTGGTTTTTTCTCATTTTTTTTTTAAGATTTTATTTATTTATTTGACAGAGAGAGCCAGTGAGAGAGGGAACACAAGCAGGGGGAGTGGGAGAGGAAGAAGCAGGGTTCCCAGTGGAGCAGGGAGCCCGATGCAGGGGCTTGATCCCAGGACCCTGGGATCATGCCCTGAGCTGAAGGCAGACGCTTAATGACTGAGCCACTCAGGCACCCCTGAATGGCTTTGGTTTTTTTTACTTTTAGACCCCAGTCTCTTTGGAACTTTAACCTGATATGTGCTATGAGAAATGGAGTTTTATCTTTCTTATTTTTTTGCCTTCATTCTTGAAGAATATGTTCATTGGGTGTAGACTCTGTTGAAAAAAAGAAAATTCAGCTGAGTAAATTTGAAGATTTAATTGGCTTTACTTAATGATTCATGAATCGGGCAGCATCCCATTTTAGCAAATAGAACAGAGATCCAAGGAGCTGTACAAAATGGAAGGCTTTACAGGCAGAAGGGGACAGAGAAAGGAAGTTTCTGGCAAAGAGTGGGTTGTTTTAGACAAAGTCACATTCCTTTGGGGGGAAGAAGGGGTCTGTCAGGCAGATGGCTTCACTAGTGCCAACCAGGCAATTCCAAATTGATTGGTTAACAAGGTGACATATTTGCGAGAAGCCAAAGCTTCAGTTAGGTTAGGTATTAAGTCTTGGTTGGTTGATATGGGGCTTGGCACAAGTGACTCCCATTTTGGGCCAGTTGTTTCTTTTTTAAACAATTCTTCCCTTTTGATTAAATTCTCAGCGTAACTGAAAAATGGTTTTTTTTTTGTTTTGTTTTGTTTTGTTTTTTTAAAGGCACTAGGGAGGACTGCTCTTGACTACTACTGCTCTGTACTTGGAGCTTTTAGTGGTCCTCCATGTGACGTTCACAAGTCATGATGGTTTTGTTTTTTTTGCTGAATCTCTCTGGTATTCATAGGTCACAACTTCAGGTTCACAATTTCTTAGGTGGTTATTGTTTTCATTCCTCTCCTGGTATTCTAGCCTTAAGGAGATCATTTGCTTGGTGGTTAGTGGCTGCAAACGTGCATTTAAAGTTTTTGAGGAAATACAGGGTCCCAAGGAGAGTGCTACAGTTATTTTAAGCAGGACAATTCCCAGTATCTGGAGTATACTTAAGAACCATGGTGCCCAAGGTTCTAGGCACATTTGCTGTACGCATGTTTGCTGTAGACATCTTTGCTGCAAGCATTTGTGCCACAAACATCTTTGCCACATTAACTAATTGCTTGTAAGGCATTGTTGCCATAAAACATAAAAAAATTACTGGTTGACAGTTAAGTTTCATTTCTCCATCAACTCGGTACTCCCATTTTTATGTTATAAATCTTAAACCTCATAGTGGTCTATACAACGACAAGTCGATGTGGTGGTCCCAGAATAGTGGGTGACAACCAGCCACATCTGTCCGCTTGAACACAGAGTGGTGAACCTTCCTGGGAGCTCAGCCAGACTGCACGCTGCACTAGGGAGTGATAGCACGTTAGTGTGCTGAGCGTTGGTGAGCGGTCGTTTCCTCCCACTCGTCAAAACCAAAAGCTTACTAAGGTATGGCAAATAGAAAAAGTGACTGGTAGGTCATAGCAGTTTTAGAGAGCATTAATTATGGAGTTAAAATGGCTTGTTCTCTAATGCTGTTTTTACCAGTTTACCCGTCTTTACTGTCTTTACCAGTTTATATTTATAGTTGGAGCAAAAGAAGAATCAAGTCCCTCTCTTCCCCTAGAAAGAAACTGTTGCATGATTCCTGATGACTCTGTTTCTTAAAAATGTTGAAAACTTTTTGCTGTTTGAAAGTGGAGAAGATGATACGGACAGAACTAAGGGATTCACACAAAATCTGGCGGAGGTGATTTGGTGAAATACAAGGACTGGTTCTGGGTGGAGTGCACATACCAGTCTAGTCCAGAAGTGTATTGCCAGTCACATGGGTTATATATCGTGGTAACTAGTAGCAGCACTCTAATCTGTTCATTTTACCTCCAGGGAAATTGGAAGAGACTTACAGCAGATTTTTTTTTTTTTTAATATCATAAAGCACTTACACCCAACATTAGATCCTGAATCCCTAATGATTGACTTTGAGGAAAGAAGTATTGTCTCTTTCCTGAACATACATCTGGATAAAACTATAACCTGCTGTTCGTTTCACATGGCAAAAAACACTGGCTAAAGAATAACTGGTACTGGATAGAACTTGTGCTATCAGACAGATGCTAAATTCAACAGAAAAATTAACTGCGTTACACTGTTAACATTTCCTCCACTTAGCAACACTGGATGACTTCATTGAGCTAACAGATGACAGTGAGCTTGCCACAAATTTGGTTTCTTATTCTGAAACACTGCATTGGAGGAGAAAGGCTGAGGGACTCGACGGTGCTGAGTTGAACCCACGTTTCCCACAGAACTCTGGAACGTTTGTCAGTGGACATGTGACAGGATGCCAAGAACAAACAACGGTATAGAATGCTTTCATAATGCAATACAAAGCTCGGTTACAAATATGCATGCTGGCATTTGGAAACGGATACCTCTCTTAAGACAGGAGAAATTTTATCAAGAAAAGAAGTACAATGCAGAACAAGGTGACAAATCAACAAGAAAAAAAAATATATATATATACACACATGCACTACTGTGAACAAAGGAGTTTAAAGACAAGCGCTTAGGTACAGTCTACAAAACAAAATCAGTCATTTGTGCAGTCTTGCCATAAATCTAGACACATTTTAAATGTAATAAATAAATATTTTGTATTTCATGATAAAATCTTTTTAATTTTGTTATTTTTCATGCTTCATTATGTCCTTTTTAATGAATGCCCCCCCCCCTTTTTTTTTAAAGATTTTATTTATTTATTTGACAGAAAGAGACACAGCCAGTGAGGGAGGGAACACAAGCAAGGGGAGTGGGAGAGGAAGAAGCAGCCTCCCAGCAGAGCAGGGAGCCCGATGTGGGGCTCGATCCCAGGACCCTGGGATCACGCCCTGGGCCGAAGGCAGATGCTTAACGACTGAGCCACCCAGGTGCCCCCGAATGCCCCTCTTTTATGTCATTTTATCTTTTATGGCAGATTTCTTTACAGTCATTAGTTATGTGGCAAAAATGTTTGTGGCGCAAATGTGGCAAAGATGTCTACGGCAAAGGAACTTCTGGTAAAAATACCAGACACAGGTCCCTAAGACCAAAATCACTCAAGATCAAGTAAGTCAAAGAAAGACCCCTTTAAAGGAGTCACTTTCTTAAGCCAGATGGCTCTCTCAGTGACCTTATGTAGCTGAGTTTCAACTTCCCCAAAAGTGTTAATAGGGGTATAGTAGGTAGTGTTGGCCACAGCACAGACACCTCCTTGCTGGGCTGAAAGAAAACCCAGGGCCCTCCTGGTCTCAAGAACAACCTTGGCCAGAGAGTCTCAGGGTTTTTGTTGGGCAGCAGTCTTAGCAGTGGATTCTGCGGTATTTCCAAGGGTTAAGGAGAGGTTCCCAATCACAGCCTTGTTTACACGTACTCCTCACCAGGGAAGTAGGGGCCTGCCAAAGGGTTATGAAAGGGACTGGGAGATCCTTTTTAACTCTATGATAGAAATCCTGGAGAGTTGACCCGTCAGGTGTCTCAGTTTGTTTGTGGTCAGGGGTGCAGTTAGGTAAGAGGCATTGCCCAGTTAGGTGCCAGCCTTCTAGGCACTCACAGGTCCGAGGAGAATGATGAGTGCCACAGACAAAGGTGAATCATGTCAGGGCGCACACCATGCCCACCATGGTGGCACGGTTAAGGGGTAGAGCATCATGGTCAGATCAGAGGTTTTCATTCCAAATCCAGCACTCTGAAAGGTATCTCAGTTAGCAGTGGCTTGGGAGATATGGCTGATGGTGTGATCTTTACAGGCCAAATGTCAGAGTAAGGAGAGAAAGAGAAGAAAGTGTCGGATGTTTTATGTGATGTCTTAGGAGAAAGCAGTCTCCCTCAACGTCAGTTACTTCTCTTCCTAGTCAATTTCTTGGGGGGGGGGGGGCGGTCTCCAGCATGTATATAGGACCAGATGTCAGATGGATCCTTCTTCAGCTATGAGATGTGTAGCTAAGGTTCAAGCAGCTGAAGGTGAACTGTCGTCTGAGTGGTGAAGAGGACCTGGAATAGTGCACCTCACAAGGAGATTCAAGGGTGGTCTTTGAAAACCAAAGTCATTCCAATGAACATAGGAAACACTAGTGTGTTTGGAAAGTCATTTGAGGGAATCAGAAGAATTCAGGATCCAATCCAGTTTAAAGGTATATAATAAAACCTCAAAGACAGTTAACGGGACGAGAATCCGATCTTTACAAAGGTACAAACATAATTTTTCTTTCTACAATCACCCCCACTTTTTACTAAAGATAGTCACAGTGAAACTTAATTTATTTGCATTCAACTTGGCCAGCCTATTTACTTAAGTATAAGAATAGGTTTTGACCATGTAGTCTTTTTAGAGACTGCATCGCTGAAAACTTTTATAAGGAGTCTCAGATTGGACCTTTCAGAGGCCCTGAGGCCAGGAAGCCATGCCAAGGACTCGCCATCAGATTTTACCTGCAAATATCATTCCAGTCAAAGCCTTGGTAATATAGCCAGTGTTTCCAAATGTGTCTTGTTACAGGGAGAACAGATTACTGTTGAACTGAGGCAAGTAACTGAATATATTGTCATGAAAAGAATACTCAAGATTTTTGAAATCTGGGTGGATCAGAGAGGGAGGAAAAAAATAAATGTTTTATCTTTGTTTATAAAGATACACTTTATTAAATTGCTGCATTAAAAAAGAATTATATTCCTCCTCCTAATAAGTTCATGCAGTCCCATGTAGCTAATCTTTCTTTTCTTGAATGTGGTTTTTCCATTAGTTCTAGAAATTCTTACCCAGTAGTTTTGTCATCTTAAAGTTACCGGAAACCTGTTATTGTCAAAGTCCTTTCTGTGAATCTCCTTGAAAAGATGAAGCACGTTTGCAGGAACACTTTTATAAAAGCATCTAAGTACTCTTTGTAAATGACAAAAACTTAAAATGCCCATTGTTACAGATCTGATGAGAGTTCATTTGATAAGGAAATATAGTTCTCTCTGTAATATACAATATTTTAAGATAATAGAACATAAAGAGGCTCTGTATTACTTCTTATTCGACCGTGCTTCCCATGTCATTCAACATGGTAAATAAACCTAATTAGTTTAACATCTCCGTTCTTATAAGGAGAGAGAACAAATCTCTTGAGGTGTTTGGCCCTTTGGAAAATCCCAAAGCTAGTTCAAGGTCAAAAAGACTTGATAGTTTGATTTGGGGAAGTTTGTCAAACATATCTAAAGGCTTTATCATACATGGTCAGATAGGATCACAGGTGGCTATGAAACAATTGTTATGTATTTAATCATAGTGACAAAGAGTTTGTCGGCAAAGACAAAGTTGTGGTAAAAAATAAACCTTGGCTCTTTTAATTGAGAAGACTCAGTTTTTTAGAAGTAATCAAAGAAATGATTGTAACAACATGAAGTACAGGAAATTATTTTGATGAAACACAGGCTTTTGTTTTCTAGGAGGACTACTTTAAAAGATAAAACCCTGCACAATCTCTTATCAGGAGCAGACCAATAATCTAAGAAAACTTTGTCCTTTTGACAGAAAGGAAACTGATTATTATTTTGTACTGGTGTAGGTTTGATAATAAAATTTTTTTTAACTTAATTAGATCCATTTCGAACCTAGCCAGCTTGATCATAGATAAAATTTCTTTCTCAAGATTACTTTTCTACAAATCTGCCACTTTTTCTTTGAATTCAGATTTCGTGCTGTGTGTGTTTGCTTTTTCCCATTCTGAAATAACTAGCTTCCTTTTACAACAAAATGACTTTCTTTTCCCTCAATAAAAAATGTATCTCCTTTCTTCATACCTTCTCTTATGGAAACATACATCTTACTCTCCTTATATACAGAGATATTTCCCTTATTATTTCTAATAGCTTTAAGTAATTATGAACAGCTTGTTAACTGACAAATTTATGAATACATTTCGTAATTCCTAAATGTATATTTTCCTTATACCAAGTTTTCCAGTGTGACACGAAACATGTTTACTGTTAGACCAGAATGTCTTTAGTTCGTCTGTAAGGAAAGCCAAAAGTGGATAAACCTAGTTTTAGTATGTTTAAGTATTTTATTCTATTTGGAGATGACCTAGATACTCAGTGAATTTCACTTAATTCGTCATTTAACTTACCAAAACTTGAAGGTTTCAAGTAACCAAAAGATTTTGGAAACTGCTTGCTGAAAAGTCACCCTAGAAACTGTTATCCCGTTTCTATTTAAATCATTTGTTCCCTTTTTTAAAGTTTTTATTCAAATTCCAGACTTCAGAGGCACAGGGAAAGAATGCAAGTTTTGTTCCCTAAAGCCAGAATTTTCACAGTACTTAAAAAGCTTTTTGGTTTGATAAAAAGAATAGGTGGACCTTGAACTGTTTTCCGGTCTCATGAAGATGTAGTGTGTAAGGGTAGCTGCTTCTGATTGGGCTGTGGTCTGGGCAGTGTCACAGGATTCATGCCCATTCACCTGGGCTACAGTGTTTCTTTCCCTCTGGTACATTTAGCTTAGCGGAGAAGGCCAATGAAAACCTCGTTCGAGGCTCTGAATATTATCAGCTTCCGGTTTGGCCAAATTTCTGATCATAGTGTTATTAAATGCTTTTCCATGTCTTAACCAGTTTTCAGCTGGACGAACTAAATATTTCTGTCAGTAGTAAAGTTCCCAAGGATCGATAGTCAGAGGCCTGGATTTGGAAAGGAACGGACAGTACGGCGTTTTGTTTTCCTCTGTCTTTTGGGTACTGCAGAGATCTGGGGATGCTGACTCTGGGAGGAATTCTCAACTTCAGCCAGCCTCTTCGTTTTTCCAGGATCGCATCTGCAGGCTGCAAGTGAGGTTTGAGGTACAGAGTGTCGCTCCAGTATCTACCAGAGTTTGGCCAGTTTTTTCCACTAATTTTAATTTTAGTTTCCCCTTTGCTGTTTTCAGGGAATTACTGATAGCAGTTTATTGGAGAATCCCATAGAGTCTGTCAACTCCAGGAGGCACCCACATGGCGGTCCTTCTTTGGGGGTAGCTACGAGGGCATTTCAGTTGGTGTTGACAGGTTTGCACAGGCCCTTTGAGGACAGTGTTTCGCCACGGCTCAGTTGATTGCAGTGGGAATGCTGACCCCTGGGCCAGTGTATCAGTGGTGCACCCTAGGAAGGGACGAGGCAGGAGGTCCAGTTAGAATCCAGGTCTCTGGCCTTGTAGCTATAAGGTTAACAGTCTGGTAGACTTTTGTTTATGATCTTGCTTTTCAAAATTCTCAGTAGCCTCTTGCAAGGAGTTTTTTAATGTAGCTATGTTGGAATTTTGAAGCTTTTTAAAAGTTCCAGTATACCAATAAAAAATAGGTATCCCATTCAGTTTGTCTGTTTTGGGAGCTCTTGCTTTCAAGGGCATGTTTTAAATGAGTGACTTCGTCTAACTGCAATGGTCCCCATAATGGCTGTTGTAATTTTAGGTGGTTTTTAGTGCTGCAGAGTGACTCGCTCAACTCTTTAGAACTTACGGATCCATTCTTCTTATTATTAATTAGTTTAGTTTAGTTATTTTTAGCTAAACCAGACTAGTACCTAAAAGGGATGTGCCGCTGGGTGGGGAATTACGTGATATTTTACAGTTTACCTTGTTACAAAAGTTTTCTTGAGGTTGACAGGTAACTATTGTCAATCTAACCTCTTCCATGTACAGCTTATCCTAACACATGAGTCTTTAGGTTGGGTGGTGAGTACTATAACAGCTTTTCAATGTTCATCCTGGGCCTACCAGTGTTTGTGGCTTTTTAGCCTCTGAGATTCTCACTAGCAATAGCCCTTACGTGCACAACGTACGACAAATACACATGTGTCCTGTAGCACACCAGCAGTTACTAAGAGAGGCTGTGGCGGCCTGGCCAAGGGAAGGCCCTGTGTGCACTACCACCAGTTCCTGCAGAACCTTGGTTGGGGAAAGGTCAGAACCAGCAGACCTCCAAGGCAGGGATTGCAGACCGATTCCAGACAATTGGAGAATGGCAGCTGTTAGCTGTTCCCAAAGTGGAATCTGGGGAAGGATTTCAAACAAATAGGTGCTGCAGACCAAACCGCCAGTAGTTCCCATTGTGGGATCAGGGACAGAACCAGGGCCTGGGGTTTTCCAGTCATGTGGGGCATTGTGGTCTGAACCAGTCGTTAGTGGCTTGGGTTCTGGGTGGAGCTGCCCGGTATCTCAAGCTGACCTGGCCAGACCGTAAAGCTGGTTAGATTGAGAGCTTGATGCAGAAAGAAAGCAGAGGTCAGATGGAGAGGAATGTTCCCTGGCCCTCAGAAAAGACAAGAAACATAGAGAATTGGAAAAGGTTCTTGGGAGCCATGCTTGTGTTTCTCATTGTCTTCAAAGCTGATGGAAGTCTCCTTGGATCCCGCCACTACCTCCAACTCTGTTAAACGAAATTCAGCAGAGTTAAGTTGAAGATATAATTGGCTTAGTTAAACAGTTCGTGACAGCATCCCATCCTGGCAGACAAAGAAGTTCTGAGGAGGCGCTGTCCAAAACGGAAGCCTTTTGCTGGTAGAAGGAGTGGGAAAGGATCCATTCAAGCAAGGTCTCCTTCCTTTGAGAGATGGTGGGGGTCTGTCAGACAGCTCACTAGTGCCAGCTGGGTAATTGCAGATGAACTGGGGGAAGGTCACATTCCTGGGAGAGGTCGAAAGTGAAGTTATGTTAGGGATTAAGTCTTGGTCTGCTCAGCTTGGGTTTAGCACAACTGACTCTATTTGCTGCCTGTCTTTTCCTTAATTCACAGCTTCTAGGTTGGCTTGTATGTCCTTTCATCCCTGTGACGAGATCTCCTTCTCTCTCCTGGCTTCTGTTACACCAGGGAAGTTGGCTCTAGTGTAGCTTTTGTTTCTTTGAAGATAATCTGTTGAGTCTTTGCTTTTCTTCTCTTTTTTGTTTCTTTTTGTTTGCCTACTTCCTTTAAATATTCTTTTCTTCCTCTCTGGCTTCTTGGATTACCATTTTATTTATTAAAGTATGGATTTCACTTTTTTATCTTGCTAATTCACTGGCACTCTTCATAGGTGAATCGGTGCCCTTCAGTGTTTTGGAAATATTCAGCCAGTACCTCTTCAGATATTGTCTCTGTCTGTTCCTCTTTCCTTTCTTTTCAGATTCTGATCAGTTTTATGCAAGACCTCATCACTGGTTTTCCCTTCTCTCTATGCTGGATTTGGGATAACTCTAGTTTACCTATGCTGTGTCAGCCTGCTGCTGAATATATTTGCGAAGTGTTTCATTTTAGTTACCATGTTCTCCATTTATAGAAATTCTGCTTAGTTCATTTTAAAATCTCTGTATCACTTCTTCTAGTTCTATGTTTCCTGCAAGTAAATATTTAAATCTGTCTTTCATTTACATATGGTAAACGTGTTTGTTTTAAAACCTGCATCTGATCATTTCACCTTTGGTGTGTGTCAGTCTTTTTCCCCCTTCATTGTTTCTGTTGGTTCTTGTTCTTGTCTTTTCTCTTAGTGTCTGAGTATCTTCTCCTGCTTGCTGGCATTCCCGTGAAGATTTACTCGTGCGCTCTCGGATTAGGGTTGAAGGTGCCCTGCCCCAGAAAGGTTTATATCTGTTCTGCTGGTGGCCCCAGGGGCAGTGCCCATTGGATTTCTCATCACATTCAGTTCTTCAGGGTCCACGGGTGCCCAGGTTCTGGGATGCTGGTGGGGGGAACTGCATGGGTCCAGGTCTGTGGCCATAACTCCCCTGGCAGCTTCCCTCTTTTTTAAAAGCCCCCCCACCCTTGCTCTCTTCAGCGTGAGCGTGATGGCAGCTTTTTATGCAATCCTTTGTGGTGATGAGGTTGGAGATCTAGTTTACTTTCCTAGAACAGAGTCTCTGTAGTCCCACCTGGACAGTGGGCAGGTCTCCTCTGGCCTCCCCATCCTGGATCTGGCTGTAGCTCTTGACTTTTGTCCTGCAGCCCTGGGCCCTGGGACCTGGGTTCATAGCCAGAGTTAGAGTACCTTTAAGTCACGTTGGAACATTCATGACTGAGGGACCTCCTATATTCTGTTTACTTACGTGATTTCTGGTTTCATCCCTAAAATGGCTCAGGTGTTCCTTGCTGTTCTTTCAGATCGCCAGTTCTTTTAAGTTGATATATATTTAAATCTTGAAACCCAGCATTCTTTTTGTTTGCTTTCAAAGGGAAAATTGATTCAAATATCTTAGTCCCAAGACTGTATTCGACCTGTTAGACTTCTCTGTTTTTCCTTAAACATGTAGATAAATTTTAGGATTGAGACATTTACCATATTAGGTACTTTCTCATAAATCACTTATTTAGAAATTTCATCTTGTTTTTAACTATCTTATTTATCATATTTACCTGTCATTTAAATTATTTGTATGTTTTTAATGTGGAAGCTAGGTAGCCGTGGGGACTGTTTTGGTTTGACATTTGATCTTCATGACCTTGTAGACGACAGACTGTCTGGTGTAAGTCACTTTGTCATTGCTAAGAGTTTCTCTCTGACCTAGGGTACAGTTAGTTTTCATACACATTACCTACGTATTTGAAAGTAAGATGGGGTGCAGGTTCTTTAGTTCGAACTTGGTATTTATATCTGTATCGGGTGGGGAGACTTTCTGTAAAGGACCAGATCATAAATTTGTCAGGCCATGGGGGCCAAGCAGCTCCCGTTGCATGGGTCAGCTGTAGACCGACACCAAGATGGGTGTGGCCGCATCCCAGTCAGACATCACGTTCAGCCCAGGCAGCAGATGGATCGGCCTCCGTGTGTGTCCTTGCAGTGTCCATGTCATATACTGGATTCTCATCGGGCAGATCAGAATTTCCCTTGCTTATTGTGTATGTGCCGTCCGTGTTCTCGGGACATGTTTCAGTACATTTGTGTCTGTTTCTAGTCATTGTTCCCTGTGAGGGATTTTTGTCTATGTTCCAGCTGTTTTTTGCCTCAATATCCCTGTTTAACAGTCCACTCCTGGAGTTAGTGGCTTGAAACAATAACCATCTATTTAGCTCTGGTGTTTATTCAGAAGTGATTTAGGCTGGGCCCATCAAGCAGGCCTAGTCCTGCTCGGCGGCCCGCTCACATGCCTGGTAGCTGGCCCATGTGGCTGGTCTGAGACGGACCCCCTAGGACAACTAGCATGACTCAGTCTTTCCCCATCCTTCTTCCTCCTGCGTGCTGGCTGGTTATGGCATGTTCTGAGTGTAGGTGGAGGAGACTGTGGGTGTTGCTGAAGCCCCTGCCATTTGCACCACTGGCTGATGTACATTTCAGGACCGTCGCTGCCTGGGGGTCAGGGCAGGGAGCGGTGCAGCCCTTGCACTCAGCGCCAGCAAGGACAGCAGCTGCAGTCTGTTCTTTTTCTTGGATACCCCATATCAAAAAATGTTTATATCATTCTTGGTTTTAATCCAAAATTGATGTATTACTTTGTTTTGAGGGAAACTTCAGAATTATTTGAGAAATGTAAGTTAAGAAGAAAAAAAATCTATTTTATAGCAAATTTTTTTCCTTCCTTTTTTTAGCCTTTACTGACCGCTTACTAAAATAAGAATGATAAAATGCATAAACGTAGTTTCTCTGAAATCAGCTTACATACATTAAAGTGTGTGAGATTTCCAGTCGAAATGGCATGGGAGGATCCTGAGTTTACCTCCTCCCGTGGACACACCAGGACTGCAACAACATGTAGAATGTCTCTCTTTGAGAAGGATCTGAAGCCTAGCAGAAGAGCTCTTCCATGGCTAAAGCTATAAAGAAAAAGCCACACTGAGAAGGATAGGAGAGGCAGAGATGCTGTCTGATCGGGACCCATGTCCAGGCGTGGCACCCCACAAGAAGGAAGACTGTCACAGACCTGGCATGAAACTGTAGTGCATTTGAAGTGTATGCGAGCTGAAGCCACATCAACTTAAAATAGACTCTACACAGGGTGTTATATGAACCTCATGTTAATCACAAACCAGAAACCAATCGTAGATACACGGAGAGAGAGGAGTCTAAGCATAACACTAAAGAGTGTCGTTAAATCATAAGGGAAGAGAGCAAGAGAAGAAGAAAGGAATGGAGTACTATAAGACAACCAGAAAGCAACCAGTAAGTATACCTGATCAGTAATTACTTTAAGGAGATTAAAGGTTACAATAGAAAGATATAGGGAGGAAAAAAAACAAGATGTAGGGTGACTGAATGGTTAAAAAAATAAGATCCATCATTTGTTGCCTGCAAGGTACTCACTTCAGATATAAAGACAGACTGGAAGTGAGGGGTAGAAAAGATATTCCATGCAAATGGAAATGAAAAGCTTGGGTAGTAACACGTATATCAGACGAAATAGACTTTACAACAAAAACTGTAACAAGAGTCAAAAAAGAGCATTACATAAAGCTAAAGGGATCAATCTAACAAGTGGATATTATAGTTGTAAATATCTGTGGATCCAACACAGGACCACCTAAATATATAAAGCAAATGTTATAGACATAAAGGGAGAAAATGACAGGAATATAGTAATAGTAAGAGTCTTTCATAGCCCACTTACATCAGTGGATCAATCATCCAGATAGAAAATAGGGGAAGAGTGGCTTTGAACAACACATTTTACTAGATGGACTTCTTAGGTATATACAGAACACCCCGTCTAGAATCATCAGAGTACATAATATTTCAGGGCACGCGGAACAGTCTCCAGGAAAGATCACGTGTTAGGCCACAAAACAAGTCTCAATAAATTCAAGATTGAAATCCTGTCGAGCACAGATCCTTTTCAGAGTACAGCAGTATGAAATGAGAAATCAATTACAGGAAAAATGAGGAAAGAACACAAACACATGACGGCTAAACAACATCAAATCAGCAAATCAAAGAGGAGTTTAAAAAGTACCTTGAGGGACGCCTGGGTGGCACAGCAGTTAAGCGTCTGCCTTCGGCTCAGGGCGTGATCCCGGCGTTATGGGATCGAGCCCCACATCAGGCTCCTCCGCTATGAGCCTGCTTCTCCCTCTCCCACTCCCCCTGCTTGTGTTCCCTCTCTCGCTGGCTGTCTCTATCTCTGTCAAATAAATAAATAAAATCTTTTTTAAAAAAAAAAAGTACCTTGAGACAAATGAAAATGAAAACACAATGTTCCAGAATGTCTGGGATGCAGCAAAAGCAGTTCTAAGAGAGCAGTTTATAGCAAGACAGGCCTACCTCAAGGAATAAGAAAAACCTCACATAATCTAACCTTACACCAAAAGGAAATGGAAAAAGAACAAACAAAGCCCAATGTTAGCAGAAGGGGGAAAGGAAATAATAAAGATCAGAGTGCAAAAAAATGAAACAGAGACAAAAAAATAGAGAAGATCGATGGTACTAAGAGCTGGTTCTTTGAAAAGATAAGCAACATTGATAAACTTTCAGCCAGACTCATCCAGAAAAAAATGAGAGACAACTCAGATCAGAAGTGAAAGAGGAAAAGTTATATAACTGACGCCACAGAAACACAAAGGATCATAAGAGACTACAACAAACAATTGTATGCCAACACACTGGACAACCTAGAAGAAAGAGATACATTCCTGGAAACATAGTCTTTCCAAGACTGAATCAGGAAGAAATAGAAAATCGGTAGAGGTGAATTACTGTTAGTGAAATTGAGTCACTAATTAAAAAAAAAAACTCTCAACAAACAGAAGTTCAGGATCAGTCAGCTTCACAATTGAATTCTTCATAAACATTTAAAGAAGAGCTAAAACCTATTTTTCTCAAACTATTCCAACAAATTGAAGAGGAAGGAATACTTCCAGATTCATTCTATGAGTCTAGCATTACCCTGACACCAGAACCAAACACACACTACTAAAACCAAACATCACAGGCCAATATCTTTGATGATGGCAAAACAAATGCAGCAACCCATTAAAAGGACCATGTGCCACCGTCAAGTGGGATGTACCCCAGAGACGTAAGGATGGTTGAATATATGCAGAGTAATCAGCGTGATACACTCCATTAACAAGATGAAGGCTACAAGCCGTATGGTCACCTCAATAGATGCAGAAAAGCATTTGAGCAAGTCAGCATCCATTTATGGTAAACACACAGCAAACCGAATATAAATATACTTCAGCATAATAAAGGCCATGCGTGGCAGGCCCACAGCTAACATACTCAGTGTTAAAAAGCTGAAAGGTTTTTCTCTAAGATTAGAAACCACACAAGAATGCCTACTCTTGCCACTTTTATTCAACACAGTACTAGAAGTCCAAGCCACAGCAGTCAGACAAGAAAAATAAAAAGCATCCAAATTGGTAAGAAGAGGTCAAACTGTGACTATTTACAGGTGACGTGATAGTATATATAGAAAACCCTAAAGACTCCACCAAGATGCTAAAGATGCTATTGCACCTAGTAGATGAATTCA